>NC_133654.1:87111963-87470525 GCF_009905375.1 Apium graveolens | reverse complement strand
CCCAGATCCGGGGTCGGGGATCCGGTCGTCACGGTCTTTCTTTCCACAATATCACTTCACTTAATTAATAATAATAACCTTATTTGTGACCCCACACTAACACACACCACAACCCGTTATAGTTCAGAGATGAAATTAAATAAGTACAAGTCTTTGAATCCACAATTTAAAAGTTATTACACCCAAAATGATTACTTGATAAATTTACAGTTAATTGCCATTATCTGCCACAAGTTATAATTATACATAATTGATTCTCAAAAGTAGATGGTCTGATCTACATAGATCTACCTCTGCAGCTATAGCAGCTACAACATCAACGGGAAGACGCGGGACGCTTCCCACGCGCTTGCGCTGGGTCGCTGGAGTCTGGCCATCTTTCCTAACTGTTGTGTGTGATGAAGAATAAGCAAGGGGAGCATGAGCAGCCGCCCACCAAAATATATGTATAATGATTTACAATATATGAGCCTACTCATAATACTCATGAAAGTCTTGGTCAAAGAAAAGAACCAAGTTTGATATCTTAATGCGATGAAGTCGCAAAATCTTCAGTATATATACATATATACTTTTCAAAATATTGGAAGTCCTCTTCCATGCATCATATACACAAAGTCCCAGTGATAACTGTATAAAAAAAAAATATCGTTGCAAGGTGATCTCATATATCTAACCTTGTTTCAACGTTTTTCTGAAAATCTTTGTCATTCCTAAGACAATTATTAACTATATAAGTTTAAAAGATGAGGTTACCAAATACCCCAATATACTTATATCTTTCCCAATACTACTTGAACTACCACACCGTTCAAGTATAATCAGTTTCAAAAGTTCATCACATAGATGACTACAGACAAGATTTGAATAGATTCAATCTTGAAATATTATTGAATGAAAAAGTTATGAGATACTTTATTTAGTCCCGATATATATATATCCACATATATATATCTCTTAAACATTTCCTGGAACCTCTGTTATGTAAAGTAGAACAGAGTTGAAACATCCAATGAATTTGGAAAGGAAAAGAAAACCTTTGCATAAACCAGATATCTTGCTGATCAGGCAAGATACCCATAGTAACCTTTTCTACTAGTAGATGGACGAATTCCCCACTGGTCATCACCCTGGCCGCATTAGGACCTATGCTGGACTGCCACTCAGCCACTTATGCATTTGATGGACTCCCACTGAGCCCTTACACTATCATGGACGCCCACTGAGCCCATGTTGCTTATGCCGACTCAATAGATGGACTTACTTCCCGAACGTTGGGTAAGTAATCAATTCATTTACCAAAACTGCAACCTTGTTGCGAATATAAAATACACCACAGAGCCCGGATTCCCCTCAAAAAGGAATTTGACTTAAATATAAAATTAAAAAGGAAGATCTTAATATAAAAATGAGTTTTGGGATCCGCTCTAACTTTTAAAAATCATTTTGAAGACTCGAAAACACTTTAGAGTGTTTGGAGTAAAGCTGATTTAATGAAGTAAATCAGTCCCCAGAATATTTAGAAAATGACTGAATATTATTATTAATAATATTCCCATAAAGAATAATCTTTATAAAATAATTGAAGTAGAAGTATTAAAACTTATACTTGAAACGAGTATTAAATAACCAAAGATATCTTATATGAAAGTATTATCTTTATTTGAATAATCGAAAATAAGTTTGATTATTGACACCTTATTCTTTAATAAAATAAAGAATATATTTCAGCAAATAATCGGAGTCATAGATCCTCAAATGAATATTCAAATAATATTCATAAATAATATAAAAGTCATAAGCCCTCGAATGAATATTCAAATAATATTCAATAAATAAATAAAAGAGTCATAAGCCCTCGAATGAATATTCAAATAATATTCAATAAATAATAAAAGGAGTCATACGCCTCGAATAATATTCGAAATAATATTCAATAATAAATAAAGTTAAAGTATCGAATAAACCTTATTCGATTAATAGTTTGGAAAACTATAACCATATATATATAATATATATATATATATATATCCATATCCATATACAAAATCTACTCGGGATCCTCGACTCCCGGTTTTAGAAAATATTTTCACCTTTGGGTCCCTATACTAAGGGTATATGCAAGTACCGCTATCCTCTAGCATAGGTATTATCAACTGAATCAACATATATATAAAGAATACGAAACAGGCATGCATATATACCATATCACATGCTACAATATATCGCAAAATTTGCTAATAACCAACATGCATATCGCAAGATAATGCATATACATATTTCACAACAACAGTATAACGGATAGAAACTTGCCTGAGCGACTGGGGGTTACGAATGGCTCGGGACGAGTCTGGTAACCTATAAACAACAAGTAAGTTGGAATTAAACCAAAGTCACTTGTAAATCTATACTTTAACTAACTTAGACTCTAACGCTTGTTTTGCGCTCACTGATTCGCTTAAGTCACTCGGGTACCCTCGGCTCCACCATTTTTAATAATTTAACCTTTACGAGTTTTAAAGCGATTCCTTCGCGAGTGTCTTACCAACTGCCTAACACACTTACCATAAATGTTTCATACATTAATTAACCCTTTTTGGTCTTTAACCTATGTTTCAAAGTAAGGCGAGGGAAAAAGTTTCGTTCGCGAAACGCCGTTACTTGAAACGGTCGTTTCTCCTAAACCGTGCATCGGAATCGAACGAACTACATATCAAAACGAAGCTCGTAACATGAGCTATCTAAACATGGCAGTGGTCATAATCTAGCAGGGGGTCCTCGGGTCCTAATGTTATGCACAAAACAGTCTAAAGAAAATCGGACGTTACGACGGCTATGTTTACGCGATTACCAATATTTATACCACTCCAATTCTTTACCAATTCACTACAAACCACCCAACCATCATCAATACATCAAACACAACTTATATCAAGGCAAAGTCAGTCCATAATCTCAAGGTTTTCCAACTTATTCAACCGCAAACATGATCTACTAACCATAACTTAAGATTCATTAACCATTAACCAAGATTCATATCCAAAATCACCACAAATCCAACCAAACTATCTAACATACATGGATCTTGCTATACATACATGGATATTTCTATATATACATTAATCCATCCATAACTCATCAAAACTCAAAGTTCAAACTATAAGTTAAAGGTGAAAGTTGTTTATACCTCCTTGAAGCTTCCTAACACAACCCAAGAGCTTTGAATGCCTAAAAGAACCTTGATCCTTGCTTGTATAACCTTAATCTTTCATAAAAATTCAAGAAAACTAAAGTTATTTCTTGAAGGTTACTATTCACCATCTTCTTCCTTGATTTATTGGAAGAGATTGTGAAGGAATTAGGAGCTTAAACTTATAGCATATCCATATCTATGTACAAGGAAGCTTAGATAATTACCTTGTGATTTAACAATGCTTGGAACTTGATTTTTGAAATTCTTGCCCTTGAAAAAGATGAAAAGCCGAGAGCAAGATGAGAATGAAATGATTTTGTGTTTTTTGATTTGTTTGGCTTAGCTTGGTTGTTTTTGTTTTGTTTTTGGTTAATTACCTTAATAACCTTATATTTGTGTGGTTATAAACCAACCACACCTCCTCCTTCCCTATGTCATGCTTACATCACATTGCTATGTCATCCTCCCTTCCTTGTCCTCTTCTCATTGGTTGGGTGACATCACTTCCTCTAATCCCTTTGCTTAACTTCCTAATTGTGGTTGCCTAATGACCGCTGATCTTTATACGGTTCGCTTAACTTTCGTTTTCGTTTATCGTTTGAGGGATCATACCCGGGATCTTATTACTTAGGTTCCCTTAACCTTTCTCAATATATTATATTCCTTTTATGATCCTCTCTATAATCCTTTAATTTAAATCCTTTTTATCCTGTTACCTTATACTCAATTCTCTCCGTATCTTGGATTTCCGGGAAAAATCAAAGTGTTCGGAATTGGATTCTGACGATCTTTACATACACTTATATCCCATATAGTACTAATAAACTCAGAATATCCATCAGAACCCCTACATAGTGGCATGAAAAGTTTTCTCATTCAGCAAAACACTATTCATAAGGGTTTCAAAATTTCCAAAAATTGGGGTTATTACAGTCTCCCCTCCTTAAAAGGATTCCGTCCCGGAATCAGATAGAAAAATGGGATACTTTCTTAGCATTGCACTTTCTAACTCTCAGTCAATTTTCCCACATTGTGGTTCTACCACAAACTCTGCTAGTTTGATAACCTTCTCCTAAGCACTTGTTCCTTTTCACTCTATAACCCTTCCTGGTTGCTCCATATAGGTTACGTCGGGTTGCATATCTATGCGCTCATATGCCTCTATTTATCTGGCATCTGAATTACACTTCCTTAACATTGATACGTGAAACACGTTACGACCTGCTACATGTTCGGGGTTAGGGCTAGCTCATATGCTAACTTCCCAAACGTCTTAATATATCCAAGGGTCCAACAAATTGTAGACTTAGCTTTCCTTTCTTTCCGAACCTCATCAATCCTTTCCAAGGGATACCTATAACATTACTAGGTCCCCTATTTCATACTCTTTATCCTTTCGTGTCAAATCAACATACTTATCATGTCCATCTTGGGCTACTACCAGCCGTCCTCTGATTAGATCTATCATATCCTTGGTCCTTTGGACTACTGCGGGTCCGAGCATCTTGCGCTCTACAACTTCATCCTAACATAAGGGAGATCGACATTGTCTTCCCTCAAGGATCTCATAAGGCGACATCTCGATAATGACATATGATCTATTGTCGTAAGATAACTCAATCCGAATTAAGTGATCATTCCAAATTCTTTCAAGTCTATTGCACAGACTCTCATTATAGCTTTTATCATTAGAGCTTTTGCTTCTCAATACCCATTCTTTTCCAGTTCGTAATCGCTACTACCTTCCGTTCCTAATATTATACTGGTTATACTTTTGCTCGTTAGCGTTCTATAACCTTTTAATAACCACGTCAACCTTAGTATCACGAATGTGTTCCCATTCCGCATACTACCACCACTTTATTACTCCTTTTTCAGTTGTTTCTATTTTCCAAAATTTGATCAATCAAATAGAAGTAAAGGAATTTGTTGAGAGATCACTATGATCATGAACACTTGTTATATCGCATAGTTAGTACAGAAGGTGGCCAGCCTTTAGTACTTGACAAGCAATTAAACAATAGCTGGTATCCTACTCGGCTTCTATCACACAGATAGATAGTCATTCGGCAATACCTCCCCTTCTGGAAGGGTTGTTCTTCTCAGCTTACATGAAATGAAAAGAAGAGAAAAGAACGAACTGAAGAGAATTGTATATATGAAAAAATATACTGCCACAAAATATCTGGCTTGGAACCTACCTCTGAACTATAGAGGTTTGTCATAGAGAACAAAACATATATGTATTTATATCAACATCAAGTATTATAGCATCGCATTTCACGTGCCTAAATATTTCGCTATCCCGTCCATCATTCTATGGACCCATGCTCTTCCTCGAGCTTATACACAATCACCTTTGAAACTCCCTCGACATCGAAAATCGAATCTGGGATCTCATTCTATATCATCGTTACTAGAATTCTATGCTTGCACCGCAACCTTCCTCGTATAATAATACGACTCTCTATTGATAAGAAAGAATAATATTCACTAGGTAGATACTCTACTTAATTAGTCTATCAATGATAACTTATACACTACCACGACCCGATTAGTGGTACTCAATCTCAACACCCATTCCAATACAACTCTCACGGTTGTAATCAGCTCATACTCGCAGAATCATTGCTGCCTTACTATGGTCCACCACTGACCTACTGTAGTCATTCATTTTCCATGAAGTCTTAATAGCTAACCATACGGAGTCCATACATCTCGTATCAATTCTCTAAGGAGTAACATAACCACCATCACATTCATGAAGAACACTCCAAACTCTGACGTACTTCATGACATGAAGCAGATAAAATGCAGAAGAGTTTCAATCAAAGCAACGATAGCAGGTTAATACCATTTTAATCATATGCCTTAAATAGAAGACTTAACTCAAAGGTTCGTCTAGTCCTTTTTGAAACATGGTCCTGGCTTATCTCAAGATAGGACCTTCTAAGATAGATAGCCCGTTCATGGCGATTACACGAATTAAACCTTTACCAACTACTATTACGGTTGGGTATTGCACAGTCATCAGAAGGAATGTCAATCTTCCAAACCATAATAACCTTCACATTTTAACCATCATCACTGTATTCTTTTGGCACACGCGCCTATAATTATCCTCTTACCTTTAAAGTGTCGGCCACCTCTTTGGCCTTTCCTGATAGTAAAATTTCCTTACAGTCAATGTCATTTTAACCACCTCCAAATAAATTTTCTACCTTATTTCATCACTGCTTAGTGAAATGTTTCCTTAAAATCTGATGAGTAAAAAAAAATCACCATTTTTCCATAAGTTATTGCCTCAGTCTTTAGAGGTTAATCACTGTCAGACTGACTCTCAATCATACTTAGAACATCTTTTTCTTAAGTCCTAATTGCCCTGAACAATTTCGACCTTACTGGTTCGATCCATACTTTCTCGTGGTTTAACACGTGCCCCACTTGGCATCATTATAATTACGTCATATTTCCTTTATCAACATTTATTCTTGAGAATTTTGAATATTACCTTTCTCCTTGTAAAACCTCTAAGGTTATCCTTCAATCGTTCCTCCTGTATTCCCTATATACAGGGCATATCAAAATACCATTTACTATACTAGAACCATTGTCTATATACTTCTGAAAAATTTCTCCACTGATCCTTAAAGGTTATTATTACCTTAATCCTTTCCAATTCATACTGTCAAAACTCATACTATCCCTATTAAGGGTGAAATGCCAACCTTTATGCATTCCCCTAGGATTCGTTTAAGTTACCGATGTTCTATCCTTAATTCCACCTTTAAAAGGTACAAGCATCCTTCCATGGATAAATAAGTCATATATCCCTGATAGGGTATCTTATTCAATCATTCCCACCTCGATAGTCTATACCTAATTTACAATAGCATCCTTATTCAAGGTCAATCCAATGGCCTCCAAAAGATAACAGGTTATCCGCTTTTCTTGCCTAATTTGGTAACGATAACATGGATGTTCTGGAAGATATTGGTCGTGTTCAACGTGAACTTCTTCTTAATAATTCCTTATTTACTTTTGTTGTTTATCTCAACAGTCACCTCAATGTTGGGATATCTTTCATACCTGGCGTCTCCCTTTCTGGGTATCACCACCGGTCTTACACTTCACATTCTTGAAGGTCACTTCCTTCATCCAATTTTCTAATTTCTTACTTTCCTTGTCTCCTCAGTCTATCCGCGTCTCACTATTTATCCTTCGAACTATCTCAATGTTTCCTCGAATCCTCCCAACTTAAAGGGGATAAAATATATGCATCTCTTATGCCTTCACCCATCAATTTTAACTCATGGTGAATCACCCTCATCCTGACGAATGCATATTATCTATTTCTATTGCTACGAGTCTTTAGGGTTTCCTCATACCCAATTCCCTGTATCATTCCTCAAAACTCTGTTGCCTTTATATTCCTTTCTCTTATCGTTATTTCATGAACCAACACAACATAAGCATTGATTTCAAACATCCCGTCATTCTGGATTCGTGTCTTCAGAACGAATCTTGATAACTTTTACAACTTAGATTCATAATTCGTCATACTCGTCTGCCTTTGTTCTGGCTCTAAAGCTTTACACTATTCCATAACCTTGGGAATTACTTTCCCGAAAACAATTGGCTGAACTTTAATCGGTTTATTATAATCTCTTGGTCCGTGCCTTCCTTGGCCTTTCACCAGCGGGTGGTCTCTCTCTTGGGAGGGTAAGTGATAAAAACAGTCTTTTGTGATTCGTCAATCATTTAGAATCTCAAATGATTCCTCTATTTCCTTTAGCCAGGCTCTTGCCTCGACTGGGTCAGCTTGTTCCATGGAACTCTGAGAGCTTAGCGACTTAAAGGTCCTGAAAGAATTTCTCACCGCACTGTCTCCTCAGGGTGGTGGTTGGGATAATAGTCTAAGTTCTTTTTAGACAGGTCATGAATTTCCGTATAGGAGTACCGTCTCGGGTCTCCTTATCTCGCTCGACTTTTGTTTTCTCCGTCTAAATATTTCTTCCTACTCCCCATACTTGGGGTTATCTTATACGTTAAAATCCTCATTTTCCACTTCATTATGTATGGGTTCCTTCTATCTTGATGGCGTCCTCCCTGACTATCACATTCAGGGTTTGCCCCTTAATCTTATTCCTGAACTAGACTTTCATCTAAGATCTCATCTTTAGCTCTTGAACATTTGGAATCCAAATTCTTATAGGAATACCTCATTATTCCCTTATCATCTTTCTCGGTATTAATCTCATATTTATTTGTTGGCTCTCTGCCTCATCTCATCACCTTTCTCTGGCACCGTATGCTCTTTTCCAATAATTCGGTCTCTATTGCAATCTCAAACAGCTTTTCGGTACCGGCCTCCCGGTTACCTTCACTACTATTTCCAAAATCTCTTATAAACTCTCCCAAAGACATTATCATCTTGAGTCTCTCCTTTTTACTAAGGGCATCAGCCACCACATTGGCTTTCCCCGAATGATAAAGAATCTCCCAATCATTATTCTTGATTAGCTCTAACTGCCTTCCTCTGGCATATGTGAGCTCTTTCTACGTGAAAATGTACTAGAGCACTTATGGCTTAGGTAATTCTCGCACTTCTCTCCATACAAGTAGTGCCTCCAATCTTTAGTGTAAAACTATTGCCACGAGCCTAAGCTCATGGGCGGGGATATCGAACTTCAATATTACCTTAATTGTCTTGACATGTACGCGATTTATCTTGTTGTGCTGTATAAGAAGCACCCTAATTCCTTATGCGAAGCGTCTCTTCCAAATCACAAAATCTCCTTTTCCATCCGGCAACGCCAACATAGGGGCCGTCACCAACCTTTGCTTCAGTTCTTAACAGCTGTTCTCGCATTTCTCTGTCTATTCAAACTTCTCATTCTTATGAGTAAGCCGCGTCAAAGGGGCTGCGATCTTCGCAAAGTCCTGTACCAATCTACGATAGTAGCCGGCCAACTCCCTACCTCTGGGAGTTGCCCTAACCATGGTCATCAATTCCTCAGTGGTCCTTATCATTCTTGTCAGGATCCTTCACGGAATCCTCCTCAGCAACAATCCCTTCTAGGATAACATCCTCACACCGTTACATCCTCAATATCAACATCATCGGTCCTGCGTCAGGGACCACTCTATCGGATCCACAATACCGATCTCCCAATTAGTAAAAATCTCATCGCACTGTTGCTCCTCAACCTTCAGGGTTCGGAGTCCCGCTACCATATACGATAACGAACTACGCTCCTATCACGCTATTATAAGGGTTCCCATAAGGGTTTTAACTGTCAGTATCCGGTTAGGTAGCCCGACTATGAACTTGGCAAGAGTCTTATTATCTTAGTTAACTTATTATCTTAACGTCCCACTCATCTCTGAGGTTTATAACGCTTAGCATCTGATACCATTTTCTGTAACACCCCCAGATCCGGAGGTCGAGGATCCGGGTCGTCACGGTCTTTCTTTCCACAATATCACTTCACTTAATTAATAATAATAACCTTATGCTGTGACCCCACACTAACACACACCACAACCCGTTATAGTCTCAGAGATGAAATTTAATAAGTACAAGTCTTTGAATCCACAATTTAAAAAGTTATTACAACCCAAATGATTACTTGATAAATTTACAGTTAATTGCCATTATCTGCCACAAGTTATAATTATACATAATTGATTCTCAAAAGTAGATGGTCTGATCTACAAATAGATCTACCTCTGCAGCTATAGCAGCTACAACATCAACGGGAAGACGCGGGACGCTTCCTATGCGCTTGCGCTGGGTCTGCTGGAGTCTGGCCATCTTTCCTAACTGTTGTTGTGTGATGAAAGAAGAAAGCAAGGGTGAGCAGCAAGCCCACCAAAATACTATGTATAATGATTTACAATATATGAGCCTACTCATAATACTCATGAAAGTCTTGGTCAAAAGAAATGAACCAAGTTTGATATCTTAATGCGATGAAGTCGCAAAATATTCAGTATATATATACATATATACTTTTCAAAATATTGGAAGTCCTCTTCCATGTATAATATAGACAAAGTCCCAGTGTATAACTGTATATATAAAAAAATATCGTTGCAAGGTGATCTCATATATATAACCTTGTCTCAACGTTTTTCTGAAAATCTTTGTCATTCATAAGACAATTATTAATTAGATATAAGTTTAAAAGATGAAGTTACAAGATACCCAATATACTTATATCTTTCCCAAATACTACTTGAACTACCACCGTTCAAGTTATAATTAGTTTCAAAAGTTTATCCCACTGATGAGACCACAAGATAAGACTTGAATAGATTCAATCTTTGAAATATTATTGAATGAAAAAAGTTATGAGATACTTTATTTAGTCCCGATATATATATATCCACATATATATATCTCTAAAACATTTCCTGGAACCTCTGTTATGTAAAGTATGAACAGAGTTTGAAACATCCAATGATTTTGGAAAGGAAAAGAATTTTGGCATAAACCAGATATCTTGCTGATCAGGCAAGGATACCCATAAGTAACCTTTTCTACTAGTAGATGGACGAATTCCCCACTGGTCATCACCCTGGCCGCATTAGGACCTATGCTGGACTGCCACTCAGCCACTTATGCATTTGATGGACTCCCACTGAGCCACTTACACTATCATGGACGCCCACTGAGCCCATGTTGCTTATGCCGACTCAATAGATGGACTTACTTCCCGAACGTTGGGTAAGTAATCAATTCATTTACCAAAACTGCAACCTTGTTGCGAATATAAAATACACCACAGAGCCGGATTCCCCAGGTTTTGAACGAGTATTTAAATCCCCTTTAAAAGGAAGATCTTAAATATAAAAATGAGTTTTTGGGATCCGCTCTAACTTTTAAAAATCATTTTGAAGACTCGAAAACACTTTAAAGAGTGTTTGGAGTAAAGCTGATTTAATGAAGTAAATCAGTCCCCAGAATATTTAGAAAATGACTGAATATTATTATTTAAATAATATTCCCATAAAGAATAATCTTTTATAAAAATAATTGAAGTAGAAGTTTTAAAACTTATACTTGAAAACGAGTATTAAATAACCAAAGATATACTTATATGAAAGTATTATCTTTATTTGAATATCGAAAATATGTTTGATTATTAACACCTTATTCTTTAATAAAATAAAGAATATATTTCAGCAAATAATCGGAGTCATAGATCCTCAAATGAATATTCAAATAATATTCATTAAATAATATAAACTGAGTCATAAGCCTTCGAATGAATATTCAAATAATATTCAGATAAATAAAAAAAAGGAGTCATACGCCTTCGAATAATATTCAAAATAATATTCATTAATAAAGTAAAAGGAGTCATAAGTCCTCGAATGAATATTCAAAATAATATTCAATAATAAAATAAAGTTAAAGTTATCGAATAAACCTTATTCGATTAATAGTTTTACAAACTATATCCATATATATATATATAAATAAATATATATATATATATATATATATAATATACTCGGGAACATCGACTCCCGGTTTAGAAATATGTTCACCTTTATCCCCTATACTAAGGGTATACGCAACTACTTGCTTATTTCTAGCATAGGTATTATGCAACTATAAGCATTGAAATCAACAGATAGATAACCAGATTACGAAACAGACATGCATATATACCATATTAGCATGCTCCAATATATCGCAAAATTTGCTAATACAATCATGCAATATCACAAGATAATGCATATACATATATTTACATCACAGCAACAGTATAACGGGTAGAAAACTTGCCTGAGCGACTGGGGTTACGAATGCCTCGGGACGAGTCTGGTAACCTATAAGCAACAAGTAAGTTGGAATTAAACCAAAGTCACTTGTAAATCTATACTTTAACTAACTTAGACTCTAACGCTCGTTTTGCGCTCACTGATTCGCTTAAGTCACTCGGGTACCCTCGGCTCCACCATTTTTAATAATTTAACCTTTACGAGTTTTAAAGCGATTCCTTCGCGAGTGTCTTACCAACTGCCTAACACACTTACCATAAATGTTTCATACATTAATTAACCCTTTTTGGTCTTTAACCTATGTTTCAAAGTAAGGCGAGGGAAAAAGTTTCGTCGTGAAACGCCGTTACTTGAAACGGTCGTTTCTCCTAAACCGTGCATCGGAATCGAACGTACTACATATCAAAACGAAGCTCGTAACATGAGCTATCTAAACATGGCAGTGGTCATAATCTAGCAGGGGGTCCTCGGTCCTAATGTTATGCACAAAACAGTCTAAAGAAAATCGGACGTTACGACGGCTATGTTTACGCGATTACCAATATTTATACCACTCCAATTCTTTACCAATTCACTACAAACCACCCAACCATCATCAATACATCAAACACAGCTTATATCAAGGCAAAGTCAGTCCATAATCTCAAGGTTTTCCAACTTATTCAACCGCAAACATGATCTACTAACCATAACTTAAGATTCATTAACCATTAACCAAGATTCATATCCAAAATCACCACAAATCCAACCAAACTATCTAACATACATGGATCTTGCTATACATACATAGATATTTCTATATATACATTAATCCATCCATAAACTCATCAAAACTCAAAGTTCAAACTATAAGTTAAAGGTGAAAGTTGTTTATACCTCCTTGAAGCTTCCTAACACAACCCAAGAGCTTTGAATGCCTAAAAGAACCTTGATCCTTGCATGTATAACCTTAATCTTTCATAAAAATTCAAGAAAACTAAAGTTATTTCTTGAAGGTTACTATTCACCATCTTCTTCCTTGATTTATTGGAAGAGATTGTGAAGGAATTAGGAGCTTAAACTTATAGCATATCCATATCTATGTACAAGGAAGCTTAGATAATTACCTTGTGATTTAACAATGCTTGGAACTTGATTTTTGAAATTCTTGCCCTTGAAAAAGATGAAAAGCCGAGAGCAAGATGATGAGAATGAAATGATTTTATGTTTTTTGATTTGTTTGGCTTAGCTTGGTTGTTTTTTGTTTTGTTTTTGGTTAATTACCTTAATAACCTTATATTTGTGTGGTTATAAACCAACCACACCTCCTCCTTCCCTATGTCATGCTTACATCACATTGCTATGTCATCCTCCCTTCCTTGTCCTCTTCTCATTGGTTGGGTGACATCACTTCCTCTAATCCCTTTGCTTAACTTCCTAATTGTTTGCCTAATGACCGCTGATCTGTTATACGGTTCGCTTAACTTTCGTTTTCGTTTATCGTTTGAGGGATCATACCCGGGATCTTATTACTTAGGTTCCCTTAACCTTTCTCAATATATTATATTCCTTTTATGATCCTCTCCTATAATCCTTTAATTTAAATCCTTTTTATCCTGTTACCTTATACTCAATTCTCTCCGTATCTAGTGGATTTCCGGGAAAAATTAAAGTGTTCGGATTTGGATTCTGACGATCTTTACATACACTTATATCCCATATAAAGTACTAATAAAATCTCAGAATATCCATATCAGAACCCCTACATAGTGTGGCATGAAAAGTTTTCTCATTCAGCAAAAACACTATTCATAAGGGTTTCAAAAATTTTCCAAAAATTGGGGTTATTACAGGCATGGTTGGTTCACTTTTATATTTAACAGCCAGTAGGCCAGATATAATGTTTGATACTTGTCTTTGTGCTAGATTTCAGGCTGATCCTATAGAATCTCATTTAATATCTATTAAGAGAATTTTCAGATATCTCAAAGGAACACCAAAAGTTGGCATTTGGTATCCTAGAGATTCTGGTTTTGATCTAATGGGTTATTCAGATGCAGATTATGCAGGTTGTAAAATTGATAGAAAAAGTACAACAGGAACCTGTCATTTTCTTGGAAATAAGATAGTATCCTGGTTCAATAAAAAGAAAAATTCAGTGTCTACTTCTTCAGCTGAAGCTGAATATATTGCTGCTGGTAGTTGTTGTGCACAGATTTTATGGATGAAAAATCAACTGTTGGACTATGGTCTATAGGCGGATAAGATTCCTATTTTCTGTGATAACACAAGTGCCATTGCAATCACTGAAAATCTAGTACAACATTCATGGACCAAGCACATTGACATTAAGTACCATTTTATTAGAGAGCATGTTATGAATGGTATTGTGGAACTTCAATTTATTCCAAGTGAGAAACAACTTGCAGATATCTTTACCAAGCCAATTGATGAATCTACCTTTACTAGGTTGGTAAGTGAGTTAGGTATGCTTAATTACTCTTAATTCATTTTGATGTCTAAGCAAATTGTAATGCAGCCAGAGTGAAAGTTGATATTTCTTGTCAAAGATAAAATGCTGGCTAAGTCAAAATTTATATCTCGACAGATGTTCAGTATCCGTTGAAAATGAACATCCGTTGAATCTTATCATCCATCGAAGTATCAATTATTACTCTGGGTACTTTTATCATTATTCGTCGAATTGCACTCAATTTTAGCCGTTAATTTTAAACTTTATCCGTTAAATTTACTTACATCCGGTATGTATATCTCAACGGATGATCTTTGAATTTTGACATTTTTCTTTATTTTTAAACGGCTATTTTGGGCTAATTTGATTGGTCACTTTATTTTACTTTTTACTTTTTGACAGTTTATTTCTGAGAAAGAATATAAGCTAATTTCATTCCTATTCTTTACTTTTATCTTTCTCAAAGCAATTTCTCTAACTCTCTTCTTCTCCAAAAGCAGAAACTCCCTTTCTGCAACTAAGTTCAATCACAGCTATGGCACTAGTAGTCAAAATCATGTCCTCAACTAGGTACATTGATGAGAAGAACAACTTTGTGGCTATGGTAAACAAGCATATTCCGGCATCTGAAGATTATCACAAAATGATGGACTTCATTCAAAACTGCAAACTAAATTATGCCATGCTTGAGTCTCCAACCATTTACTGTGAAGTTGTCGAGGAAATTTGGTCTACAGCAGTGTTCAATTCAAAGGACAAAACTATTACCTTCACTCTCAAAGGTAATTAACTCTGTATTAACTGTGATACAATTGAAAAATATTTTAAACTTCCTGAAAATAACATACTTGCTCCATACACACACACACTGATGTGAGTAACATGGTTATTTTTATGGGTTATACTCTTACTGCCATTAAGTTAGGTGATGTAGCAGAATGGGTCTTAGGAAAGAATGGAGTTTTCTGTGTGATTCCTTTATTAAGGTATTTTCTGTTAAAGTTAGCAACTTTGATGTTGTATCTTATTCAGTTGTTCACATGCTTTATATGCTTCTAAGTGATAAGTAATATAATTTCGGCACATCAGTTATGTATGAATTAGGGAGTAAATTAGGGGATATTAAGAAGAGGTCTAAGAATATTTATTGAGCTAGATTTTTCATGATGATAGCTAATTTTATTTCTGAGAATCTCTCAATTGAGAACCCAATAAACAACTTAGATTTTTGGGTCCAAGAGAGAAGAGTTATTGCTGACTTGAACGGAAAATCACCACAACGATGTCCCTCTTGTTTACATGCCAATCATGGAACAGCCTCAGGTAAGTGAGGTAAATATTTTTGTCCCTACTACTTCTCAACCACCTGCTTCTTTGCAATCAACTATGGCCATGACACCTGTAACAGTGACCAAACAGTTGCCTACCTAAGCCACAAAACCAAAGGTCTCCAAATCCAAGTTAAAGAAACCCCCGTCTAGTTTCTCTCAAAAGAAACTAGTTATAAAATCCACTTAAAACCAAGAAGGGAGTGTGAAGGGATGTGAGCTTGGTGAGAGACATGGTGAAAATCAAAGAAACCCTAATATTAAGGATGGAGAGGTGAGTGCAACACAGCCTAGCCATACTGCAGTTTCCCAACAAACTGTAATGCTTAATAATGATATAACCTCATTACTAGTTGCATCCTCCCAAAAGGATGTGACTATTGAACAAAGCTCTCAGCCAAGAGCACAGGCCAAAGGGATTAGGGACATAAGCTCACCCCAAACTTATGATAGAAAGAAGAAATCCAAAATACTTGGGGATACATAGGGTGCACACACTGTTCAAACTACAGTCAAAGACTCAGTTACACCACCTTCTCAAAGTTAGATTGATGTGGCTCCTGTAAATGTGGAGTCACAGCCAAAATATTTAGTAATAGAAGCACCTAACACACCAAACTCACCCACAAATTCTCTGGATGTGGATATGATTCACACATCAATTCCTGATTCTCCATCTCTAACTCTCATGGAGAAGCCAAAATCTACAGCAAGTTAGCATCATCTTTTAGATGATTTGTTGGCTCACTTGCCATTTCTTTCTGATTCTACTGAGAATACTGTGCAAAAACTCAAATTAATCACCATAGATTCTACAGTAGTCTCTACTCCAAACTCTGTCATTTCTACTATCTCGACGGATATTGTTCATCCATCGACTAGTGATTGTATCTAAACGGATGTGCTTAACAGCAGTCATATATTGAAACTCTCAACTACTACCTCAACGGATGTCTCTCAGTTATTAACAATCACTACACAACTTGAAATCTCAACGGTTGTCACATGTGCAGATGATTTAGTAGTTGTACAATCACTCTTAGGATTGAGGGAAGGGAATGAACAGAGTGAGAGGTTTAGTTGCTCTCAGGCAAAAGGAGAGGAAAAAAGTGAAAACATGCAAGCTAAATCTTCCAGCTTGGTAAAAGTGAGTGAGTGGAGTCCCACCTTAGTAGGTGAAGGTGAGGGTATGAGGGTGAGAAGCCAAGGGGAGCCCTTGATGCAAAAACAGAGAGAAAATGAGAGAAAAGTATGTACAGAAAATAAGGATGGAAACCATTGTTAGTGAGTCAATGAATATCAGTGATGCAGAAAAAGAGAGACTATTTCAGCAAGAATATCAAGCTGTCATAGATTCTATCTCTTTAGATTCTGAGACATTTACTCATCCTGTTCCAGCATATCAAATTCTGGCTGGACAGGGCAATGAGCAGGCTGAGAAGACATTGAACTTGGTACACACAACTGCCTTTATGCAAATAGCAAAGGATGCTATAACTGCCATGCCCTCCACAACTGGTAATGACTTTGAATATGCTGAAGATTCATTTTGGGATGATGGTGAGGATGATTATGAATTAGAAGGCATGAGCATATGGGGAGATGCAGACACTTCATCATGGATGCTGCAAAAGGAATACTCTTATCCCCATCTTCAATCCACACTATTCAAGCTAATTCATGACACCCAAACAGAAATTCAAGCATCCATTAGTGCCAGCACCAAAAGACTACTTATAGCTCACTTGGAATCTCTCCAATTGCACCAAATTCAAGCCCTCCAACAAAGTCAAAATGTGGATGCCATCAAACAAGAAATTGGTGAAATAAACAAGACTTTGTAGCAAGGTTGGATGATAGGCTTCCAGGAACTACCATGACAGAAATAGCCTAAAAGATCAGAAAGGAAGCTAATTTGAATACGAAAGTTGAGGTCATGGATTCCAGACTGACAAATATGGAGAAATCAGTGGCCAATATAATTGCACATCAGGAAACTCAGACTAGTCTGCTATAACAGTTGGTAGCTACACACAACTCAACCTCTACTCAACTTGATGCTAACTAAAAGGGAGAGAAAGACTCTATCTTTCCAGTTAGCCAGGGGGAGTAAACAAGTGAAGGGGAGAAAGTGCTCAACATTCAAGTTAGCAAAGTGATTGTGCCAGTAATTGCTTTCACTAAGCCACCAGCTCTTGACAACATTAATCTGATCAAGATAGCAGCAGCTAAGTTAGAGTCAAATGACAAATTGAAAAAGCTTGATGTAGCAACAGTAGAGCAAGAGCTTAATGAAAAGGGGAAGAAGCTTGATAAAAACATCAAGAAGAAGTTTGGTCCAATTGGGAAGAAAGACAAGGTCTTTTCTCACTTCTCCCAATTGAGACAAATTTCAGCGAATGAAATGAGCTTAGGGAACATTGAAAGGGGTCAAACCTCATCAATCAAATATCCAAAGGCCAATGTGATTTTTCAGCCAAAAAGAAATTATCCAAAGAATTCAGACAAAAATCCATTGGACCTGTCCTATGAAACCCCTAAGCCAGATGAGAAGAAACTGCTTAGAAGGTCTATTGCTTTCTCCAAAGACCCTAGGGACACAGCATCAAAGAACATAATTTCTAAGATCTACAGGAATGGTAAACTAATATGTGTGGTGGCTGGACATCCACAGTTTGCAGAAGCTAAGAAAGAAGAAATGGTGAGGCTTAAACAACAAAAGCAAGGTGTTTTAGAAGCCAAGAACCTAGCCAAGAAGCCTGTAACCATAGAAGTTGCATTGCCTGCTATGACATCTGAGAATCTGATGGAAGAAAAACAAGAAAAACCAAAGCAGACTAAGAGGAAATTTAGGCACAAGCTACCGGCAAAGAGGAAGCTAGATTTCAATAAAGATAAGGAAGACTACATGTCAACCCAATCTACAACTTCAAGCCAACCATCCATACCTACAGTGAAGGAGGCTGAATTCAAGGTTGATCCCAACATAACCTTTCATGGTGAACCTGTAATTCCTAAGAATGAACCAATAGATTGGGACAGCTTGCATCTTCCTGATCTGAACATTCCAATCTTTGCCAAACCAAGGAAGACAAAGAACAGAGCAGTCAAAATAGTCAAGCTTGTCAAACTTCAATCCAAGTCAGTGGCCAAACCCAAACCTACTGTCAACAAGGGAGATCAACTCTTTATTTGTGACATCAAAGAATTTTTAGACATAAATCTCTATCTGGAAAAAATAGATGAAATTAGAGCTATTGATGCCTACAAACATCTTCCCGAAAGATTAGTCTTCAGGTACAAGGGTGGAAAAGAAATGACATGGCCCCTTCGCAGAATTCTTAATGAAGGCTATTCCACTTTGGTGACTATCTTCTCTTCAATCAAGAAAAATTTTGGATTCAACATAGTTTCCAAGAAGATGGTATTGAACAAGATTGAGGAGATAAGGAATAGATGGAGGGGACCAAATGTACTCCCAAGTGTATTAACAATTCCTTTTACTGGAGATAGGGTGCATTTGAGGCCTTACTGGATAATGGAGTTCAATGATGAAAAATACATCAGAAGATTCTTCAGATTGGAACATCAACTAAAGATTGCAAGTAATGAAACTCTCATGGAGATGCAAAAGAAGTTGGATCAGACAATTGAAGATGAACTTAAGTTCTACAAGCAACTCCAATATCAGATTGAGGAAAATAATGTGAAGCTGGGAAAGAAGTCAAGACAATCAAGGAAGTAATCTAAATTTGCTCAGCCTAGAGGAGCACCTTGAAAATTGATCTGTAAGACACTCTACAAATCCTCCTCTGTAAGATTTTCCAATAAATTGCAACACTTGTAAATTTTATATACTTTATTTCAGTCTGTATTCATATGGTGTTTTTTTATCATCAAGTTTCTCTTAATTTATGGCTACAATTCCAATAGACATAAATTGGGGGAGATTGTTAAGAATATGATGTGCACTTGATGATAACTTGAACAAAACACCTAGTAGATTTTATTTAAGTGAATTTTGTAGCTTTCAACGGATGATCATTTCAACATCCGTTGAAAGAGTAGCTTAGGTAATAATAAGTTTAGTAGCACAATCCTGCATATTATAATGCCTTAGTGAACTAGATGTTGCAGAATGTTTAAGTCATGTTGACTACTAGCTTGATATGCAAGATAGGTTGGTTAATCGTATATACTAGATGCCTTGTAATCTTGTATAAATGAAATGGAGTTAACTACCATGAAGACATTCTCAACGGATGTTTCACTAAGCTTCAACGGATGATCAACTTAAGTCTCGACGAATGATCAACCAGAGTTTCAACAGATGATCAACCAGGGTTTCAACGGATGATCAATCTGAGTTTCAACGGATGTTCAAATTCAAAAGAGCAGTTGATAGTGACTTGACAGTCACATGCATTGATTATATGCAATTGGAATGTGGCACCCTATTTGTTTATCCCAAACAATGCAACAAGAATTACAGAAGGGGGGTTGAATGTAATTCTAGCAACTTTTTCTGATTTTAAGAATGTTCTTACTTAGTATATAACTGTGTTTGATTTGCAGTAGTGCGGAATTAAAGTGTAACACCCTTAAATCCGGGGTCGGGGATCCGGATTGTCACGAGTTCCATTTCCCTTAATAACACCCAATCTTAATAAACAACCAATTACTGCATACTGTGACCCCACAATATACACACACACCACAAGTTATAGTCTCAGAGATGAATATCAAAAATAACACAAGTCATTTTATTCCAAAACTATAAGTCATTACACCTCAAAAGTGTTTCTGAATAGATTTACATAATCTTTGCCATTATTACAATTCGTAAATATACATAAGTGTGGTACATCAACAATTGGAAACCTAGCCTATTGATTGTTCCTACCTCAGCTACAACGGCATCAACGCCTACAGGAAACTGCAGAACGTTTGCTATCCGCTCGCGAATTTGGAGCTTGGTCATGTTCATCTTGTCTATCTGTTGTTGTGTGATGAAAGAAT
Organism: Apium graveolens; assembly: GCF_009905375.1. Classification (NCBI taxonomy): domain Eukaryota; kingdom Viridiplantae; phylum Streptophyta; class Magnoliopsida; order Apiales; family Apiaceae; genus Apium; species Apium graveolens. Next base: position 87,449,737 of record NC_133654.1, on the reverse strand, counting down.
AAGTAAGGGTGAACAACAAGCCCACCAAAATAACATGTATGATAATTGACAATATATGAGCATTCTCATAGTACTCATGAAAGTTTTGGTTAAGAAGAAATGAACCAAGTTTGGTATCTTAATGCGACAAAGTCGTAAAATATTAAGTATATATATATACTTCTAAAAATCTTTAAAATCCTCTGAAATGTATAATATACATAGAGTTCCAGTTTATAACTGTATAAAATATTGTTGCAAGGTGATCTCATATATCTAACCTCGTCTCAACGTTTTTCTGAAAATCTTTGTCGTGCATAAGATAATCATTAACTAGATATAAGTTAAAAAGATGAAGTTACAAGATACTCCAATATACTTATATCTTTTCTGAATAATACTTGAACTACCACCGTTCAAGATATAATCAGTTTCAAAAGTTCATCACATAGATTAGACTACAAGATAAGATTTGAATAGATTCAATCTTTGAAATATTATTTAAAAGAAATGAAGTTATGAGATACTTCATTTATTTCCCGATATATATATACACCTATATATATATACATTTCATACACTATTCTGCTATGGAAGTATAAGTAGAGTTGTCATTCCCAAGAATTTTGGACAGAAGAAACTTTGGCATAAACCTGATATCTTGCTGATCAGGAAAAGATACCAATTAAGTCACCTTTTCTACTAGTAGATGGATGAATCCCCCACTGGTCATCACCCTAGCCGCATTAGGACCTTATGTTGGACTGCCACACAGCCACTTACGCATTGATGGACTCCCACTGAGCCTCTTACACTTTCATGGACCCCCAATGAGCCCATGTTGCTTATGCCGACGCATTTTGATTGGGCTTACTTCCTGAATGTTGGGCAAGTAATCAAACTCTTTTATCAAGTTAGCAATTTTGTTGCTCCAAAAATACACCACGGAGCCGGATCCATTAGGTTTTGAGCGAGTATTTAAATCCCCTTCGAAGGGAATCTTCAACCATATGACAATATCACTCATCAACCAACTTTAAACCATTTAAACTAAGCCCAAATCATACCATGAATCATCAAGAACAACTAGTGCTACTCTTAACTCCCAAAATCAACAAAAGCACTTAACAACTACGATCTCAACATGACAAAACAATTACGACACTTAACCTATCATTCCATCATTATAATCATTTATACCAAATAACTTAATACTAAGATCATGAAGAGTTATACCTTCCTTGCAGTTTTTAATCAATGAAAGATCCTTGGATTGCCCATGGAAGCCTTGATCTATGCTTAAGCTACCTTGACCTTACAAATAAAATCAAGAAATCAAAAATTTGTTCTTGAAAGTTACTATTCACCCTAAACTTTTAGGAATTGTTTAACTAGGTAAACCTTGGAATCTTGGATCCAAACTTATAGCATAACTAAGTTATGAATTATGGAAGCTAAGGAAACAAACCTTTTAATTTTTGAAGGTGTGTAGCTTGAGTTTTGAAAAACTCCTCCTTGTTTTAAGAAGAAAGGCTGAGAGCTATGTTCTTGAAAAGCCAAAATTCTAATACGATCTTAGATCGTATTAGTATTCCATAGGAGCTATATTCTCCTATATGTTCGACATTCGGATTATGCTTCCTTATTATTTATACGTGGAATATGTTATGAACTTGCTGCACGTTCGGGGTAGGGCTAGTTTATTTGATAACTGCCCAATACATCTTAATATATCCAAGGGTCCAACAAATCGTGGACTTAGCTTTCCATTCTTTTCGAGCCTCGTCAATCCTTTCCAAGGCTTTCCAAGGGGATACCTTTAAAAACACTAGGTCCCCTATTTCATACTTTTTGTCCTTTCGAGTCAAATCAACATACTTCTTCTGTCCATCCCATGGTTGCTACCAGCCATCCTCTGATTAGATCCACTATGTCTTTGTTCCTTTGGACCACTTCAGGTCCGAGAACCTTGCGCTCTCCATCTTCATTCTGATACAAGGGAGATCGACATCTTTTTCTGTACAGGGCCTCGTAAGGTGACATTTCGACACTGTCATATCATCCATCATCGTAAGAAAACTCAATCCGTGCTAAGTGATCAATCCAAATTTCTTTCAAGTCTATCGCACAGACTCTCATCATAGCTTCTAGCGCTATAGCTTTTGCTTCTCAATACCCACTCTTTTCCAGTTGGTAAGCGTTACTATCTTCCATTCATAATACCATTCTGACTATACTGTTACTCGCTAGCGTTCTATAACCTTCTAATAATTTTATCGACCTTAGTACCACGAACACGTTTCGATTTCGGAGACAACGCACTTATAGTACTCCTTTTCTAGCTGCTTCTATATTTGGAAGCTTGATCAATCATATAGAAGTAAAAGAATTTGATGAGAGATCACTATGATCATGAACACTTGTTACATCGCGTAGTTAGTACAGAAGGTGGCCAGCCTTTTGTACCTGACAAGCAATTAAACAACATGTGGTATCCTACCAGGATTCCATCACACAGATAGATAGTCATTCGTCAATACCTACCCTTCTGAAAGGGTTGTTCTTCTCAGTTTACATGAAATGAAAATGAGAGAAAAGAACAATGTTAAGAAAAATATGGTCACAAAATATCTGTTTTGGAATCTACCTCTGAACTATAGAGGTTTATCATAGGACAATGAAATATATATGTATATATATCAACATCAAGTATTATCGCATCGCAATTCACGTGCCTGAATATATACTATTCCCTCTATCGTTCTTTGGACCCATGCTCTTAATCGAGCTTATAAACAATCACCTTTGAAACTCCCTCGACATTAAAAATCGAATATGGGATTTCATTCTAGATATCATCATTACTAGAATTCTACGCTTGCCCCACAACCTTCCTCGTTATAGTAATACGACTATCTATCGATAAGAAGGAATAAATATTCGATAGGTACATAATCGACTAGTTAGTCTATCAATGATAACTTATACATCACCACGACCCAATTAGTGGTACTCAATCTTAAAATCCATTACAATACAACTCTCACGATAACTCATTATTAAAAGAATCATTTATGCATTACCATACTCCACCACTGACCTACAGTAGTCATTCATTTTTCTTGAAATCTTAATAGCTAACCATACGGAGTCCATACCTGTCGTATCGAATTCTTCTAAGGAGGAAATATGATCACCATTCATGATTCATGAAGAACACTCCTGAACTTGACATACATATGACATGAAGCAGATAAAATTGCAGAAGGGTTTCAATCAAAGCAATGATAACATGTTAATACCATTCTTAATCATATGTCTTTATTGGGAGACATGAAGCTCAAAGATTCATTTAGTCCTTTCGTAACATGCTCCTGGCTTATCTCAAGATATGACCTTCTAAGATAGATAGCCCGCTCACAGAGATTACATGAATTAAATATTTACCAAACTACTATTACGGTTGAGTATCGCACCATCATCAGAAGGAATGTCAATCTTTCACACCATAATACAACCTTCACGGCTTTAACTATCATCACTGTATTCCTCTGGCACGAGCGCCTATATTTGCTCTCTTACATTTAGAGTGTCGGCCACCTCATTGGCCTTTCCTGATAGTAATAGTTCCTTATAATCAATATCTTTTGAATGATCTCCAACTAAATTTTCTACCTCATTTCCAATCACTGCTTGTGTGGAAATGATCTTCCTTAAGCTTTGGTGAGAAAAAAAATATCAGCATTTTTCCATATGTTATTGCCTCGGTCTTTTGAGGTTAACATTGTCACGACTGACTCTCGATCATACTTAGGACGTCTCTTATCTTGGGTCCTTCTTGTTTTCACCAATTTTGACCTTCATTGGGTCTATCTATACTTTTTTATTATTCAACACGTGCCCACCTAGCATTATTATAATTACGTCATATTTCTTTTATCAAAATTTCTATTCTTTAGAATTTTGAATATTACCTTTTTCCTTGTAAAACCTCTAAGGTTATCCTTGAATCGTTCCTCCTGTATTTCTTAGATACAGGGCATATCAAAATACCATTTACTAATACTAGAACCATTGTCTATATACTTCTAAAAATTCCTCCACTGATCCTTAAAGGTTGTTCTTACCCTAATCCTTTCCCATTTCATACTTGTGAAAACTCAAATTATCCCTATTAAGGGTGAATGCCAACCTTTATGCATTCCCTAGGGTTCATCTCAAGTTATCGAGGTTCTATCCTTATTCCACCTTTAAAAGGGTACTGGCATCCTTCCATGGATAAATCAAGTCATATATCCTTGATAGATTATCTTATTCAATCATTCCCACCTCGATAGTCTACACCAAATTTCACAATAGCATCCTTATTCGAGCTGGGGTCAATCCATATGGCCTTGAAAAGATAATAATGGCTATCCGCTTTTCTTTCCTGATTTGGTAATGATAACAAGGATGTTCTGGAAGATATTGGTCATGTTCAATGTGAACCTTTTAGTTCTAACTATTCATTTATCTCCATTATTTATCTCAATCGTGATCTCAATGTTTGGATATCTCTTTTACCTGGAGTCTCCCTTTCTGGGTATCAAGCCACCAGTCTTACATACACTTCACATTCTTGAAGGTCACTTCCTTCATCCCATTTTCCTAATTTCTTGTTATCCTGTCTCCTCAGTCCATCCATTTTTCCTTATTAATCCATCGGTCTATCTCAAAGTTTCATCGAATACTCTCAACTTAAAGGGGATAAATTATACGTATCTCTTACGCCTTCAAACCTTGACTTCATCTCATGATCCATCACCATCGCGCTGATGATGACAAACTTCTCTTTATTTATTGATAGGGTTCATTAGGGTTTCACATACCTAACTCCCTTATTGCTTCTCAACTCTATTTCCTTTATATCCCTTTATACTCCTTGTCCCTTCAGTCTTTTAATTTTTGTTTCTGTTGCAACCATTTCATGAGCCAACACAACATAAGCATTAATTTCAATCATCTCGTCATTCTGGATTCGTGTCCTTCAAACGAACCTTGACACATTTCACAACCTAGATTCATGATTTATCATACTTGTCCGCATCTAGTCTGGCTCTAAAACTTCTACACTATTTCTCTATCTTCCTTAGCCTTCCACCAGCCGGTGGCCTCTCTCTTAGGAAGGTAAGTGGAAAAAAAACAATCTTTTGCTCTTTTTCAATCATTTAGATCTCAAATGATTACTCTATTTCCTTTAAACAGGCTCTTGCCTCGACTGGGTCAGCTTGTTCCTTGGAACTCTGAGAGCTTAACGACTTAAAGGTCCTGAAAGAATTTCCCACCGCATTATTTCCTCAGGGTGGTGGTTGGGGATAAAAGTATAAGTTTTGTTTAGGCAGGACCATGAATTTCCCCATAGGAGTATCGTTCTGGTTCTCCCTATCTTGCTCGACTTCTGTTTTCTCAGTATGAAATGTTTCATCCTTCTCCCATAATCGGGGTTATCTTATACGTTAAAATCCTTTTTTCCACTTCATTATGTTATGGGTTCCCTCTTTCTTGATGGCGACCTCCCTGACCTTCATATTCAGGGTTTTCCCTAAATCTTATTCCTTGAACCATGGCTTTCATCTAAGATCCCTTCCTTAAGCTTTTGAACATTTGGAACCCAAATTATGTAGGAATACCTCATTATTCCCTTATCATCTTTCTCGGTACTAATCTCTTCTCTATTCAATGGCTCTCTTCCTTCATTCATCACTTTTTTTAGGAACAATATGATCTTTTCCAATAATTCAGTCTGCATTGCAAATCTCAACAGCTTTTCGGTACCAGCTCCGGTTACTTCACTTCTATTTTCATTTTCTCAAAATCTTTTATCAACTCTCTCGAAGACATTATCATATTGAGTTTCTCCTTTCTACCAAGGGCGTTAGCCACCATATTGGCTTTCCCTGGATGATAAAGAATCTCATAATTGTAATCCTTGATTAGCTCTAACCAAATCCTCTGGCGCATGTTGAGCTTTTTCTGTGTGGAAATATACTTGAGCTCTTATGGTTTGTGTAAATCTCGCACTTCTCTCCATACAAGTAGTGCCTCCAATCTTTAGGGAAAAACTATTGTCGTGAGCCCAAGATCATGGGTGGGATATCGAATTTTATATTCCCTTAATTGTCTTGACGCGTACGCGATTACCTTGCCATGATGTATAAGAATGCACCCTAATTCCTTGTGTGAAGCGTCAATACAAATCAAAAAATCTCCTTTTCCATCCGGCAACGCCAATATAGGGGCCTTCACCAATCTTTGCTTCAGTTCTTGAAAGCTGTTCTTGCATTTTGTCTGTCCATTCGAACTTCTCATTCTTACGAGTAAGCCGCATTATAGGGGCTACTGTCTTTGCAAACTTCGACGAACCTCCGGTAGTAACCGGCCAATCCTACCTCTGGTAGTCGCCCTGGCCATGGTCATCAATTCCTCAGTGGTCCATTCTTCATTCTTGTTAGGATCCTCCACGGGATCCTCCTCAGCAACAATCCCTTCTGGGATAACATCCTCAACCTCTACATCCTCAATATTAACATCATCCGGTCCCTCATTAGGGTACTCCATCAGATCCACGATCTGATCTCCAATATGTAATAAAATAACATCACGTTGTTGCTCCTCAACCTCAGGGTTCGGTGCCCCGCTACATCGATCTATGTTACTATCATGATATTTATAAGGGTTCCTATAAGGGTTTTAATTATAAGTACTACGTTAGGTAGTCCGACTATGAACTTGGCAAGAGTTCTTATTATCTTAGTGAACTTATCATTTTAACGATGCATCATCTCTGAGGTTTATAACACTTAGCTCTGATACCATTTCTGTAACACCCCCAAATCCGGTATCGGGGATCCGGGTTGTCACGAGTTCCATTTCCCTTAATAACACCCAATCTTAATAAACAACCAACTACTGCGTACTGTGACCCCACAATATACACAGACACACCACAAGTTATAGTCTCAGAGATGAATATCAAAAATAACACAAGTTATTTTATTCCAAAATTATAAGTCATTACACCTCAAAAGGGTTTCTAAATAGATTTACATAATCTTTGCCATTATTACAATTCATAAATATACATAAGTCTGGTATATCAACAATCGGAAACCTAGCCTGTTGGTAGTTCCTACCTCAGCTATAGCGGCATCAACGCCTACAGGAAACTGCGGAACGTTTCCTATCCGCTCGCAAATTGGGAGCTTGGTCATGTTCATCTTGTCTATCTCTTTTTGTGTGATGAAATAATAAGCAAGGGTGAGTAACAAGCCCACCAAAATAAGATGTATGATAATTTATAATATATGAGCATTCTCATAGTTCTCATGAAAGTCTTGGTCAAGAATAAATGAACCAAGTTTGATATCTTAATGCGACGAAGTCGCAAAATATTCAGTATATATATACATATATACTTCTCAAAATCTTTAAAATCCTCTGACATGTATAATATACACAGAGTTCCAGTTTATAACTGTATAAAATATCGTTACAAGGTGATCTCATATATCTAACCTCGTCTCAACATTTTTCTGAAAATCTTTGTCGTGCATAAGATAATCATTAACTAGATATAAGTTGAAAAGATAAAGTTCCAAGATACTTCAATATACTTATATCTTTTCCGAATACTACTTGAACTACCACCGTTCAAGATATAATCAGTTTAAAAAGTTCATCACATAGATGAGACTACAAGATAAGATTTGAATAGATTCAATCTTTGAAATATCATTTCAAAGAAATGAAGTTATGAGATACTTCATTTATTTCCCGATATATATATATATATACACCTATATATATATTTAATACACTCTTCTGCTGTGGAAGTATAAGCAGAGTTGTCATTCCCAAGAATTTTGGAAAGAAGAAACTTTGGCATAAACCTGATATCTTGCTGATCAATCAAAGATACCAATTAAGTCACCTTTTCAACTAGTAGATGGATGAATCCCCCACTGGTTATCATCCTGTATGTATTAGGACCTTATGTTGGACTGCCACTCAGCCACTTACGCATTGATTGACTCCCACTGAGCCATTTACACTTTTATGGACCCCCACTGAGCCCATGTTGCTTATGCCGACGCATTTTGATTGGGCTTACTTCCCGAATGTTGGGCAAGTAATCAAACCCTTTTATCAAGTTAGCAACTTCGTTGCTCCAAAAATACACCACAGAGCCGGATCCCTTAGGTTTTGAGCGAGTATTTAAATCCCCTTCGAAAGGAATATCTTAAATCTGAAAATGAGTTTTGGGCTCCGCTCTAACTTTTAAAATCATTTTGAAGACATGAAAACATTTTAAAGAATGTTTAGAGTAAGGATGATTTAATAAAATAAATCATTCCTGATATGTTAGAAAATATCTGAATATTATTATTTAAATAATATTCCCATAAGGATAATCTTTATAAAATAATTGAAGTAGAATTTTTAAAAACTCATACTTGAAACAAATAATAAATAACAAAAGATATACTTATACGAAAGTACGATATTTATTTGAATAATCAAAAATAAGTTTGATTATTATTCAAAACTATCGAATATACCTTACTCGATTAATAGTTATAGAAAACTATATATATATATTATACTCGGGAACATCGACTCCTGGTTTAGAATAATGTTCAGCTTTGGGTCCCCTATACTAAGGTTATACGCAACTACTGCTTATCTCTAGCATAGGTATTATGCAGCTTATAAGCATTTCAATTGATAATAGAATATCAAGATTACGAAACATGCATTTATATAAATATCATATCACATGCTCCAATATATCGCAAGACTTTGATGATAATAACCATGCACTTATCTCAATATAATGCATCAATATATTACATCACAACAACGGTATAACAGGTAGAAATTTTGCCTGAGTGTTCCCGGATAGAATTAAGCTTAGAGTGGGTCCGATAACCTATGAACAACAACATAATCTGGAATTAGACCACGATCGCTTAAGAAACTAGTCAAAACTCACTCATACCCTAACGGTCGCTTACGGTCGCTTTTACGCTTATCAATTTGCGTTAATCGCTCGCGTACCCTCGGCTCCACCAATTTTAAAAAATTAACCATTACGAATTTTAAGGCGACTCTTTCGTGAGAACTTTACTAGTTGCCTTATTCACTTGACATAATTCTCTGGTGTTTCGATTAATCATTTAAGGGTCTCAATCATGGTCTCTAAGTTACTCGAGGTTTCGGGGTTCGCTTGCGAAACGCGGATACTTAAAATGGTCGTTTTCCATCGCTCGTAACTCGGATTTAGGTGAACGACATATCAAAACGAAGCTCGTAACATGAGCTATCTAAACATGACAATGGTCAGAATCTTACAGTAAGTTCACGGGTCCTAAAGTTAAGAAAAAAATAGTCTAAGGTAAATCGGGCATTACGACGGCTATGTTTACGTGATTTCCCAAAATTTTACCAAATCAATTCAATACCAAACCACCATCAATCAATCCCAATACAACCATATGACAATATCACTCATCAACCAACTTTAAACCATTTAAACTAAGCCCAAAGCACACCATGAATCATCAAGAACAACTAGTGCTACTCTTAACTCCCAAAATCAACAAAAGCACTTAACAACTAAGATCTCAACATGACAAAACAACTACTACACTTAATCTATCATTCCATCATCATAATCATTTATACCAAACAACTTAATACTAAGATCATGAAGAGTTATACCTTCCTTGAAGCTTTTAATCAATGAAAGATCCTTGGAATGCCCATGGAAGCCTTGATCTATGCTTAAGCTACCTTGACCTTACAAATAAAATAAAGAAATCAAAAATTTGTTCTTGAAAGTTACTATTCACCCTAAACTTTTAGGAATTGTTTAATAGGTAAACCTTGGATCCAAACTTATAACATAACTAAGTTATGAATTATGGAAGCTAAGGAAATAAACCTTATAATTTTTGAAGGTGTGTAGGTTGAGTTTTGAAAAAATCCTCCTTGTTTTAAGAAGAAAGGTCAAGAGCTTTGTTCTTGAAAAGCCAAGGTCAACTTTTATTTTGGTGTTATGATTTTTGGTTGGTTGCTTTTCCCCTTTTGCTTGGCTACTTTTTAGAATTTACCATGGTAAATTATACTTGGCTAATAATCAACCAACAAAGCAAATCTACTTTTCATGCTTATGTCATCATGATTGTGTCATCTTTTAACACATCTCTTCTCCTTGTGGTGTGATGACACCATCTTCCACTAACCTCTTTGATTAAACCTTAATTACTTGGCTAATGACCGCTTATTTGTTATGCGGTTCGCTTATCTTTCGTTCTTGTTTGTCGTTTGAGGGATCATATCCGGGATCTTATTACTTGGGTTCCCCGAAACCTTTCTCAATATTTTATATTCCTTTTATGATCCTCTCTTATAATCCTTGAATTTAAATTCTTTTAATCATGTTACCTTATACTCAATTCTTTCGGTATCTGGTGGATTTTTGAGAAAAATCAAAGTGTTCGAATTTGGATTCTGACGACCTTTACATGCACTCATTTACTTTACGGAATACTAATATGATCTTAGAATTTCCATAACAGTACTCCTATATATCGTGGTCTGATAATTTTTCTTAATCAGCATAGTCAGCAAAAGTTACTATTCATCAGGGTTTCAAAAATTTCTAAAAATTGGGGTTATTACAGAAAGAATAATGGAAATCAAAAACAAAGCAATAAAACACAAGGCTTTAAAACTTTCTGGTGGATTTGAACTTATCCACCGGAGATATACATATATATATATAGATATATAAAGTTGAGAACTATGTGATGCTTGAATAACACACAGCTGCTTACAAGAGAACTTACAAAATTATAGAGAAATGCTTAACAGATACAGCTTTATCTATCTCTCTGAAAATAATGCTTACTCAGTTGTTTTTTCTACTTCCTACTCTTGGTTTATATATCACCAAGTTACATGATAGTAAGACAAGACAATAAAACAAAATTATATCTAGTCTAACTTCATGTTGCTACATTACTCAATCCAGCATCTTTGAATATCTTCATATTTGCATGGAAATGGTAATGCTTCTTTGTTCTCTAAATCCTGCAATTAGGCTGCCACATTCCATTTTCAAACACCCAACGCATGTGACTGTGTTGTCACTATCAACTGCTATTTTGAATATTATCATCCGTCGGGATTATGTTGATCATCCGTCGGGAGCCTTTTTGATTATCCGTCGGGAGCCTTTGTAGATCTTCCACCGGGAGTCTTTCTGTCACTTGATTCTATTTCACTTATGCAAAATTACAAGACATCTTATATTTACAATTATCCAACCTATTCTGTATATCAATCTAGAAATCAATATGACTTAAAGAATCCTACAGTGTCTACTCAACTAATACATTGTTGTTTGCAGAAATGTGTTAAAATACTTATTGTTACAATATGAAAGATGCTCCTCTAGTTAGAGCTGATATGATCTATCTCCTTGATTTTCTTAATTTCTTTCCAAGCTTTCTGTTGTTTTCTGCTATATGACTTTGGAGTTGTCTGTGAAATTGAAGTTCTTCAGCATTTGATCCAGCTTTTCTTACATTTCCATTAAAGTCTCATTACTTGAGATGCTCAATTGGTCATCCATTCTAAATAATCTTCTAACAATTTTCTCATCCTTGAATTTCATCAGCCAGTAAGTCCTCAAGTGCATAGAGTCCTTGGGAGTGCATTTAAGTCTTTGTTGCTCCTCAGTTCTTCTATCTTCTTTAGTACCATTATTTTTTACAGTCACATTAAATCGAAAAATTTTCTTAAATGATGAGAAGATCTTTATTAAAACAGAACATCTTTCTTGAAGAATCCTGTGAAGGGGACATGTGAACTCTTTCCCACCCTTGTACTTGAACACAAGTCTTTCAGGGAGATTCCTATGAGCATCAATTTCTCTCACTTCTTCTAGTTCATCCAAGTAGAGATTTATATCTGAAAATTCTTTGATGTCACAGATGTATAGAAGATCCCCCTTGTTGACAGTTGGTTGAGCTTTGCTTAAGGCTTTGGTTTTGAGTTTCACAGGCTTGACCTTCTTGATTGCTCTTGCATTTATCTTCTTTAGCTTGTTGAATATTGGTAAGTTAAGTTCAGGGAAAAGGCAAACTTTCCCAGTCTATTGGCTCATCCTTGGGAACTATAGGCTCACCATGAAAATTCTTTATAGGATCCACCTTAAATTCCTCATGTACCACTGAGGGCTTGGATGTTTGAATTGAAGTTTTAAACTGTTTGGGAATGTAATCTTCCATTTCTTCATCACTGAAGTCCAATTTTCTCTTGATTCTTTGTTTGTATCTTGGCTTATTTGTCTGTTGAGGTTCCTTGAGCATTCTCTGATCCTGAGCTTCAGATACTACAGGTTGCATTTCAGAAATCTCAGTTGTAGTTTTCACAGCTTGGAGTTTGGCAACTATAGCAGCTTGCTTTTTCCTCTATTTGAGTTTTTTAGCATCTAAAGCATCCTGCTTCTTTTCTTGCTTGATTCTCTCTTTTTCTTCTTAGCTTCTACAAACTAAGGTGTCCATCCACCACATAAATTTCTTTTCCATTCTTGTAGATCTTAGCAATTCTCCTTTTTAGCAATGAATCAATTGGATCTTTGAAAAATGCAATGGACCTTGCTGACAACTTCTTTTCATCTAGCCTTGGAGTCTCAAACATAAGATCCAAGGGATTTTTGTCAGATGACTTTGGATAATTCCTTTTGGGCTTCAAAACCAGATTGGCTTTTGGAGACTTAATGCATGAAAGTTGGCACTTTTCCAGATTTTCTAGACTCATTTCATTCACAGTAATTTGCTTGACTTGAGAGAAGTGATGAAAGGTCTTGTTTGGTTTCTCAATTGGACCAAATTTCTTTGTGATTTCTTCATCAATATTCCTCCATTTGTCATCCAATTCCTTCTCAACTGCAGCAACATCAAGCTTCTTGAGATTTGTCTTTCAATCCAGCTTAGCAGCTGCTATTTGGATCAGATCAATGTTATCCAATAGTGGTGGCTTAGGAAAAGTAATTTCTGGAACAATTACTTGACTTACTTGGATGTTAAGCACATTCTCCCCCTCACTGATTGGCTCTCTTTGGCTAACTGGGAAAAGTGAGTCATTCTCCCCCTTTTTGTTAGCATCAAGTTGAGCGGAGGTAGGAGTTTATGCAACCACTAACTTTTGAAGCAACTGAGTTTGCTGGGCTTGATGCAAATGAATTGCAGTGAGAGAAGTTTCCAGTGCTTTTAGTCTTGTATCTAGGGAATCTACCTTCATGGTTAGATCAGTATTTTTCCTAAGTTGTCTATCTATGTCAGGCATGGTTGTGTTTGGAAACTTGGAATCCAATCTAACAGAAACAGCCAGCTTGACTTGATCTATTTCAGTTTTAGCGGCAATGGCATCTTGATTATGTTGAAGAGACTGGATTTTGTGCAGTTGGAGAGAGTTGAGATGTGCTTGTAGAAGTTTCTTGGTGTTAGCATTGGTGGTGGCTTGAAGAGTTGTCTGTGTTTGTTGAATGATGTGGAAGAGGGTAGACTTGAAGTGTTGCTCATCACATTCCTTGGAAAACACCCAAGATGGAGTGTTTGAACTGGAGCTAGGGCCTGCTTCTCCCCGTATGTCCATAAACTCTTCTTCATCACCATCTTCATCCCCAAAATGATCTTCAGAACCACCAGTTCCATAGTCAACATCATCACTAGCTATGGCTGGCATGGTTGTGATGGCATCTTTAGCCCTCTGCATTGAAGTTTTAGTATGCACCAAGTTTAGTAGCTTCTCAGCCTCCTCACTGCCTTGTCCATCCAAAATTTGATATGCTGTAACAGGATGAGTAAATGTCTCAGCATCCAAAGAGATAGAATCAATTACAGCTTGATATTCTTGCTGAAATAGTTTCTCTTTTTCTGCATCACTGACATTCATTGACTCATTAGCAATGGATTCCATCCTTATCTCTCCCGTACCTGCTTTTCTCTCATTTTCTCTCTCTTTTTGCATCAAGGGCTCCCCTTGGCTCACAACCCTAACCTTCACCTACTAAGGTAGAACTCCCCTCACTCACTTTTTCCAGGCTGCAAGAAATAGCCTGCATTGTTTCTCTCTTTTCCTCTCCTTTTGCCTGAGTGCAACTCAGCCTCTCACTCTGTTCACTCCCTTACCTCAAACCTAGGAGTGATTGTACAACTACTAACTCATATACACTTATAACAATTATTGAAAATTTAGTTTGTGTAGTGAGTACCGACGAATGAGGAACATCCATCGGGGTAGTAGTTAGGATAGCAGACGGATGACTGCTGTTAGGCACGTCCGTCGGGATACAGTCACTGGCCAATGGATGAACAATATCCATCAAAATAGAAGAAACGATAGAGTTTGGAGTTGAAACTATTATGGTCTCTATGCAGATTGATGATAATTTAGGCACAGAAGTCTCAATAGTTCCTGAAAGAATTAGCAAGTGAGCCAACAAATCATCTAGAAGATGATGCTCACTTGCACTAAATTTTAGCTTCTCCAACAGAGTTAAAGAAGGAGAATCAGGGATTAATGTGTGTATCATATCCATATCCAGTTAATTGGTGGGAGAGTTTTTTGTGTTTGGTGCTTCTATTGTTAAAGATTTTGGCCGTGACTCCACATTTATTGGAGCCACATCAAACTGTATTTGAGATGGTGCAGTGACTGAGTATTTAGCTGCAGTTTGCACTGTGTGTGATCCCTGTGCATCCCCAAGTTTTCTAGCCTTGTTCTTTCTTGTTTAAGTTTGGGTTGAATTTGTGTCCCTTACCCTTTTGGCATGTGCTCCTGGTTGGGAGCTTGTTTCAATAGTAACATCCTTTTGGGAGGATGAAACTAGAGATGTGCTAATTTCCTTATTAAGCAGCACAGTTTGTTGGGAAACTGTGGTGTGGCTAGGTTTGGGTACACTCACCTCACCATCCTTATCCTTAGGGTTTCTTTTATGTTCACCCTGTCCCTCACCTATCTTACCCACCTTCACACTCCCCTCTTTGGTTTTGGTGGATTTTGAAACTGGCATCTTTTGAGAGACACCAGAGTGTGGTTTCTTTGATTTGGATTTTGAAACTTTGGATTTTGTGGCTTGTGTAGGCATCTGTTGGGTCAAAGATACAGATGCCATAGCCATAATCAATGGCAAAGAAATTTGAGAGGTAGAAGGAGTAGGGACAGATGTGCTTACCTCACTTACCTGAGGGCCCTTCATGATAGGTAAATAGACCAAGGGCACCTCCTTGTGATGATCAACTATGTTTAAATCTGCAATCATTCTTCTTTCTTGAACCCAATAATACAATTTGTTGATTGGGTTCTCAATTTCAAGATGCTCACAGACATGGTTAGCAATAATCATAGGGAATCTAGCATAATAAACATGTTTAGATCTCTTATTAATCTCTCCTAACTTGTATCCTAACTCAAACATGATGGCATCACTGAAATTATAGTACTTATCAGTAAGAAGCATGTAAAGCATGTTAACCATTATGGTGTTGACAGAATCAAAGTTACTTATTTTACCGGAAAACACCTTGGTAACTACATCACATAGATAACTCCACTCTTTCCTAAGACCTAGCCTCCTAATTTCACTTAATTTAGTGGTAGGAAGTGCATAGCCCACAGAATTAAGCAAATTAACTATATCAGCATCTGTGTGTGTCTTAGTAGTAGTGTTATCAGGAATTTTAAAGCATGCTTTGATAATATCACTATTAATGCAATGTTCTTTACCTTTAATGAAGAGAGTAATGGTTTTGTCATTACACTAATATACAGCAGTAGTCCACATCTCTTCCACAACTTGACAGTAGATTGTGGGTGATTCCAGCATGGCATAGCTAAGCTTGCATCCCTTTACAAAATCCATCATTTTGTGATAATCCTCAGATGCTGGAATTTCTTTGTTCACTAGTGCCATAAAGTTGTTCTTCTCATAAGTGAATCATGACTGAGACATGATCTTTACTACTAGTGCCATTGTTAAAGCAAGGAAATTTGCATAGAGAAGGAGAATTTTACTTTGAGGAAAAAAAGAGGAGTTAATTGCAATAGAGAAAGATAAAAGCTAAAATAAACTTGAAGTAAGGCTTTTATGTATTCTCAGATGAAATGGGATAAAAATTAAAGGTAAAAATTAAAGACTCAATGAGAATTTCCCAAAATAGACATTTAAAGAAAAATATAAACTGTCAAAATTCTGTCAACTATCCGTCGTGATATACTTACAGACTGTTAGTATATTCAATGGATAAGTTCAAAACTTTAACGACTAAGATGTAGACAATTCGACGGATGAGAATAAAGCAATTATCCGTCGGGTTTAAAATAATCCAGAAAAGTAATTGATTTTTACCAGACTGTAATATTTCGACGGATGATCAAACTCGATGGATAATGAACATCCGTCGAGATGAAAATTTTGACTTAGCCAAATTTTCATTCAAAACATAAAAATCAATTAGGTTTCTGGATACATTACAACTTGCAAAATTATGAAAAATGATTTAAGAATAATTAAGAATACCTAACTCACTTACCAGCCTAGTAAAGGTGGATTCATCAAATGGCTTGGTAAAGATATCTGCAAGCTGCTTCTCACTTGGAACAAAATGAAGTTCCACAGTACCATTCATCACATGTTCCCTAATAAAGTGATACTTGATGTCTATGTGGTTTGTTCTTAAATGCTGTACTGGATTTTCAGTGATGGCAATTGCACTTGTGTTATCACAGAAAATAGGAATTTTGTCAACTTGTAGACCATAGTCCAACAATTGGTTTTTCATCCATAGAATCTGTGCACAGCAACTGCCAGCAAAAATATATTCAGCTTCAACTGTAGATGTAGAAACTGAATTTTGCTTTTTACTAAACCAGGATACTAGCTTGTTTCCTAGAAATTGATAGGTTCCTGTTATACTTTTTCTATCAATTTTACAACCTGCATAATCTGCATCTGAATGACTAGTTAGATCAAAACCAGAATCTCTAGGGTACCAAATGCCAAGTTTTGGTGTCCCCTTGAGATATCTGAAAATTCTCTTAATAGCTACTAAATGAGATTCTCTAAGATCAGCCTGAAATCTAGCACAAAGACAAGTAGCAAACATTATATCTGGCCTACTAGCTGTTAAGTACAGAAGTGAGCCAACCATGCCTCTATACTTGAAATATCCATAAACTTTTCAGTTGTATTTAATTCAAATTTAGTTCCAGTAGCCATGGGAGTTTTTGCAGATGTGCAATCCATTAGATCAAACTTCTTTAAAAGATCATAAATATATTTAGTTTCACTAATGAATATTCCATCACTAACTTGCTTAACTTGTAAACCAAGAAAGTAAGTTAGTTCTCCCATCATGCTCATTTCAAACTTACTTTGCATCAATTTGGCAAACTTTTTGCAAAGTTTTTCATCTGTAGAGCCAAATATAATATCATCTACATAAATTTGAACAAGTATACTAGATTCATTTACATTTCTAAAGAATAACGTTTTGTCAACAGTACCTCTTGTGACGTGATTTTCTAAGAGAAACTTTGACAAAGTATCATACCAGGCTCTAGGTGCTTGCTTCAATCCATAAAGTGCTTTCAAAAGATAGTAGACATATTCTGGAAAATTTGGATCTTCAAAACCAGGAGGCTGACTGACATAGACTTCCTCCTCCAAATCTCTATTCATAAAGGCACTTTTGACATCCATTTGATAGACTTTGAAATTGGCATGGGCTGCATAGACTAAGAAGATTCTGATGGCTTCATGTCTTGCAACGGGAGAAAAAGTGTCATCAAAATATATTCCTTCTTGTTGACAGTAACCTTTAGCAACCAATCTAGCTTTGTTCCTAATAACTATGCCATTTTCATCCATCTTGTTTCTGAATACCCATTTGGTGTCAATTGGATTCTATCCTTTGGGCTTGGGTACCAGCTTACATACCTTGTTCCTTTCAAATTGGTTTAGCTGCTCTTGCATAGATAAAACCCAATCAGGATCCAACAAAGCTTCTTCTACCTTCTTTGGTTCTTCGTTTGAGAGAAAGCTACGATACAGACATTCTTCTTGAGTTGCTTTTCTTGTTTGAACTCTAGAAGATGCATCACCAATAATGAGCTCAAAAGGGTGATCTCTAGTCCATTTTCTCTGTTGAGGTAGATTAGCTCTAGATAAAGAGGCTTCATCATTGTCTTGATGTATGACTGAGTTTTGATTTGAAGAAACTCCCCTTGAGGTTATGAATCTTTGATTTGAAGAAGGAGTTCTTTCTGTAAGTGATCTGTTTTGACTCTCAGCTTCTCTCATTGTTCCGATGGATGATGCACTTTGTATCTCGACGGATGAAGCTGATTGTCTACCGACGGATGATGCATTATGCAACTCAACTGATGCTAAATTTTGTGCATCATTGGGGATAGTCTTTTCTACATTATCCTTAGCCACTGTTTCTTAATCACTATCATCATCACTGTCTTCATAAATCATCTCCATATTGTCAAATTAGAGGCTCTCATGGAAATCTCCATCTTACAGTCCTTCAATCTTTTTATCATCAAACACAACATGTATAGATTCCATAACAATGTTAGTTCTTAGATTATAGACTCTATATGCTTTTCCAACAGCATATCCAACAAAAATTCCTTCATCTGCTTTGGCATCAAACTTTCCATGTTGATCAGTTTGATTCCTTAAGATATAGCATTTACAACCAAAGACATGTAGAAAGTTTAATGTTGGCTTCCTGTTCTTGAACAACTGGTAGGGAGTCATGCATTTGGCTTGATTGACCAAAGAAATATTCTGAGTGTAGCATGCAGTAATTACAACTTCAGTCCAAAAATATGTTGGTAACTTTGATTCTTCCAGCATTGTTCTTGCAGCTTCAATAAGAGACCCGTTCTTTCTTTCCACCACTCCATTTTGTTGTGGAGTTCTGGCTGCAGAAAACTCATGCATGATCCCATTATCTTCACAAAATAATCTCATCACATAATTCTTGAACTCAGTTCCATTGTCACTCCTGATTCTTCTTACTTTGAAATCAAGATGATTGTTGACTTGCCTTATGTGATTGATGATGATTTCACTAGCTTAATCTTTGGATTTTAGGAAAAATGTCCAAGAGAACTTTGAGAATTCATCTACAATTACTAGGCAATATCTTTTCTTTGAAATAGACAACACATTGACTGGTCCAAACAAATCCATGTGCAACAATTGCAAAGGTTCTTCAATAGTTGAATCAAGCTTCTTTCTGAATGATGCTTTAATCTGCTTTCCTTTCTGGCAGGCATCACATAATCCATCCTTTGAAAATTCCACTTGAGGAATACCTCTAACCAAATCTTTCTTGACTAGATCATTCATGGTCTTGAAGTTTATATGGGACAACTTCTTGTGCCATAGCCAACTTTCATCTTGACTTGCCTTGCTAAATAGACAAGTGACAGATTCTGCATTTGATGAGTTGAAATCAGCTAAGTACACATTTCCTTTTCTCACTCCAGTGAGAAACACTTTGTTGCTTCTTTTGTTGGTCACAACACAGGCTTCAGAACCGAAAGTGGCTGAGTTGTCCTTATCACAAAGATGGTTGATACCGAACAAATTATGCTTGGGTCTATCCACTTGGTCAACCTCTTCAATGATGACATTATCCTTTGAAATCAAGTCATATCCCATAGTATAACCCTTGCTGTCATCTCCAAAAGTGATACTTAGGCCAGCTCTTTCCTTGAACCCAGTGAGCAGGGTAGAATCTCCAGTCATGTGCCTTGAGCACCCACTATCCAAATACCAAAGATTCTTTCTGTTTCCATGCACACATGAAAATCAAATCAAGTTAATTTTGGTACCCAAGTTTCCTTGGGTCCTGCCTTGTTAGCCTTTTTCTTTGGTTTCTTAGGTTTGACCTCATTTGACATGGGTATTTCAGATTCATTCTTAGTCATTTGAGTTGGACCTTTGAAACCATTTATTGAAGCAGAATTATCATGCACATTTTGATTAACAGGAGAAGGCTTGCTATGTGCAAACATATTATTCCAGTAAGGCATGCTAAATGGCATTTGAGGCATACTAAATGCAGCATAATATGGATTAGGTGCAAATGGCATATTAGCAAATTGTGCATTCATATTCGGTGCAGGCAAAACATTCATAGACATGGTAGGCATGTTGGGAAATGAAGGAGGTGCAGACATAGGAGTAGGCATAGCAAGTTTGCAATTAACAGACAAATGACTAACACTACCACACTTAACACATATTTTTCTTGGAGCATATTTATCAGGTGTGTAGTTGTATGTTTGTTAATTCCTACCTTCCCATTTCTGTTGCTTTTTCTTCTTGATTCTGCTTTAACCTCAATCTTATCTAATTTTTCATTCAATTGCTTGATAGACAGATGACCAACAATAACTCTCTTTTCTTTTCTCACTTGACTTGATTCTCCTGGAACAAAGTTTTTAGAAACTGATCCATATTTATCATTCAACTTAGCTAACTTAGCTTTGCTAACTGGATTACTAACCTTTGACGGATGTGGCTCATTGTTTTTCGACGGATAATCTTTTTGATTATTCGACGGATAATTTTCATCATCCGTCGAATCCACATCTGTTGAAAGTCCTTCAACTAGATTGGAATCAAGCTTCTCTTTGCTCTTTTTGCAGGCTATATCACAAAAGGATTCTATACTTTGAACTTTAGTAATTTGAGCATGAACATCTCTAGATGATTTCCATGGCTTAATTACTTCATGTTCTCGTTCAAGCTGCTTCCTTAAAAACTCTTCTTTCTTTAAAGATTCAGTTAATTCATCCTTAGCAGTTTTACATTCAATTCTCAATTTTTCAAACTCAAAAAATTGAGACTCTAGCACATTATTCCTTTCACTTAAAAATAAATTTTCTTTAATTTTACCATTTTCCTTAGTGAGGGATTTAAGAGTTACACGCAAATGATATAGCTCAGTAGACATATCATTGATGGCATCATTGCACTCAGATTTAGTTAAATGTGCTAGGTTAGTGGTGATTACCTGATTGCTTGATGAACTGACTTATGCTTCATCTGACTTGGCCATTAGGGCTAGGTTGACATAGCTTGTTTCTTCATCTTCATCCAATCCATCAGCAACCCAGTCATTCTCTTGTGTGATGAAAGCCCTTTCCTTTTGTTTGAGCAGCTCAAAATATTTTTTCTTGTAATCAACAGGCTCAAACTTTTTTTTACCATAATCAGGCTTTCTACACTCACTGGAAAAATGACCTGCCAAGCCACATTTGAAACACTTGAATTTAGATTTATCAACCATGTTTCTGTTTGGCTTAGCTGTTCCAAAATTCTTCTTGAATTTGAGCTTGGAAAATCTCCTGGATAAGAATGCTAGATGCTCATCTATATCATCCATGTCATCTTGTCTCAACTGTTCTTCATTTTCAGCTACCAACCCTTTACCCTTGCTCTCACAAACCTTTGCGTTTGATGCAGATTCCACAGCTTCAACCTTCATCTCCTTTTCCTTCTCTAGCTCAGTAACTAATGTGATGGATCCTCCTTTCATCCTTTCTTTCTCTATCCTTTCATCTTGCTCTATTTCAAGCTCATAGGTCTTTAGAATTCCATATAGTCTTTCCAAGGTGAAATCCTTGTAACCTTGAGAGTTTCTTAAAGAGACTGTCATGGGCTTCCATTCCTTTGGCAGAGATTTAAGGAATTTAAGGTTTGAGTCTTTTTGTTTGATAGACCCTTCCATGCAACTTGAGAGCATTCAGTAGCTTTTGAAATCTACTAAATATATCAGTGAGTGATTCACTTTCTTCACGATGAAAATGCTCATATTGTTGAATCAAGAGTTGCATCTTGTTCTCTCTTACTTGCTCAGTACCATCACAAAAAATTTTGAATTGTGTCCCAAACCTCTTTAGCTGTTTTATAGTTTATGATATTGTCAAACATATCACCATCAACACCATTAAATAGTATATTCATGGCCTTTTTATCTTTCCTGACTTGTTCAATGTCTGGATCAGATCATTCATGTCTAGGCATTGGAACTGATGGTTCATTTCCTGTAGCAGCTCCCATGGGAACATGAGGACCTTTCTCTATGCAGTCCACATAGGCTTCATCTTGAGAAAGAAGATGTAGGTGCATCTTCACCTTCCAGTGGTGATAGTTGTTTTTGTCTAGAAATGGAATTTTCACTCTTGCATCCTTTCGGATCATCTTGCTTATTGTGGTGATCTTTACACTCTTTGTACTTCAAGAGCCTACTCTTATACGAATTGTTAATCCCAAACAATGCAACAAGAATTACAGAAGGGGGTTGATTATAATTTTGGCTACATTTTCTGATTTTAAGAGTGTTCTTACTAAGTATATAACTGTTTTTGATATGCAATAGTGCGGAATGAAAGAATAATAGAAATCAAAACACAAAGCAATAAAACACAAGGCTTTAAAACTTTCTGTTGGATTTGAACTTACCCACCGGAGATATATATAAAGTTGAGAACTCTGTGATGCTTAAATAGCACACAGCTACTTACAAGACAACTTATAAAATTATAGACAAACGCCTAACATATACAGCTTTATCTATCTCTTTGAAAATAATGCTTACTCAGTTGTTTTTTCTACTTGCTACTCTTGGTTTATATATCACCAAGTTATATGATAGTAAGACAAAATAATAAAAAAAAATTATATCTAGTCTAACTTCATGTTGCTACATTACTCTATCCAGCATCTTTGAATATCTTCATATTTGCATGGAAATGGTGATGCTTCTTTGTTCTCTAAATCCTGCAATTAGGCTGCACATTCCATTATCAAACACCCGACGCATGTGACTGTTTTGTCACTATCAACTTCTATTTTGAATATTATCATTCGTCGGGAGCCTTGTTGATAATCCTTCGGGAGCCTTTGTAGATCATCCGTTGGGAGTCTTTCTGTCACTGGATTCTATTTCACTTATGCAGAATTACAAGACACCTTATATTTACAATTATCCAACTTATTCTGCATATCAATCTAGAAGTCAACATGACTTAAAGAATTCTACAGTGTCTACTCAACTAATACATTGTTGTTTGCAGAAATGTATTATAATACTTATTATTACATAAGCTACACTCTCGATGGATGTTAAACTGTCATCCATCGGGACTATAAAGTTCATCCGTCGGGACTATATTAAAACATCCATCGAGCGCTAAAAAAAGACTAAGTTAAATCTACTAAGTTATTTTGTTCAACTTACCATTAAGTTCACAACATATTTCTAACACTATTTGCAGGGTTTAGAGAATAAAGAAGCATTTCCATTTCCATGCTAAACAGAAGATATTCAAAGATGCTGGATAGAGAGATGAAGGAGCATAAAATTAGACTAGAAACATTTTGTCTTATTTGTTTGTTTTTTTATCATGTAACTTGGTAATATATAAACCAAGTGTAGCAAGTAGAAAAACATGAATTTTATCCAAGTTAGTAAGCAATTACCAGAGAAATAGATAAGGCAAAATTTTTAAAGAATTTCTCTGTTCTTGTAGTTGAACTTGTAAGCAGTTGTGTACAACATTGTAACACAAAGTTCTCTACTTAATATATATCTCTAATGGAAAAGATCAATCCACCAGAAAGTTTTTAAATACTTGTATTTAATTACTTTGTGTTTTGATTTCAATACCACTTTCAATCCGCACCGTTGCTAAATCAAACACAGTTATATATTTATAGAAGAACTTTTCTAAAAAAATAAAAAGAAGCCAGAATTACATTCAACCCCCACTTCTGTCATTCTTGTTTAGATTGTTTGGGAATAACAACTATGTTAGTAAAAGGTTGTTGGATGTTGAGACTCGATACACCAATATGGAAAAGCTTGTATATGCATTGATCCTTGTAGCTAGAATGGTTCGACCTTACTTTCAGGCACACAAGGTGAAGATATATACCTCGTATCCATTAAGGCAGGTGATTCACAAGCCTGAATCTTTTGAAAGGCTAATGAAGTGGGTTATAGAGTTAGATTAGTTTGATGTGGATTACAAGCCAGGGAAAACAATTAAAGGATAGGCCCTTACTAATTTTCTACTGGATTTTCCTGAAATGCTTCATGTGGAAGGTACTGAATGCTTAGCTGAACCAGTCCCAGAGAAGTTGACGAAGGAGAATTTCTCTCCATGGTGGACACTGTTTGTGGATGTAGCAGTGAATGGAAAAGGGGCTGGAGCAGGTGTGGTTCTTATAACCCGGAAAGACGTTGCTTGCAAAGTACAATCCACTTTGATTTCTGTGGGGAATTGGCTAAGTCAAGAATCAGGATCTGTCTAACAATCAGGATATGATCAACCGTCAGGATATGATTATCCGTTAAAAGCTTCGTTATCATCCATTGACAATCTATTCAGTCATCCGTTGATGCTTACATATGTATATCTGTCGAAGCTATAACATATTTATATTGATTGGATTATCCATTGATAATGACATGAATGGCAAGTCAGAGCTGCGAGATAAATCAGAATATGCTAATTTATAGGATCATCGTTGATTTAGATATGTATAGAAAGTAGAAGAGTTATATTGTAACATATCTTGTAATTGATTGAGATTGATTGTAGTTGTGTAGTATATAATTACAGAATAGATTATCACATAAGATGTACAAGTGCTTAACTCGAGTATTCGTATGACCTAGCAGCTCTTAAGAAAATTATTCTTGGGAGAGTTTTGTAATAGTTTATTAAAGATCAATAGAAACTATTATTTGATTCATCTTTACTTACTTTATTTATGTGATACATCAATTTGTTTAGTAATTGTATCCAATCCCCTTTTAACAATTTCTTTATTGGGAAACAAGTGGTATCAGAATGGTCAAATTAAAAGGTCAAGATATCTGGAAGTAAGTATGGAAGCATGAAAATTCCCATCCTGAAGTAAGGTCAAGATGTTGATGTTCCTGAAAGCTATTGATGATGCATATATTGATATCATCAAAACATGACCTCATTACCCTATGGAAACTGTGGCTATGGCCCCAGATGTTCGTGAGTATTATGTCAGAAAATAAAAATCAAAGTGGTCAGACCCTGAGAAGGCTTCAATGCTAAAAAATGCAAAACTCAGGAATATTATGCGCAATAGTTTGGACAATGTGATGTCCAACAGGGTGATTGCCTACAAGACTGCAAAAGAGAAATGTGATTCCTTAGAGACACAATGCCAAGGTAAAATGACAATTAAGAATAATAGAAGAGCTGTTCTTGTGCAAAAATATGAGCAATTTGATGCCAAGGCTAATGAGTCAATTACTGATATCTATGATAGATTTCTAACACTGCTGAATGATCTATCATTGATTAGAAAAGATTATGATAGAGAAGACTCAAACACCAAGTTTCTGAGAGCTTTTCCAGAAGATTGGGATACCCAAGCCTCAATAATCAGGAATCAATATGATCTTGATTTACTGACTTTGGATGAAGTTTATGGAATGCTGAAAACTCATGATTTGGAGATCCAGCAAAGGAAGAATAAAAAGGGTAAGAAGATGAAGGTTGTGGCTCTAAATGCCGAGACTCATAAAGGCAAGGAAAATATAAGTGAGAGGTCAAGAAGAAGGAACATAGTGGAAGATTCAGATACTGATGAATCATTAGATCCTGACACAGATACCGATGAGGATTATGAGATTGAATTAGATGATCCTCAAGTTATAGAGATGGCTGTAATATTGGTGCAAGGCTTTAGAATGATGAGGTTTGCAAAACCACAAAGGAAAGGTGGGTGGTTTTAACAGGAAGGTACTATGGAGATGGCAAAGGCAAGTTCAGAAAGAATGAAGGACAGTACAATAAGGGAAGGAAGTTTGACAAGACCAAGGTGACTTGTTACAACTGTAATAAAAGGGGACATCTGGCTACTGAGTGCCCCAAGTCAACTAAAAAAGATTTGGTCACAACAAACTCCAACAAAGACTGGATGAACTTATCAGGAACTGACAATGATGATGAATGTTATGCACTCATGGCAACTCATGAAGAGGATACTTCAGGAACTGATAAGGTACCTGCAGTTGTATTCCCTTTTGATACTAATAATATGTCTGAACTGTAAACTTTTTTTTACTTTCTGCATGTCACTTTTAAAAGTAAGACTATTGAATGTTATAGTTTAATTGTTTATAATAAGAAGCTTAGAGAAAGAAATGATTTCTTAGAAGTTGAATTACTTGGCATGCATGAAAATGAAAAGGCGTGTAAAAGGGCCCAACATAATGAAACTCAGATAAACATAAAATATGCCAGATTAGAGAAAGTTCTTGAGAAAAAAGGGAGGTATTTAAAATATGGAGGACTTCAGGAAGAAAAGTTCATAGTTTCATCAGTGATAAGAATTGGAAAGAATGTCTAGGTTATAATAAATTTACTAATAGGAATATCAATAAGGCTATTAATAACACTACTCATGTTAAGTTTGTTAGAACTGATGAAAATGGTATGAAGTCTGTTTATGAAGTTGGTTTCACCTCTAAGAATCCTAATAAGAAGAAAGCTGAACCTATAATTTCTGATAAAAAGAAATAAGAGCTTAAATACAAGAAAAGAAAAGCAAAAATATAGGATTTCTTTCTAAAAATCAGTTAGACAAGAAAGTTTGTGAGATAACTTTTAGGACTCACAAATCTAGGTCTAAGAGAGGTAGAAATGATAAACAAAGAATAAACAAAGCAAGCAACTATAAGTACATTCTCGATGCTCCTAGAAAAGCTTGTTTTAACTGTGGTAATACTAATCATATTGCTATTATTTGCAGAAAGCCTAAAAATAAAGTCACTAAGATTCCTGAGTCTGATATTAGTGGTAGATCGGTATTTTACAAACCACAGAACCCTTGTTCTCACCGTGGTAGCATTTGGCATTCTATTTACACTTGTAAAGATTATAATAGTCTGTATCACAACAATTATGATCCTTTACCCAAATCCAATGAAATTGCAATTTTAAATAGAACTGCTAAACTGAACGTGCAGATATCTTATGGAGTTAAAACTGTTAAGACAAATCCTGATGGATCAATTCCTGACAGGAAGTCTTCTACTGCAAAAATATATAAGATGTCCAAAAGGACCCAACAAGCGTGGGTTCTTTAAAATTTGAACTGATTTCCATATTTCTGATTACAGGGAAACAAGAAGAATATGCTTATGCCGGACAGTGGTTGTTCTGCACATATGCCTGGAACTAAATCCTTATTGTCAGAATATGAGGAGTAGGTTGGCCCAATGGTATCCTATGGTGATGGCAATGTAGGAAAAATACTGGGATATGGCAATATAATCATTGGAAATGTCATCATCTCAAATGTAGCTCTGGTAGATGGACTGAAGTACAATTTGTTGAGCATCAGTCAAATTACTGACAGAGGTTTCTATGTTATGTTCTATGATACTCACTGTGAGGTAGTTCATAACATCACAAAGAAGATTGTTTTTAAAGCTTATAGACATGGAAACATCTATGAAGCCAAACTTTATGCAAATACTGATGGTCTTGAAACTTGTTTGGTAACAAGGCATCAGTGTATAAAAGTTGGAAAAGAAGACACTCATAAAAAGGTTGTAATTGTAGATAAAAAGCTTAAATCAGGATATGAGGCAAATCCTGATGATCCTAAGTTAGTTAATGACAATGCACAAGTTGAGGGGAGCACTGTTACAGGGGGAGATTTACATGAAACTAATGTTGTAATTCAATTACTAATGATTTGTCAATTTCTAACAAATTAAATAATGCTGAGGAGATCTTGATTCTACTAATCCATCAATGCAAATGATGAGGGAAAGAATCATGATTAAAGTGAAGTGCAAATATAATCTCAGCTCATAATGGACAAAACTTGATTTTTCTTAAAAGGATGGTAACATTATTTCTTTCGTGATTTTAATTGATGCAAATTTGTTTTATTCTCTATAGAATAATCATGATAAATTTGTCATCAATATTCGTTTACACTTGGGAATAGTAGTAAATAAAGATACTTTGCTTTTACTTGCATAGATATGTGTAATATCATGCATTATATCCATATTATTATACGATTATCAATAAAGTCTCTTCAGTTCCTCACGTTTCCCCTATATAATCAAAAAACTCATCTCACAAATAACCCACTCTCTGCACAACACAACTTTTCACTCTCTCTTCAACCCTAAATCTTTTTGCTCATCATACACATGGATCAAGTTCAATTTTACATCCATAATCATGGAGCTTTCATCCCCATTTACAATATGATTGAGGGGCGCCTTTAGTTTGACGCTCTCGGACTTCGTGTCCAGGTAAACCGTCAGGTTTACCATCCTGCTGACATACCTAGGTCAGTATTTGATTCCCTTTCTTGGGCTGATCAGATAGAGCTCTGGTTTTTCATACTGGAGAGTCAACTGAAAGAGGATGGGAGAGAGGAAGAGGCTATGAAGGAGCCTTTAGCATTTAGCTATTAGGGTTCGTTTATGTTGTTTTTATTTCTTATCTTTCCTCTGTAATGATCCAACTTTATCAATTCAAATTATGTTGTTTTCTTTATGACTGTTCAGATTCTTTTCTGTAATGTATGTATGAATATCGAATATTTTGATAATGCAAGTGCAACTAATTTCCACTTTAGCTATGAAGAACAGTTAGAGTACAAAGATTTCAAAAAGTAACAGGCGATAAAGAGACACTCGGTGAAAGGTCCAATCTTAATCTCATATTACTATTCTTTCATTAAAAATAGATATAGTTTTACCAAGAAAAATGTGGGTGTTTTTGTCTAACAAAATACCTCACAAGTACACTTTTCCAAATCCTGACACTATGGTACAGGACAATCCAATCATGTTCCCGACCCAAGTGTTTCTCTTAAAATTACCAAATCTAAACACCATATCACCTCTGGTTGTTCTCAAAAGGAATCAGTTGGAAAATCAGAACTAGTAGCTAGGACTGATGTGTCTCAGAGATAATCAGGTTCAAATATTGGTTCACTTTCACTTACATCATTGGAGAAACAAGGTGGAGGAAGAAAGAAAAGTGCACCACCACCAATAAGCATCAAGAAGAATGTAGATAGAAAGAAAAGGAAGACTACAGCTTGTGTTAAGCTAGTAGATGAGCCACTAGATACTGATAATGATAGAGATTGTGCAATTGGTTTTAAGCTACCTATTAGACTAGTGATGGTTACTGGTTCTAGTACAGGAGAAGCAAGAGCTAACATTGTAGAAGCTAGTCATATGTAAAAGAAAAGAAGACTAGTTAAAGTAGATGACAAGAATCAGGCTAAGCAACAACAAGCTGGGTTGGAAGTATTAGCTCAAGTTGCTCTTGGTTAGGAAACTAGAAATCCTGACAAGTTTTCATCTGTTTCTAATCTCGCACAGTCAAATCCTAATAAAACTAAAAGAAAGACTGCATACAACACAGTATATGTCAGAAATCATTCCAAGCACCACTATCCACAGAAGGGGTACAGTACACAAGAACCATTTTCTCAATATGAAGATGCAACTGTCCATTCTCCTATGACACAAGAACCACCTGCTCAAAGTGTAGGTGCAAGCATAACAACTCATCAGACTATTCCTGACATTGCTCAAGAGAGTCATATATTTGTGGATGGTGATATTCAGAAGACAATACAAGACAAGATAGCTCATTAGAAGCACATTGCTACATTGGATGTTGTCATCATTGATCCCATCATTGAGGGAAGCACACAAGAACCTTCAGTTCAAAGGATTTAAGAAGCTTCTACACCTCAAGTCCCACAAGAACCAAGAGTTCAAAGTACTGTTACAGACTTGGTATTAAATCCTGACATGAGGTTAATTCTTGATAAGCATAAAATCTCTGACACACGGTCAATTCCTGATGAAGCTGTTCCTGAGTTTACACAATCTGAAGTACTGGTCACTTCTATGGACAACACTGAAGCCATTTTGGTACAACCACTCAAAGCAATAACAATGGTCTCTAACACTCAAGGTACAATTATTTCTTTATCTGATAGAATGATTATAAATAGACCTACTAATAGGGATACTTGTATTTATATGACTACAGACCGCTCCTCTTTGCCACCACTTATTTCTTCGTTTCCTAGTGAGTTGAGCCTTTCTAGTGAGATTGTGAGAAAAGATCAAGGGAGAAACAAAATTATTGTGAGGAAGTCTCCTGTACGGGAAAAAGGAGAGGTACATTTGAGTGATAAAAGTGAGCTAGATATTACTATGGAAAGTAATATATTTGTGAGAAGTGATGAGATCACTTTAAAAGAACAGAGAGATTTAGGTTTTGGTCATCTTATTTCAGGTTCATCATAGGCAACTAACCCTTCTAAGTTAAATTTTGATTTAAAGTTTAAAGGCAATGTTCTTGATCCTATTTCAGATGTTCCTGAGATATTTTCCGATAACGATGATGAGTTTGGAGATTCTGATGATGATGATAATCCTGATGATGCTACTCTGAAAGCTGGAATAGAAGCATCTAAATTGTCTAATTTTGGTTCATTATCTGGTCAAGCTCCTATTCTTAATGCTCATAGAATTCATGAATGGAATCATTCTTGGATATTACCCAGTGAGAAGATTTCTTTGGAATCTGCTCAGACTCTAGATGGTCATGTTATTCAATTGGTTTCTGATCCTGACATGAGAAACTCTATCAAGAGCAAAACAGTTTTAGTTAAAGGACTACATTCTTTTGTCTTTGCACTCAAACAAGATAATGTTGATCATAGTGAAGAGATTGTTGATCTTTCTATGACTATTAAAGGTACAAAGAAACACAATGGTTTGATAAAGAAGATATTTAGCATGGAAGCCAAACAAAATCAAATGTATGAAAAACTGACAGCTCTGGAAGCTGGTCAGAATGCTACAAATTCTAAATTGAATGTTATTCTCTCTCTTCTATAAAGTATAGATGCGAAAAATGGGGAGATAATACCTAAGAAAAATGTCAACCTGAATCAGTTTTGAGGGAAAATACCAATCTTGATGATGATGGTGATAAGCAAGCAAAGAAGACCTTTGATGCTATGATAGTTCAAACTAGATCAGGAATTCAAAATCAAACTACACAGTCAACTCAAGTCTCTAAGGGTGGATCACATTGATCTAAAGTAGAAGTTTCTCTTGCTACTCCAAGTTCAATTCCTGACAACAAAGATATAAGTTTTGATTATGTTCCTGGTACTGACAGAGTAATAATTTTACATGATTTTGTTAAAACTGAAGAAGAATAAATTCTATTTCGGATGGATTTAAAGATTTGTTCTGCTTATGTTGAAGCTGTTAATGCTGAAAACTTCAAGAAAGAAGAAATGGCTTTTGACAGAGAAGAAAGAGCTCAGGAAGGAAAAATCAGAATTGTTGTTGACAAAGCAAATCAAGCATATAGAAACATGCTTCGAAGATCTGAAAGGAATAGATGGAGGAGTACATATATGAAGATGTTATATGAAAGAGCAAATAGGAAATCTCAAGTATTTACAAAGATCAAGAATAAATACAAATGTTGAAAAATTGATGATTTTATTTGTAATGATGTAATAAGATTTACTCCTGGAGGTATAAGGATAGACGGTTTACCTGGTTATAATACCATGGGAGATAAAAAGTCTTGGTTAGTATAAGCCAAGAACCTCAAGTTGATTGAACCATTTACAAGAGCTAGAATAGGACATCATGAACTTAAACTTGTCAATTTAAAGTTGTTGAACTTCACTTTTGCTGATAGTCCTAGTCGGGAAGTTACTGTTGATCACTTGGATAGACTTTAAGCTGTGAAGATTATACTTAAAAAACATGATGGTTCAGAATTCAAGATGACGATCTTACTCTTATTAAAAAATGATCAAGTTCAAGTTCTTTCACTTGATGAACTGATGATCATATCAACAAAGGAACTGAAATATATTCACTATTTGCTAAGAGTTGAAGATGAAACTTCAAGAGAATGGTCAAATATGATTCTTGCCAATATCAGAAAAAGGATACTGCATAATGGTCGACATTACTTTTGATCATACATTCCTACATACATAAATTTCAACATGAAGAAAGGAGAAGATGTCATTAAAAATGTTCTTACACAGAGGCATATAACCATAAATTTTGATGGAAAACGAACTTGTTATGTGTCACTAGAAGAAATGATGACAGAAAGAGCTCAAATCAGAAATCTTATGTAATAATCCCAAATTTTGGAATTTTTGAGACACTGATGAATAGTAACTTTTGTTGATTATGCCGATTAAGGAAATTTTTTCATGCCACACTATGTAGGAGTTCTTTTATTGATATTCTGAGATCTTATTAGTACTCCATAAAGTATATGAGTGTATGTAAAGATCGTCAGAATCCAAATATGAACACTTTGATTTTTCCTGAAAATGCACCAGATACCGAAAGGATTGAGTATAAGGTAGCATGATTAAAAGGATTTTAATTCAAGGATTTTAAGCAAGGATCATTAAAGGACTATAAAATATGAAGAGAGGGTTACGGAAGCCCAAGTAATCAGATCTCGGATATGATCCCTCAAACGATCACCGAGAACGAGAGTTAAGCGAACCGTAAAACAAATAAGTGACCAAGGATCAAGCTTATACAAGTAACCAAAGGATTAACCAAATAATTGAGAACTAATCAAAGAGATTAGAGGAGGACATGTGGCAAAGGAATGATGCAAGGAATGACATGAGCAAGTGATGTCATCACTTTATCAAGATATTTGTTCAAAATCCTCCTCCACCAAGCATTTCTTTCTCATTTCCCAAGGAAAACCAAGAAATAAAAAGCTCACCCCCATTTTCTTCTTCTTCCATTCGGCCTTTTCATAAAAATGGTGAAATAGATTTTCAAAACTCAAGCTCTAGGCCATGGAAAATTGCAAGGTTTGTTTATTTGGATCCTATATTTCATAACTTAGTTATGATATAAGTTTAGATCCAAGAATCCAAGGTTTACCTAATTAAACAATTCCTAAAAGTTTAGGGTGAATAGTAACTTTCAAGAACAAATTTTTTATTCTTGATTTTATTTGAATCTTCTATTATTTTCAAATTTATACAAGACGAGTTTTATAGAATAGAAGACGCTTACAGAGGAGTGCACACAAACATCAACTTCCAGCATAAATTTCATCTTTGTGAACATTGAATATGGTTTGTAAGGGATATACCAACTACTAACAGACACTATGGAGAGATCTAATAAAACATAATTTAAAATTTAAAAATCAGGGGAAATGTTTTTCAGACCACATACAAGAAAATTTGGGTTTAAATGCTAAAAGATAATACACTAAAGATTCCACTCACTCTATAAGGCACTTTAACATCCATAATAGTAATTGCACTGTTTCTTCTCTAAAACTAAGTAAATGCATAATAGTGGAAGTGAACTACTATCACTAGGAAAAAACCTCAAATTATATTATCAGAACAAAAAGTAAATTGCAAGTATGTAATTTTATTAATACGTGAAGTCAATGGCAGAGCCTCTGACTATAATCAATTAACTTAATATTATACTAAGGTCATTTTATCAAACAACTAATATCAAGTACTCAAATGAGTATATTATATGTATGTCATTTCTAGTATTTTTATGTTTTACACACACACACACTAAAAAAAAGCTTGTACATCAAAAAATTAATCTACAATACTTTTCATAGACCAACAGGAATAACATGATAAGAAATGGAAAACACAGTGTTCAACATGTTTCACTGATGTGCTAAGTTGGTGTAGTTTAGTGCTAAAACATTGGTGAACATATAAAATTGTTAAGGCACAAAAAGTTCGGATAGAGGCAACTTAAGAGGTACAACTCTATCTTGAAGATACCCCTTGTGTGTGTGTGCCCACTAGCAAGGTATAATTTTTATATTAATATATATATATATAGTATTTACGTGTGTGTGTGTGTGTGTGAGAGAGAGAGAGAGAGACAGACAGACAGGCAGAGAGAGAGAGGTTTCATTGCATGTACACACAAAAAAAAAACTTAAGCATGATGCAAGAAGCATACCACCAGAGCGCTTCTTCTTCAAAAGTGGTAGCTGGTCATAACTTGATGCCATTGTCTGAGAACTTGAAGTCAAACGTCCTTCAAATCCTTTAGAAGTCTTGGGGGGTACCTTCGCCTGATAGCGCCTTTAAAATTTGCGAGAGGTTCCAGCACCTTCATTGCTTTCTTGCTCACTATCACTTCCAGCCTGTAAGAAGAAATTCAAAAGACAGAGTTACTATCAAGTCTTCTACACATGCAAACACTGTAATCCAATTCATGTATCCGAGTGTGCATAATGAATTAAGATTTACTGATACAAATAGTAAAAAGCATGTGAATGCAAATCAGATTATATAACATTAGCACCCATACCAGGTATTAATATGAAGGCAATATGAGAAACTAAACAGCATTTGATTGTACGGCTAAAAGTCATTCCTAATGCAAAAGGTTGGCGTAAAATGAGTTTCCTTAAAACTACTAGTACAATGGTAGAAATCTGTACTCAATTCCATATTATTAGGCCATGACTAATGACCACGATTGTAGGTAATAATACACTATAACAACAGTTCCACTTGACAAGAGACAAAAAAAAATAGATTCTTGTCATTTGTGTTTTTAGAGAAGCAAACAGCGGTCAGGGCACCTAGCACTCATCTCTAAGTAACTATTCAAACATCTTTTTCGATAATAAATTCTCTGAAATTATCAGAACATGTAAAATACAATATATAACAAACATAAGGCAAGTCATTTAGTCAGTTCACTATATATGGCTTAAGCATGCCAATCATAATTGTTCATTCAAAGGCTATGGCTAGGCACATTTTTAAATAACCCTTAAGATATACTCATTCTTTAATTAGCTTTGTAATGATATTTGAAATATCAATAAATATTTAATAGGAAAACTCTGCTTCAGTATTTCATTTTAAGCAGATAAGACGAACCTGATATAATTACAAAGAACAACATGCCACATTTTCGAATATAATTATATCACTTACATTCCATGTCGTAAATATAATGACATCCAAATCTCAAGTAAATAGAAAAAAAATGGTTTTAGACGTTCATAAAAAAGAGGTTTATGGAACAGGTTATGAACTTTTTATATCCTAAACATACATCAGTTTTCAAAAAAGAGGTAAAATACATAAGGTGTGGTATGTGGCAATCTACATGAAAACTAGTAAACTATTACCTAGCCCAAAACTCTTTTCCGCGATTATCAGTTCAAAGTAAATAAACCATGTTCTTCCTAAAGCAATGATCATGATCTTCAAATACTTTGCACAAAACATCAAACAATTATGATCATGGTAGCCATATTTCATCAATGCGCACATAAGCTATTAATTCCAGAAGTGCATATCTACATTAAAAATCTCTTGATTTTACCAATTGGCACCGGAAACCAGACTTTAGTGGTTTAATAGCAGGATGAGGTAATGACCATATCTTATGATCATTATTAAACATAACCTTTCATTTCTTTCCTGAAAAGTAGAAAAGAAAGTTTGATGAGACCTCTTCTTGCCTTGAAACATCCTTAAACATTTACCAGGTATGATAAACAATAGAATATGATCAACTTGAGGTAGGATATAAAAGAAGGACAACTAATCACAATAATTTAAATTACAAACAAATTTGTTATTTTAGGTAGAGGAACACCTGAAGATCCATCATAGCCATGTACTAAACCCTAAAAATAAACCCTAAATCGAAATACTAAAGCCCCAAATTAAAAGCCCTTAAAATAAACCCTAAATCGAAATACTAAAGCCTCAAATCAAAAGCCCTAAAAATAAACCCTAAATCGAAAAAAAGTTCAAAATATCTGTAAAATTACCTGCTAAATCCATCAATATAAAGCCCCCAAAGTATCTGCAAGTTGAAAATGAAGCTCAGATTTAGAAAACGTTGCCCAGATTTAGAAAATGAAGCTCAGATTTAGAAAAAACGTTGCCCATACTTACCAATTGAAAGAGTTTAAAGAGTGAGAAGAAGAGAGTGAATATCAGCTCAGATTTTTGGCCGCTTACGGAAAATGCAGAGCTCTGTCTTTTCTCTCTCAAATACACTGTCGTCCTTATCTCTCGCACCGGATACCTTTAATCATCTCGTTACTTCTTCAACTTCTCGTCGTTTTCCATCAATCTTTTGCTCTTTTTCTTGATCATCCCGGCGTTGGATTCCGACTCCAGAGCTTTCAATTAAAAGCCAATATGATGACAGTGTAGGAGAATATAATAAGAAGGTGAGCGGAGGAGAGGATGGTGGAGGTGAGAAGGGGTGTGAAGATCTGAGTGAAGAGAGTGGTTGAAAGACGAGGCAGCCACTGCTAATGATTTATGTTTGTTAGGGTTTTATATAAAATGATAAATTTTTGGGGCTTGTCTGTTAACGAGCTGGGCCTTAAATTAATTAAGTCTTTACAATCATAATTTCCTAATTATTTTGATCAATTTCTTGTTGCTTTTCTGTAAATTATTTTAATATTATTTAAATTTTCGAGTATCAGCTCAGATTTAGAGAGAACTAGTGAATTTTTTTTAAGGGGGGGAAATAGCCGCCCAATTTTTTGGCCTGGGAAAGTGTGCAGATCTGTGTCTCAACATCATTTAATTATTTTTTCAATTTTTTATTAAATATTTACAATTTTAAATATTATAAGAAAATTATATAACTAATGTAAAATATATGTCAAAATAACACGATAATGATAAAATTAATCGGAACAATTATTTGTATAATTAAATTGTCGAACAAGAATTTTTAAAAAAATAGAAATCATTCGGGACAAGAATCTACAAGGAACCCGTGTTGACCGTAATTTGACTATTATAAAAATACACGATATAAAATCTAAATTTTTTTAAAAAAATTACACATCTAAAAAATTAGTAGGTAATATCATCCGTACAGTTGGATCGTTGAACAAGAATTTTAAAAAAATAGAATCACCACTCGGGACAAGACTTAGTTATAGGAACCCGTGTTGACCGTAATTTGACTATTATAAAAACACACGCTATAGAATCTAAAAATTTAAAAAAAATTTACACATTTTTAAAATTAGTAGGTATCATCATCCGTACGGTTGGATCGTAGAACAAGAATTTTAAAAAAAATAGAATAATCACTCGGGACAATACTAGGTAACAGGAACCCGTGTTGATCATAATTTGACTATTAAAAAAGCACGGGATATAACATCTATTTTTAAAAAAAAAAAATTAAACATCTCTAAAATTAGAAGGTAACATCATTCATACGGTTGGATCGTTGAACAAAAATTTTAAGAAAACAGAATCAACACTCGGGACAAGTCTTGGTTATAGGAACCCGTGTTGACCGTAATTTGACTATTATAAAAACATATGATATAAAATCTAATTTTTTTAAAAAACATTTAGACATCTCTAAAATTAGTAGGTAACATCATCCGTACGGTTGGATTGTTGAACAAAAATTTTAGAAAAATAGAATCACCACCCGGAACAAGACTACATAATGTGAACCCGTATGCACCGGGGTTAGGAAACAAAATCCGTACGATTGGATCAATTAAAAATTATTTAAAAAAATTTAGAACATGAATATAACAAATAAATTTTAAGAATAGTACAATAACTAACGCAACACTAAATAACCTACTGTAACACCAGAAAGCAAATGCAACGCCTGAAGTGCCACGTCAGCAAGTGGACCCCGCTGTGTGTTACGTCAGCATGCCACGTCAGTATTTTGGGCCCCCATGTGGGTCCCACTGATGCCACATCAGCATGCTGATGTGGCACACGTCAGCATGCCACGTCAGCAGTGGGTCCCGTATGTGGGGCCCAGAATGATGATGTGGCATGACACATCAGCATGCCACGTTAGCATCCATGGGTCCCCAGCATGCCACCTCAGATTTATTTTCCACGTCAGCATTTATTAAATAAAAAAATATCTAATGCAATGCTATGACCTCTATTGTTGCATGCTGCGTAACACTAATAGTTATTAGCAACAGTAGCTTCAATGTAATGCAACGCTTTCACCACTGTGTTGCAATAAACTGAAATTTTTGTAGATAATGCAACGTTTTTCGTGCAACGCTGGATAAAAACCGTTGCCTATGTGCACTTATGGCGTAGTGTTGGTCATGAGGGTTTCTATCGACGGTTCATCAAGCACTTCTCTAAAATCTCTAAATCGTTGTGCAATCTATTAGAGAAAGATGTTCTTTTCAAGTTTTATGATGAGTGTCGAGCTGTGTTTGAGAGCTTAAAGAAGAGTTTGATCACGGAACCTGTCATAACTGCACCTGATTGGAATGAGACTTTTGATATGATGTGCGATGTAAATGACTATGCAGTTGGAGCAGTTCTTGGGCAAAGCAAGAACAATATATTTCTTGTGGTCTACTATGCTATTAAGACCCTCAATGGTGCTCAACTGAACTATACTAATACTGAGAAAGGACTCTTGGCCATTGTCTACGATTTTGAGATGTTTCGATCTTATTTGCTTAGGACGAAGGTGACAGTTTTCATTGATCACGCTGTTATTCGCTATCTCGTCTCGAAGAAGGACTCGAAGCCTAGATTGATTCAATGGGTTCTTTTTTTTCAGGAGTTTGAGTTGGAGATCAAGGACGGGAAAGGTACTGAGAATCAAGTTGTTAATCATCTATCTCGGTTAGAAGATCCAAGTACGGCTTCACAGGATAAGACATTGATAAATGAGTCTTATCCCGATGAGCAGTTGTTTGGGGTGCAAGAAGAAGAACCGTGATTCGCAGACATTGTAAACTACCTTGTGAGAAACATTATGCCTCTAGACTTGTCTTCTGCTCAAAGGAAGAAGTTTCTTTACGAGGTGAAGTGGTACATGTGGGATGAGCCATTTTTGTTTCCTCAAGGAGATGACCAAATCATCAGGAGATGTATTCTGTACAGCAAAACAAAGGGTATCTTGTGAGACTATCATTCGACTGTTTATGGAGGCCACTATGGTGGAGAAAAGACGGCAGCTTGTATCTTTCAAGCAGGATTCTTCTGGCCTACATTGTTTAAGGATGCGCATAAGTTTATTTTGAAGTGTGATCGCTGCCAGCGTGTTGGTAATATGTCTAAGAAGAATGAGATGCCTCTTAATGTGCTAATCGAGGTTGAGGTCTTCGATGTTTGGGGAATAAACTTCATGGGGCCATTTGTCTCATCTTGCAATAATCAGTATATCTTGTTGGCGGTGTCTTGAAATGGGTGAAAGTTAAATCTTTGTCGACGAATGATGCGAAGGTAGTGCTTAATTTCTTGACAAGCAGATATTCACAAGATTTGGAACTCCAAGAGTCATAATCAGTGACGAGGGATCGCATTTCTACAATCGTAAGTTCACTGCTATAATGCAGAGATATAATGTGAATCATCGCATTGTTACAGCCTACCATCCTCAGACTAATGGTCAAGCTGAGGTGTCGAACAGAGAGATCAAGCGTATTCTGGAGAAAGTTGTATGTCCATCGAGAAAGGATTGGTCTTAGAAGCTGGATGAAGCTGTTTGGGCTTATCGAACAGCATTCAAGACTCCGCTAGGCATGTCTATATATTAATTGGTTTTTGGTAAGGGGTGTCATTTTCCTGTGGAGCTAGAGCATAAGGCATATTGGGCTTTGAAGAAATTGAACCTTGATATGGTTGCAGCTAGTAAGAAGAGGATGCTTCGATTGAATGAACTTGATGAGTTTCGACTTCAAGCGTATGAGAACAACAAAATGTATAAGGAGAAAGTCAAGAGGTGGCATGATAGGGGCCTAGTGCTCAAATCATTTGTGTCGGGGTAACAAGTTCTTTTGTTCAACTCTCGTCTCCGTCTTTTTCCTGGGAAATTGAAGTTGGGGTGGTCAGGGCCGTTTATTATCAAAACTGTGTTTCCACATAGAGCGGTGGAGATTTTTGAAAATGATCCAGGCCAGTCATTTAAGGTAAATAGACAGCGTCTGAAGCACTACTATGGAAATACGGAAAAACGTGAGGTGCTTAGTGTTGTTTTATTGTCCACTTGATCTCGGAATTCAATGTAAAGCTAGAGACTTAAACCTAGCGCTTCTTGGGAGGCAACACAAGCTTGTTGTACATTAGTAGAAGATAGAAGGAAGAAAAAGTAGAAGAAAAGACAAAAAAATCAGAAAAAAACAGAAAACAGGGTATTTTTCCAGAAGCACGACACGCCCACGCTGCCTGGCGGGGCGGCCACGCTAAAAGTACAGAAGCACGGCGCGCCCGCGCTGGGAAGCAGGGCGACCGCTCTAGAACTCCAGAGACACGGCGCGCCCGCTCTGCCTGGCGGGGCGGCCGCACTGACCCCCTGTAAAAGAAAAAAAAGCAGAAATTCTGAAAAAACACAAAAAACAATTCCCATATCAGTTCAAACCCTTAAACCAGATTTTTAGCCCTCTTTCAACCCATTATCTCTCCAATAATCCCATATTCATAACTCACTTCTATTCTAATTCATATTCTCAATCCCTATATATACATACACTTATACACAATCATCTTCATCACTTTTCAATTCTCAAAACCTAAATCTCTCTGATACACTTCTCTTTTCTCAACTTATTCAAATCCAATGGCACCAAAGAGAGCAAGGACTCAAGTTAGCAGCAGCACCACCGACTCTTCGAGTGTTAGTGGTACAAGGCCTCGATTTGCTACTCCTGAGGCTGAAGCGGAGTATACAAGGCTATTATCGAAGCTGATAGCGAAGGAGAGGGGTTTTCTTCCATCGGGGAAGGATGGTAAGTTGCTTGTGATGATTTGGAGATGGGTTGGGTTTCTTTTTGTGAGGCACCTGCTGCTGTGCCTATGAGTGTAGTTCGCGAGTTTTATGCGAATGCGAAGGCAGATAAGAACGGGTACTCGGTGGTGCGGGGGTTGACGGTGGATTATACACCGGAGGTTATTCGGAGGGTGATCAACCAACCCGAGAGACAACCGACTCAGGAGGATTGGATGACTAAGACCGGGGAGGATTTTGACTTGACATGATTGTTGCTACACTGTGTTTCCCAAACACTCACCGGAAGTTCAAGAGGGGTTCGAATGAATATTCCACTTTTTCTCGGCCTCATGCATGAACAGGTTTTCTCGTACGTGGAACTCTTTTATCTGTGCGAACATCATGCCTTCTTCACATGTGCATGATGTTACTGTGGATAGGGCAAAGTTATTGTGGGGGATATTGTAGTGCGATTATGTAGATCTTGGCTCCATTATTTATCAGGGTATTCTGATATTTCTGCGTGGGAGCACTACGGGTTCTATTCTGTATGCGTCGATTGTGACGAAGCTTTGTATAGTGGTGGGAGTTCATTGGCCCGTACACGAGCAGCTTCAGTTACCTAGTGCCCCTATTGGCAGTTCGACGATCGCAGTGATGCAGGAGTGGTTTGGTGGGAAAGCTGATGAGAAGGGCTTGGGCTACACTTATGATCGCTTGCCGGCTGGCCATCCAGCCGATCAGACATATGTTGGTGGTTCTTCTCAGGCACGCAGAGCAGCATGGGGACATCAGATGGGTGAGGTCGGTCCTTCGCAGCAGCAGCATCAGCAATGAGAGGCAGAGGATAGTGCTGGTTTGGGTTCAGCGCAGTATAGGCGCTTGGCGAGGCGGATGGATGCGATGTATGATAATCATAGCAGGTTTGCGCAGGATCTTACCCAGGTGTTGGGTACAGCTTTTCCAGCCACGGGAGTTAACATTCAGTGGCCAGTTTCTGGTGAGGATTCTGTGTACCTGCCTCCTGACACTCCACCCGTGGAGGGTGATGACCATCCTGATTCCGAGTAGGTATGCCTTTATTCCTTACTAGTACCTTCACTGAAGACAATGAAAATTTTAAGTTTGGGGGTGGTAGTTAAGGAATATGTTTGTGTGAGTCTATATAGATACATATTCATGATAATTTAGTTCATATAGTTGCATATTTGTCATGTAGTTTTCTTATTTATATTTTTATTTTATTTATTTTACATGTTAGTATGTTGCATATAGTTGCATGTGCATTTTATCATGATCCTTGAGGCTACTGTTCCGATTACCTTGTGATATTGATTCGAGTGTAGTGATGTTGTATAGAGGGATATTAAGTCCTATCGAATTGATTTGCATGCTAGAAACAAGAATTTTTTTACTAAGTCTTATAGAATGCTTGAGTGCTAGATCATAATCATGATTTGTTTGTTTGTTGAGGTTTAATCACTTGTTTATGTCTAGAATTTAGGATATTCTCTTAGTGGCGAAATAACATGATATTTAAAAATCGGAGAAAAATATTGGATTTAATTGCTGGTTGTGGCTAGGTGTCAAATGGTTAGTAGCCGGCTCATATTTATATGAGTAGTCTAGGGTTGAGCGAGATGGAGCGAAACACACTTGTTCAGAAAGTGTTGAAAAAAAAGGGAAAAAAAAGAGAAAAAATATGTGTTATGCATAATTGATCACGAGTGGGCTCTTTAATAATCGAGTTATTAAGTTCTTAGGGGACTTTGTGCCTAGTGACCTAAGGCTTTTATAGTCTGGGATACACTAACCTAAC
Organism: Apium graveolens; assembly: GCF_009905375.1. NCBI lineage: Eukaryota > Viridiplantae > Streptophyta > Magnoliopsida > Apiales > Apiaceae > Apium > Apium graveolens. Next base: position 87,406,960 of record NC_133654.1, on the reverse strand, counting down.
GCTCGCTACATGGGTATTATTGCATAAGTCTTTTGTGGACCTCACTCATTGAACGATCAAATAAGCATATTTGTGTTTGTTATGTGTTATAAATGAAAGCATGAATCCTTGTATAACTCCGATCAAATTGAAGTGTTGTCAGTCATTTTGAGTTGATCGTTTATTCTATTTATAACCTTGTGATTGCCTTGATGAGTGGTGAGTTATGATTAGTGATCTAGTTGCGAGAATAAATCTATTAAGCAATTGCACACACGCACGTTTCTAGTTTGTTAGTTGATTTGTGGGATTTGATTGAACTTTGTGCGAATAATTGCATTTGTTGAGATGTTTCTCATTGGTTGGTTTAGTTATTCTAAGGGGATCGTTGCATTCATGTCGTTGCATCAATACATTTTTATTTTTATTTTTATTTTTGAGTCCACTAGGCCATAGATGGTTTTAACCAACACAAAAAATGTGTTGCTATAGACCTCTAAAAATGTTGCTATAGGCAAAGATAGGACTATTGCAACACTTTCTTGGTGTTGGGTCTAAGACCGTCATCATAGGTATCTAACCTTAAATCAGTGTCACTCTATAACAACTCAGCAAAATATGTTGTTATAGATATCAATTCCCACAGAATTTTTAGAATATAACAACACAGACTTGGTGTTGCAATAGGTGTACTAACTGACAAAAAATGTGCCCCACCAGTGGGCCCCGCATCAGTAGTTTTTAAAATATCCATATTTAATAGTTTTTTGTTTATTTTTCTTTAAATTTTTATAAATATAATATTAATTAGAGAAATATTTATATTCAAAATATAAAACTCAAATTAAATTAATAAATGTAAAACTCATGAATCATTCATTACAAAGAGTTGAACAAAATTCTATAAAAATTACATTCTACTATCATCAAGAACTATAACAAGTTCTATAAAAATACACGTTAAATAGATTTAAACACGCCAGTTGCAGCAGTACGAGTCCCTGAATGACAGTTGTAGTAATACGAGTCCCTAAATGCTTTGCGCTGCCGTTTCCACTGCAAAAGAATAAAAATTAAGCAAGAAAATGATTAGAATTAGAAATTTTGCATACCTTAGCACTTACATATAGTTGTAAACAGTAGATGCAGTATTACTCTACATTCTTTTGGTACCTGAATTCCACCAAGAGCATCACCTGTAGTGCACTCTGAACTTATCATCATCACTTTCCAGTTATCTAAATTTCCAAGCAACATGAAGAAAGCTAACCTAAAAATATGCCATAGCAAATATTTGCTAAACAACAGCTTCAGTTTTTAGTTCAGATTTCATACTAGATCATCTGAGCTATACTATTTTTTTGATACATCATTCATATCGAAGAATGAATATGTTGTCTCGTCTATATTAAGAGGCTGTTATTTCATCCTTTCGAATTGAGTTGATCTGTTGATTTTCGAAGTTTTGTAATCTGCATTTCTAAGACCCTAGAGAATTAGTGAAATCAAGCAACCAACCACATGAAGAAAGTACACCAAAGAGTAAGCGATATCGTAGCACAGACGTAGGTCCATAGCATTATAACAGAACATTCGGTTTCACCTTTACCAAATAACTACAGTCATCGTACCTGAAACAGCAAGAATCTCTTTTGTAAATGATCAAAACTTGATAGGTAATAATACATTTACAGATGCTATGTAGAATAATAGACAAGAAATTTGCTCTGATTTAGGAATTGCAAAGTGATAGATCACCCTTCAAAGTATCAGCTTAATGCCTTAATTTAAGTGGTCGATTTATATACCCATTTTCATAGCAGGTGGGACTGCAAACTGAAGTAAAAGAATGAACTGGTACCATGGATCTGCATGCACCAAATTCAATTTCACCGCGGTTCTGACCACCAAAGTTCCAATTATTGGCAAGGCTATGTAACGAACACATATAATGCCAAGAATTATGGATTTCTGGAATCCTGATGCTCGTAAACCTGAATGGAAATATGCAGAAGCACCAGAGGTTTAGATTTTTCATAGATTTGCGGCCTTAAGTAAAGCTGATAGAGTTCATTGTTACCTTTCAGGAGATTTGCTCCGATTATTAAAGTGAGAACTGGGACAGCTGCATCTCTGCAGGTCAAGGAGCATAGATCGATACAGTAAATGATTCAGTTACAAAGAAACACCAACCATGCACCTATAGATTAACTTAATCCAGTGTTTTTAACCAGTCAACATTTAAATGTAAAATTGTTGTGTAGCCACAGCAATGTAGCAGTTACAATACACCAAATACAACCTGCACCTGCTTTACCCTCCGACTCCACCACACAACAGACCAAGATACACTGAAAGACAATACTACTCTAGAAATTTGACATTAGAACGATAAAGCGAACTCTCTGAACATACCTTTATTTTAGATTGAGTTGCAGGATCCATATAGTTCTTACAAATAATTTTCCAGGCGAACCAAAAGACAGGACCAGCATTAATAATAAACATTTGATGAAGTATCTGCACAAAATACATACTCAAAGTAATTATACAAACAAATATAAATTGCGTAATAATAACAGACCACTTGACAGGAGTTTTTTAGAATTATTTCGGGATAATAATTAAGGTCAATCAACCTCATCTTATCTGTACCTTCACCAAAGGGACCAGCAAAGATTGTTGGTATCAAATCCAACAATCAAAGTAAGCATGGCCATAATTATATAAGATCAGGTATTAAAAACTTAAATAATAGATATAACTAACACAAGTAACATATCAAACATTATATGAGCAGTTGATTTACCAGAGAACCCAGATGGGCCTGCCCATCCAAAAATCCACGAAACAGCAGAAAAGCATCCTCAAATTTATGGTTCAGACATCAACACATTCCACAAAACTAAAATTTAGGGGGTGTATTTACTGCAAGAAACACAAGTGTATTAACTCTTTAGACCTTCAATGGAGAAATTACAGGATAACACATTTCAATGAAAAATTTATGCTTACGGACACGGAGCTGTGTATCGTAGAGCGTTTGTGTTAAATAACTAATATATTTTCGCTATTAAGAAAAGGTACGACAAAATAACAAGAATCTTGTTATTCGGACTAGATACAAACTAAAATGTTTATCTGTCAAAATCGCAAACTTGTTATGTATATAAAGATGATGCCCTGTGAATTACTGAAAAGCACTATTGCAGAAAACACCATAAACTAATGTATGAGAACTGAAACCATCATAGTCCATGTACAAATAATGTTAACACATGTATCAACTGTCAGATATTACCAACTGTAACAAGTATTCTTGAGTGTCAAAACCAGATTGAAAAACAGAAAGCAGATATGGAAAGAACAACTCAACAAGAAAAGAGATGCACAAGTGTCACAAGTGTTTACCTTTCATCAACCCTGCTTCTAATAACCACGAATGTGAACAACAAGCATATCAATGTAGCCCCGGAAAGTATTTCGATGCTCCGCCATTTTAAAAACCACGGTTCTAATGCATTTACCTTTGTGAAAAGTCTGCAATTGAAATTATCAACATACAGAGAGAGAGATGAGAGAGAGAGAGAGAGAGAGATTTTACACCATATACAACATACATCAAAATCAATACAAACAACAAGACACCCACATCTAAATTGAATCCAACTCAAAATAATTCTACCCTAAAATAAAAGAGTTTAAGTTCGGTACAGAGATTGAAACCAAATCCTTTTCCAACCCTAATTGAACCTAACTGCTATGCTTCAAAACGGCTGAACCGTAATCCTTCTCACTTTGCTATGCTCTGCTCGAACCCACCGCTCGAAACCCTAATTGATTTTGTGTAGAGTGGAGTAGAGTATGTGAAGCCCTAATTCATTTCCCCCTTTCAATTTTGTCTGAAATTTAATTTGACGTGTTAAATCTCAAAGTAATCACTAAACTGAAACAGGCACATATCCAAAAATTGATCCTAGTTATTAGCGTCTCATTTGCACTACTAGAATAATGACAACACTGTTAACCTTGTATTTTGACTTGAGAGAAGAAATATTGACTTAGCTGGAATGGTGTAACCCACGTGGAACGTCTATCTGGTCCGTTTGTTTTCCATCTTTTAATATCAAATCAACTTTATTTCTTAAAACTCAAGATGCTTCGGTCAAATTTTATAAAAAGTTTATATAATATTCTAAAATTAGAAATATGTTAATTGTTTTTTCTAAATTTATAAATTGGTCACAAAATTTTAAAAAAGAATTCTGAAAATAAAAATTCTTATTTTTTTAATTTACAAAAATATTCGGGTTTATTTTTAAAAATTAACATTGATTTTTTTATTTTATATTTCTATAATTTTCATTTAATTTAAAAAATTCAAAAAAATGTTGAATTAATTATGAAAGAAACAAAAAGAATTGCTCATATTTTTTTAATTAATTCTAACATTGATAACTTTTGAAATTAGATAACTTGGAGATCAGTGATTTTTTTAAAAAAAATAAATAATATATTTCGGATATAAAAATGAAAATGAAAAAGTTACTCGAACACAAAAAACATATTAAGAAAAGAAGAAGCAAAGAAAAGACAGAAGAGCAAAAAGGACATGGTTAACTCTGCTAATAATGGATAATTACATGTAAAACCTCACAAATCTTATGTTATAAACACATACCATAATCGATAATTACATATAAAACCTCACAAATCTTATGTTATAAACACATACCATTTATGTTGATTATGCATCAAACCCATTTTTCAACTTCTTCTGAGTATTCAAAGTTGTACTTGTGGTTGTGGTTATGTAGTTGTTGAATTAGTATAATACTTTAAATTTCATTTTTGTGTGTATATATAAATGTATATATGTATGTATATATATATATATATGTTTGTGTGCTTAATTCGATTGTTAATATATTTTAGCTGGGTTCTTGGAAGCCACGTATGATATCAGGTTGGCCACGTCAATACAGCTTCAAGTCTTTTGACGTCAAAAAAATTTCTGTTAGGTCAATGGAGCTGACTAACGGCTCTATCATTACTTGTTACTATAGTGATGTAAATGAGTTTTCGATAACTGGAGTGAGTTTTTTGATATATTCCCTTTACTTCAATGGCCACTTTGAGATTTAACACAAAATTTTATTCTCGCTTATTTAAATATTTGGCAGCAAATTTGACGGCCCAAACCAAATTTTTAGTCGCCCAAGCTAAAGCCATATAAAAAAAATATTTACTTCCCACCATTTTTTCAATTATATATATATATATTATAATATCTAATATTTTTATTACAATAAAATTATTAAGATTTATTTATAAATATTCAAAATTATTTTTAACTTTAATTTTAATGAGAAATTGTTTAAGTGATTTTAATCAATATTTATAAACTTATTATTCAAATGTATTCATTTAATTTTAAATTTAAATAAAACATTTTAATATTTATAAAATATGAATTAATTTTTTTTGAATAATTTTACTTTCTACAAAAACTCCATAATTTTTTTAATTCAAATCAATACCTTTAAACATAAATTTATTGCTGGATAAAAATGAAAAAATTACTTATTCAACTGTCTATGGCAACATGGTATTATGGATTGCAACAGGGAATATATATATGTTAACACCAAAAATTTATTGAGTTATAGCAATATGTATCTATGTCTATTGTAACACGACAATCGAGGTGTTGTGATAGGACTATAATTTAATACCTATTGCAACATTTTCTAAGGTAACACCAGATAAAAACGTGCAAATAGGTCATTTATGGCGTAATGGTCTGTTATACTTGAGGACAAGCATCGATTCAAGTTTGGGGGTGTGTTAAGTGGCATTTATATCCACTTAGAACACTTTGTAAAGGCTCGAATTGGTGTTTTGTACTCAAGTTGTTTGTGTATTTGATGTGTTTTTCTAGTGTTTTGCATTTCAGGGCATAATCGGAAGCATGAAATGTTTTTATATTGTTTATATGCTAGAAGAGTGTTAGGATGAAGTCTCGATCAAGTGCACAAAAGAAACCAGCAAGAAAAGCCAAGTAAATAAGTTTTTCCATAGAGTCATGGCGTCCGCGCCCAAGTCCAGGGCGGCCGCACCGATTTAACAGAATGTCAGAGCAGGCACGCCGCTTGATAGAGCGGCCGCGCCGGGTCGAAATCTTGGAATCCTGATTTGATTAGAAGGATGATTCTTTGGACTCCTTATTAGATGTGCTGCTATATAAAGACCTTTTTAAGACATTTTTCATAAAAGAGACAAATTCAACAAAGGAGAAGAAAAGCTTGTTTTTACTTGTGATTGTTTGATTGAGTTGTAATCTTGGATGCTTTTTTTCTTGTTTGTTGAACCTATTACTCTTGTTTACGTACTTTGATTATTTATTCAGTTTATAAAGACATAGTTTAATATACCATGCTTTCATCGGAACCCACGGTGATGATGAGTTCGGTTATGAAATAATCGTTATCGTAGGGTTCTAGCGGATTTACTTATGGATTTTAATAGTTAATTTGTTTTTATATCTTAGTATGTGGTGATTGTATGATATCCTAGTATTGGTTGTGCGTATTCGTCTTATGAGTTTCACGAACTTATACGATAGCGTTTTAATCTCTATTGAAGGGAAAGTGAATATAGAGGTTTAGAACATATCATGCTAGCATAGGTTCATGTATTTGTAATGCATGATTCGTAGGTAATTTTAACCATCTTACATGCCCTATGTAATCATGATAGATAACTTGCGCATTAAACCTTTATGTTGTCAAATTCTATAGACATATAGGGTCTCAACATATTTGGTGTCTATTAAGCTTCTATCTCTTTTTGGATGTCTAGTAGTAGGGTATTCGTACAACGAAAGTTGGCGTTTACTAGTTTCGTGTTATTAAATTAGTTGTCATTACCATTGCATGCTAAGGTTAAGAACAATGACTTTGAATGAAGTAGTAATGAAGTTAGAATCCCATGTTTGTCTCATATAAGTAATTCAACATCAATTTTCTTAGTTAATGTTAGTTAGTGTAATCTCTTAGTTTAATCAAAGAGACCCAACTTGTTAATTGTCTTAGCATTGAACGATAGCCATATTATTGTTATATAAGTGCATAAATTGAATTTAACCAAAACCAGTCTATGTGGGAACGAACCAGAAAGAATTATATATGACTTGTGAACGCGTATACTTGCGTGTAAATTTAGCGCGTTTTTCGTCCTAACAGTGATTCCTATAATGTTTTTCAAGTTCTAAGGAAAAATGCACTTAAATGAAATTCAGACACGAAGAAGTGTACCTGGTACAAGGCTTGAGCCCCCAGCATCTCCGCCTCGAGGAGCTTCTCACCGGAAGAGACAAATAAGAGGTTAGGAGGAGTGATGCAATTCTTCGACCATTCAAGGGCAAGGCCCGCTGTTAGGACGAAAACGCGCGCTAAAATTCACGCAAGTATACGCATTCGCAAGTAGTATAAGATATAAATCAGATTCGTTCCCACAGAGACTGGTTTAGGTTAAGTTCAATTTATGCACCTATGTAACAATGTATGGTTATCGCTCAATGCTAAGATAAATAATAAATTGGGTTTTTATTAAACTAAGAGATTATACTAAATAACATTAACTAAGAGAATTGAGGTTGAATTATTATATGAGACAAATATGGGATTCTAATTTCATTAAATACTTTATTCAAAGTTATTATTCTTAACCTTAGTATGCAATGGTGATGAAGACTAATCAGATAACATGAAACTAGTAAACGCCAATTTTCGTTGTACGAATACCCAACTACCAGACATCCACAAAAGAGATAGAAGCTGAATAGACACCAATTATGTTGAGACCTTATATATCTATAGAATTTGACAACATAAAGGTTTAATGAACAAGTTATTTATCATGATTACATAGGGCAAGTAAGATGGTTAAAATTACTTACGAATCATGCATAATAAATACATGAACCTATGCTAGCATGGCAAGTTCTAAATCTCTATATTCACTTTCGCTTCAATAGAGATTAACACGCTATCTTATATGTTAGCAACGCACATAAGACGAATAAGAATAACCAATACTAGGATATCAATCAATCACCACACACCAAGATATTGGAATAAATTAACTACAGAAATCCATAAGTAAATCCGTTAGAACCCCACGATAACGATTAGTTCATAATCAAACTCATTGTCACCATGGGTTCCAATGAAAGCATGATTGTAATAACCCCAATTTTTGGAATTTTTTGAAACCCTTATGCATAGTGATTTTGCTGATTATGCTGAATAAGAAAACTTTTCATACCACACATTGTAGAGGTTCTTTTATTGTTATTCTGAGATCTTATTAGTACTCTATATGGTATATAAGTTTATGTAAAGATCGTCAGAATCCAAATTTGAACACTTTAATTTTTCCCGAAAATCCACCAGATACCAAAAAAATTGAGTATAAGGTAACAGGATAAAAAGGATTTAAATTCAAGGATTATAAGAGAGGATCATATAAGAAATATAATATATTGAGAAAGGTTTAGGGGAACCCAAGTAATAAGATCCCGGGTATGATCCCTCAAACGATATACGAGAACGAAAATTAAGCGAACTGTATAACAGATAAGCGGTCATTAACCAAACAATTAAGCAAGGATTAGCATAAGAAGATGCTTCCACCACCAAGTGATGACAAGTGGCAAGAGATGAAGTCACCAAGATGATATCATGCTTAGTCATACTCCACTCACTTTAAACAACCAACAAATCATCCAAATATCCCATTCACTTCATTTTCCACCACAAAAACATTCAACAAAGCAAATACTCTCCCAAGAACACATAGCTCACGGCTTTTTCAATTTTTCAAGGAGAAAAATTCCAAAAATCAAGTTTCTAGCTTTGTTAATTTGCAAGGTAATTACCCAAGGTCCCTTATGATTAGATAAACATATCCTGGGAGTTTAAGCTTCTATTTCTTCATGAATCTCTTCCAATAAATCAAGGAAGAATATGATTGAATAGTGTTTTCAAGATTACTAACTTTATTTTCTTTGATTTCCTTTAAGATCCAAGCATTCCTAAGCTATCTCAAGGCTTCTCAAGGCTTCTCAAGGCTTCTTAAGGCTTCCTAGCTACTCTAATCAGTCCAAGGAAGGTATAACACCTCCAAACCCTAACTTTACTTTGAGTATTAAGATGGTTTTGATGGTTATAGTAAATGAGAAGCATGATGCTTGTGTGTTTAGAGTTTGGATTGGATTTGTAGTGATTTGGATGTTGAAATCTTGTTTATAGTTAATGAAACTTAAGTATAGCTAGTAGTTCATGTGTGGGGTTGTATAAATTGTAAAATATTGAGGTTTGGGGACTGATGTAGTAAGGTTTGGATGAGGGTTGGTTGTATTGTTGGTTGTGAGTTGAATGGTGGTTGTTTGGGGTGGTTTAAAACTTGGTAATCGCGTAAACATAGCCGTCGTAATGCCCGATTTACCTTAGACTGTTTTTGTTCTTAGCATCAGGACCCAAGAACTCACTATTAGGTTTTTACCATTGCCATGATTAGATAGTTCATGTTACGAGCTTCGTTTTGATATGTTGTTCGCTTGAATCCGATGTACGGTTTAGGAGAAAAAACTGTTTTAAGTAACGGCGTTTCGCGACCAAACCATTTCCCCTCGCCTTACTTTGAAACCTTGGTTAAGGACTTTAAATGACTAATTGGGGTATGAAACAATTATTTTAAGTGGATTAGGTAGTTGGTAAGGTACTCGCGAAATAATCGCTTTAAAATTCTAAATGGTTAATTTATTAAAAATGGTGGAGCCGAGGGTACTCGAGCGACGTAAGTGAATCGTTAAGCGCAAAAGCAAGCGTTGGAGTCTAATTGGTTAAAGTCTAGATTCTTAAGCGACTTTGGTTTAATTCCAACTTATATGTTGTTTATAGGTTACCAGACTCGTCCCAGGCCTTTTACCACCCCCAGTCGCTCAGGCAAATTTTCTACCCGTTATACTGTCGTTGTGATGTATATATGTATATGCATTATCTTGTGATAAGTGCATGATTGTTATTAGCAAATCTTGTGATATATTGGAGCATGTTGATATGGTATATATGCATGCTTGTTTCGTAATCTTGATATCTAATTGTTGATTCAAATGCTTATAGTTGCATAATACCTATGCTAGAGATAAACAGTAGTTGCGTATACCCTTAGTATAGGGGACCCAAAGGTGAACATTTTCTAAAACCGGGAGTCGATGTTCCCGAGTATATTATATATATATATATATTGATATAGTTTTCAAAACTATTAATCGAATAAGTTTTATTCGATAACTTTATTTTATTTAATGAATATTAGTTGAATATTCATTCGAGGACTTATGACTCCGTTTATTTACTAATTAATATTCTTTATTTTATTAAAGAATAATATTTCGATAATCAAACTTATTTTCGATTATTCAAATAAAGATCATACTTTCGTATAAGTATATCTTTGGTTATTAATATTCATTCCAAGTATGAGTTTTAAAACTTCTACTTCAATTATTTTTATAAAGATTATCCTTATGGGAATATTATTTAAATAATAATATTCAGATATTTCTAATATATTGGGACTGATTTATTTCATTAAATCAGCATTACTCCAAACATTCTTAAAAATGATTTTCTAAAAGTTAGAGCGGATCCCAAAACTCATTTTTATATTTAAGATCTTCCTTTCGAAGGGGATTTAAATATTCGCTCAAAACCTGAGGGATCCGGCTCTGTGGTGTATTTTATATTCGCAACGAGGTTGCTGTTTTGATAAATGAATTGATTACTTACCAAACGTTCGGGAAGTAAGTCCATTTATTGGGTCGGCATAAGCAACATGGGCTCAGTGGGCGTCCATGAAAGTGTAAGTGGCTCTGTGGGAGTCCATCAAATGCGTAAGTGGCTGAGTGGCAGTCCAGCATAAGGTCCTATTGCAGCCAGGGTGATGACAAGTAGGGAATTCGTCCATCTACTAGTAGAAAAGGTTACTTATTGGTATCTTTGCCTGATCAGCAAGATATCAGGTTTATGCCAAGGTTTTCTCCTTTCCAAATTCATTGGATATTGCAACTCTGTTTATAATTTTCATAACAGAGGTTTTCAAGGAGTGTATGAAATGTATTTATATAGGTGTATATATATATCGGGACTTAATGAAGTATCTCGTAACTTCATTATTTATAATGATATTCAAAGATTGAATCTATTCAAATCTTGTCTCGTAGTCTCATCTATGTGATGAACTTTTGAAACTAATTATAACTTGAACGGTGGTAGTTCAAGTAGTATTCGGAAAAGATATAAGTATATTGGAGTATCTTGTAACTTCATCTTTTCAACTTATATCTGGTTAATGATTATCTTATGCATGACAAAGATTTTCACAAAAACGTTGAGACAAGGTTAGATATATGAGATCACCTTGCAACGATATTTTTATACAGTTATAAACTGGAACTCTGTATATATTATGCATGGAAGAGGACTTCCAAGATTTTGAAAAGTATATATATACATATATACTGAATATTTTGTGACTTGGTCGCGTTAAGATATCAAACTTGGTTCATTTCTTCTTGACCAAGACTTTCATGAGTACTATGAGAATGCTCATATATTGTTAATTATTATACATATTATTTCAGTGGGCTTGTTGCTCACCCTTGCTTTCTTCTTTCATCACACAACAACAGATAGACAAGATGAACAAGATCAAGCTCCCAATTCGCGAGCAGATAGGAAACGTTCCACAGTTTCCTGTAGGCGTTGATGCCGTGTAGCTGAGGTGGGATCTACCAATAGGCTAGGCTTTCAACTTTTGATGTACCAGACTTATGAATATTTATGAATTATAATAATGGCAAAGAATGTGTAAATTATTCAGAAACCCTTTTTAAGGTGAAATGGTTTATAATTATGGAATAAAATGACATGTGTTATTTTTGGTATTCATCTCTGAGACTATAACTTGTGGTGTGTGTGTGTGTGTATTGTGGGGTCACAGTACGCAGTAGTTGGTTGACTGTTAAGATTAAGTATTGATAAGGGAAATGGAACTCGTGACAACCTGGATCCTCGACCCCGGATTTGGGGGTGTTACAGAAATGGTATCAGAGTTAAGCGTTATAAACCTCAGAGATGATGTGACGTTAAGATAATAAGTTCACTAAGATAATAAGAACTCTTGCCAAGTTCATAGTCGGGCTACCTAACGTAGTACTGACAGTTAAAACCCTTATAAGAACCCTTATAAATATCGTGATAGAAGCGTAGTTCGTTATCGTATATAGTAGCGGGACTCCGAACCCTGAGGTTGAGGAGCAACAACGCGATGATGTTTTATTACTGATTGGGGATCGGATTGTGGATCCAATGGAACACCCTAATGAGGGACCGGATGATATTCATATTGAGGATGTAGCGGTTGAGGATGTTGTCCCAGAAGGGATTGTTGTTGAGAAGGATCTCGTGGAGGATCCTAACAAGACTGAAGAGATGACCGCTGAGGAATTGATAACCATGGTTAGGGCGACTACCAGAGGTAGGATTGGCCGGTCACTGCCGGAGGTTCGTTCAAGTTTGTAAAGATAGTAGCCCCTTTAACGCGGCTTACTCGTAAGACTGAGAAGTTCGAATGGACAGAGAAATGCGAGAACAACTTTTAAGAACTGAAGCAAAGGTTAGTGACGTCCCCTATGTTGGCGTTGCCGGATTGAAAATGAGATTTTGTGAAGTGTAGTGACGCTTTGCATAAGGAATTAGGGTGCTTCTTATACAGCACAGCAAGGTAATCGCGTACGCGTCAAGACAATTAAGGGAATATAAAATTCGATATCCCCACCCATGAGCTTGGGCTCGTGGCAATAGTTTTGCCCTAAAGATTGGAGGCACTACTTGTATGGAGAGAATTGCGAGATTTACACAAGCCATAAGTGCTCTAGTACATTTTCACGCAGAAAGAGCTCAACATGCGCCAAATGAGGTGGTTAGAGCTAATCAAGGATTACGTTTATGAGATTCTTTATCATCCAGGGAAAGCCAAAATGGTGGCTAATTCCCTTAGTAGAAAGGAGAAACTCAAGATGATATTGTCTCTAAGAGAGTTGATAAGAGATTTTGAGAAAATGGAAATAGAAGTGAACGCAACCGAAGCCGGTACCGAAAAGCTGTTTGAGATCGCTATGCGGTCTGAATTATTGGAAAATTTAATATTGTGCCAAGAAAAAGTGATGAATGAAGGCAGAGAGTCAATGACTGGAGAAGAGATCCATACCGAGAAAGATGATAAGGGGATAGTGAGGTGTTCCTACAGAATTTGGGTTCCATAAGTTCAAGAGCTTAAGGATGAGAACTTAGATGAGAGCCATAGTTTGAGGAATAAAATTTAGGGCAAACCCTGAATGTGATAGTCAGGGAGGTTGCCATCAAGAAAGAAAGAACTCATAACATAATAGAGTGGAAAATAAGGTTTTTAACGTATAAGATAACCCCGATTATGGGAGAAGGTTGAAACGTTTCATACTGAGAAAACAGAAGTCGAACAAGATAGGGAGAACCAGGATGGTACTCCTATTGGGCAATTCATGGACCTGTCTAAACATAACTTATACTTTTATTCCCAACCACCACCTTGAGAAAACAATGCGGTGAGAAATTCTTTTAGGACCTTTAAGTCGCTAAGCTTTCAGAGTTCCAAGGAACAAGCTGACCTAGCCGAGGCAAGAGCCTGGCTAAAGGAAATTGAGAAATGATTTTATATTCTACATGATTGATGAAGCGTAAAAGACTATTTTTGTCACTTACCCTCCTAAGAGAGAGGCCACCCGCTGGTGAAAGGCCAAGAAAGGCACGGAGCCAGAGGTTATGATAAACTGATTAAAGTTCAGTCAATTGTTTTCGGGAAAGTAATTCCCAAGGATAAGGAGATAGTGTAAAAGCTTTGGAGCTAGAACAAAAGCGGATGAGTATGATGAATTATGAATCTAAGTTGTAAAAGTTGTCAAGATTCGTTCTGAGGATACGAATCCAGAATGATGGGATGTTTGAAATCAATGCTTATGTTGTGTTGGTTCATGTAATGGTTGTAATGGAAACGAAAATAAAAGACTAAAAAGGGAAGGAGTATAAAGAGATATAAAGGAAATAGAGTTGAGAAGTGATAAGGGAGTTAGGTATGGGAAACCCTAAGAAACCCTTGCAATAAATATAGAGAAGTGTGTCATCATCAGCGCGATGGTGACTGATCATGAGATAAATTCAAGGTTGAAGGCGTAAGCGATACGTATAATTAATCCCCTTAAGTTGAGAGTATTCGAGGAAACCTTGAGATAGTTCGAAGGATAAATAATGAGACGCTGATAGACTAAGGAGACAAGAAAATAAGAAATTAGGAAAATTGGATGAAGGAAGTGACCTTCAAGAATGTGAAGTGTAAGACCGGTGGCATGATACCCAGAAAGGGAGACGTCAGGTATGAAAGATATCCCAACATTGAGATGACTGTTGAGATAAACAACAAAAGTACATGAGGATTTATTAAGAAGATTTTCACGTTGAACACGACCAATATCTTCCAGAACATCCATGTTATCATTACCAAATCAGGAGAGAAAAGCGGATAACCATTGTTATCTTTTGGAGGCCATATGGATTGACCTCAATTTGAATAAAGATGCTATTATAAAATTAGTTATAGACTATCGAGGTGGGAATGATGAATAAGATAATCTATCAAGGAAATATGACTTGATTTATCCATGGAAGGATGCATGTACCTTTTTAAAGGTGGAATTAAGGATAGAACCTCGATAACTTGAGATGAATCCTAGGGGAATGCATAAAGGTTGGCATTTCGCCCTTAATAGGGACATCATGAGTTTTGGCAGTATAAATTAAAAAGGATTATGGTAGCAACAACCTTTAAAGATCAGTAGAGAAAATTTTTAGAAGTACATAGACAATGGTTCTAGTATTAGTAAATGGTATTTTGATATGCCCTGTATCTACGGAATACAGGAGGAGCGATTCAAGGATAACCTTAAAGGTTTTACAAGGAAAAAGGTAATATTCAAAGTTCTCAAGAATAGAAATTTTGATAAAGGAAATATGACGTAATTATAATAATGCCAGGTGGGGCACGTGTTGAACCATAAGAAAGTATAGATCGCCCCAATGAGGGTCAAGATTGGTGAAAACAAGAAGGACCCATGATAAGAGACGTCCTAAGTATGATCGAGAGTCAGCCGTGACAATGTTCACATCTAAAGACTAAGGCAATGCCTTAGGGAAAAATGGTGATTTTTTTTCTTTCTCACCAGGACTTAAGAAAAGCATTTTCACATAAGCAATGATTGAAATGAGGTAGAAAATTTAGTTGAAGGTGGTTAAAAGACATTGATTATAAGGAACTATTACTATCAGGAAAGGCCAATGAGGTGGCCGACACTCTAAGTGCAAGAGAGCAATTATAGGCGCTCATGCCAGAGGAATGCAGTGATAATGGTTGAAGCCGTGAAGGTTGTATTATGGTTTGGAAGATTGACATTCCTTCTGATGACTGTGCAATACCCAACCGTAATAGTAGTTTGGTAAACGTTTAATTCGTGTAATCGCCATGAGCGGGCTATCTATCTTAGAAGGAACTATCTTGAGAATAAGTCAGGACCATGTTTCAAAAAGGACTAAATGAACCTTTGAGCTTCAAGTCTCCTAATATAGACATATGATTAAGAATGGTATTAACCTACTATCGTTGCTTTCATTAAAACTCTTCTGCATTTTATCTGCTTCATGTCATGAATGTACGTCAGGATCAGGAGTGTTCTTCATGAATCATGAACGGTGATCATGTTACCTCTTTAGAAGAATTCGATACGATATGTATGGACTCCGTATGGTTAGCAATTAAGACTTCATGGAAAGCGAATGACTACAGTAGGTCAGTGGTGGACCATAGTAATGCTCCAATAAGTCTATGAATAATGAGACAATGACAACTGTGAGAGTTGTATTGTAATGAATGTTGAGATTGAGTACCACTAATTGGGTCGTGGTGATGTATAAGTTATTATTGAATAGACTAATTAAGTAGATTATTTACCTATTGAATATTTATTCCTCCTTATCAATAGAGGGTCGTATGACTATACGAGGAAGGTTGCGATGCAAGCATAGAATTCTAGTAACGATGATGTCTAGAATGAGATCCCAGATTCGATTTTCGATGTCGAGGGAGTTTTAAAGGTGATTGTGTATAAGTTCGAGGAAGAGCATGGGTCCATAGAATAATGGACGGAATAGCAAAAATATTTAGGCATGTGAACTACGATGCTATAATACTTGATGTTGATATAAATACGTATATGTTTTGCTCTCCTATGACAAACCTCTATAGTTCAGAGGTAGATTCCAAGCCAGATATTTTATGGCAATATTTTTTACATATATACAATTCTCTTCAGTTCGTTCTTTTCTCTTCTTTTCATTTCATGTAAGCTGAGAAGAACAACCCTTCCAGAAGGGGAGGTATTGCCGAATGACTATCTATCTGTGTGATAGAAGCCTAGTAGGATACCATATGTTGATTAATTGCTTGTCAAGTACTAAAGGTTGGCCACCTTCTGTACTAACTATGCGATATAACAAGTGTTCATGATCACAGTGATCTCTCAATAAATTCTTTTACTTCTATACGATGGATCAAGCTTTCAAAGATAGAAGCAGTTAGAAAGGAGTAGTATCAGTGCGGTGGTATTCCGAATCTAACACGTTCGTGATACTAAGGTTGACGCAATTATTAAAAGGTTATAGAATGCTAACGAGCAAAAGTATAACCAGTATAGTATTATGTACGGAAGATAGTAATGACTACGAACTGGAAAAGAATGGGTATTGAGAAGCAAAAGCTATAATGCTAGAAGCTATGATGAGAGTTTGTGCAATAGACTTGAAATAATTTGAAATGGTCACTTAACACAGATTGAGTTTTCTTACGACAATAGATCATATGTCATTATCGAGATGTCGCCTTATAAGATCCTTGAGGGAAGACAATGTCGATCTCCCTTATGATATGATGATGTTGCAGAGCGCAAGATGCTTAGACCAGCAGTGGTCCAAAGGACCAGGGATATAATAGATTTAATCAGAGGACGGCTGGTAGTAGCCCAAGATGGGCACACGAAGTATGTTGATTTGACACGAAAGGACATGCAACCCGACGTAACCTATATGGAGCAACCAGGAAGGGTTATAGATTGAAAAGGAACAAGTGCTTAGGAGAAGGGTTATCAAACTAGTCAGAGTTTGGTGGTAGGACCACAATGTGGGAAAATTTACTCGAGAGTTAGAAAGTGCAATGCTAAGAGAGTATCCCTATTCATTTTCTATCTGATTCCGGAACGAAATCCTTTTAAGGAGGGGAGACTGTAATAACCCCAATTTTTGGAATTTTTTGAAACCCTTATGAATAGTGATTTTGCTGATTATGTTGAATAAGAAAACTTTTCATACCACACATTGTAGAGGTTCTTTTATTGTTATTCTGAGATCTTATTAGTACTCTATATGGTATATAAGTGTATGTAAAGATCGTCATAATCCAAATTTGAACACTTTAATTTTTCCCGAAAATCCACCAGATACCGAAAGAATTGAGTATAAGGTAACAAGATAAAAAGGATTTAAATTCAAGGATTATAAGAGAGGATCATATAAGAAATATAATATATTGAGAAAGGTTTAGGGGAACCCAAGTAATAAGATCCCGGGTATGATCCCTCAAACGATAAACGAGAACAAAAATTAAGTGAACCGTATAACAGATAAGCGGTCATTAACCAGACAATTAAGCAAGGATTATCATAAGAAGATGCTTCCACCACCAAGTGATGACAAGTGGCAAGAGATGAAGTCACCAAGATGATGTCATGCTTAGTCATACTCCACTCACTTTAAACAACCAACAAATCATTCAAATATCCCATTCACTTCATTTTCCACCACAAAAACATTCAACAAAGCAAATACTCTCCCAAGAACACATAGCTCACGACTTTTTCATTTTTTCAAGGAGAAAAATTCCAAAAATCAAGTTTCTAGCTTTGTTAATTTGCAAGGTAATTACCCAAGGTCCCTTATGATTAGATAAGCATATCCTAGGAGTTTAAGCTTCTATTTCTTCATGAATCTCTTCCAATAAATCAAGGAAGAAGATGATGAATAGTGTTTCCAAGATTACTAACTTTATTTTCTTTGATTCCTTTAAGATCCAAGCATTCCTAAGCTATCTCAAGGGTTCTTAAGGCTTCCTAGCTACTCTAATCACTCCAAGGAAGGTATAACACCTCCAAACCCTAACTTTACTTTGAGTATTAAGATGGTTTTGATGGTTATAGTAAATGAGAAGCATGATGCTTGTATGTTTAGAGTTTGGATTGGATTTGTAGTGATTTGGATGTTGAAATCTTGTTTATAGTTAATGAAACTTAGGTATAGCTAGTAGTTCATGTGTGGGGTTGTATAAATTGTAAAATATTGAGGTTTGGGGACTGATGTAGTAAGGTTTGGATGAGGGTTGGTTGTATTGTTGGTTGTGAGTTGAATGGTGGTTGTTAGGGGTGGTTTAAAACTTGGTAATCGCGTAAACATAGCAGTCGTAATGCCCGATTTACCTTAGACTGTTTTTGTTCTTAACATCAGGACCCGAGAACTCACTATTAGGTTTTGACCATTGCCATGATTAGATAGTTCATGTTATGAGCTTCGTTTTGATCTGTGGTTCGCTTGAATCCGATGTACGGTTTAGGAGAAACAACCGTTTTAAGTAACAGCGTTTCACGACCGAACCATTACCCCTCGCCTTACTTTGAAACCTTGGTTAAGGACTTTAAATGACTAATTGGGGTATGAAACAATTATTTTAAGTGGATTAGGCAGTTGGTAAGTTACTCGCGAAAGAATCGCTTTAAAATTCTAAATGGTTAATTTATTAAAAATGGTGGAGCCGAGGGTACTCGAGCGACGTAAGTGAATCGTTAAGCGCAAAAGCAAGCGTTAGAGTCTAATTGGTTAAAGTCTAGATTCTTAAGCGACTTTGGTTTAATTCCAACTTATTTGTTGTTTATAGGTTACCAGACTCGTCCCAGGCCTTTTACCACCCCCAGTCGCTCAGGCAAGTTTTCTACCCGTTATACTGTTGTTGTGATGTATATATATATATGCATTATCTTGTGATAAGTGCATGATTGTTATTAGCAAATCTTGCGATATATTGGAGCATGTTGATATGGTATATATGCATGCTTGTTTCATAATCTTGATATCTAATTGTCGATTCAAATGCTTATAGTTGCATAATACCTATGCTAGAGATAAGCAGTAGTTGCGTATACCCTTAGTATAGGGGACCCAAAGATAAACATTTTCTAAAACCGGGAGTCGATGTTCCCGAGTATATTATATATATATTTATATATATATATTGATATAGTTGTCAAAACTATTAATCGAATAAGTTTCATTCGATAACTTTATTTTATTTAATGAATATTAGTTGAATATTCATTCGAGGACTTATGACTCCGTTTATTTACTAATTAATATTCTTTATTTTATTAAAGAATAATGTTTCGATAATCAAACTTATTTTCGATTATTCAAATAAAGATCATACTTTCGTATAAGTATATCTTTGGTTATTAATATTCATTCCAAGTATGAGTTTTAAAACTTCTACTTCAATTATTTTTATAAAGATTATCCTTATGGGAATATTATTTAAATAATAATATTCAGATATTTCTAATATATCGGGACTGATTTATTTCATTAAATCAGCATTACTCCAAACATTCTTAAAAATATTTTCGAGTCTTCAAAATGATTTTCTAAAATTTAGAACGGATCCCAAAACTCATTTTTATATTTAAGATCTTCCTTTCGAAGGGGATTTAAATATTCGCTCAAAACCTGAGGGATCCGGCTCTGTGGTGTATTTTATATTCGCAACGAGGTTGCTGTTTTGATAAATGAATTGATTACTTACCCAACGTTCGGGAAGTAAGTCCATTTATTGAGTCGGCATAAGCAACATGCGCTCAGTGAGCGTCCATGAAAGTGTAAGTGGCTCAGTGGGAGTCCATCAAATGCGTAAGTGGCTGAGTGGCAGTCCAGCATAAGGTCCTATTGCGGCCAGGGTGATGACCAGTGGAGCATTCGTCCATCTACTAGTAGAAAAGGTTACTTATTGGTATCAGGTTTATGCCAAGGTTTTCTCCTTTCCAAATTCATTGGATATTGCAACTCTGTTTATAATTTTCATAACAGAGGTTTTCAAGGAGTGTATGAAATGTATATATATAGGTGTATATATATATCGAGACTTAATGAAGTATCTCGTAACTTTATTATTTATAATGATATTCAAAGATTGAATCTATTCAAATCTTGTCTCGTAGTCTCATCTATGTGATGATGTTACGACCGGCATTTTATGTAATATTATTTGTGGATTTGGTATAATATTAAAGTCAAATGAAAATATATTCAATGATTGTACGCTAGTATGAGTGAAAATTTCTGCATTATAAATTTGCTTTGTGTAGTATATGATTTTTCAAAGCAAGAGTTTATTTAATTTCTTTATTTTTTTGATTTATAAGGAATATTCTAAGCTTTGGAAAAAAATTTCTTTTAAAAGGTATTTTGTTCACAAATTTTGAAAATGATTTTATAAAGTCTCTAAAAATCCAAGTTAATTTATGGTATAAATTTTATAATTTTTGAACTTGTATTTTATTTTATAAAAATAAATCATTATAAATTTTAGTTGTTATATTTATCGAATTACATGAATAACCTTGCATGCAAACTCTCTTCTATTCAACTAAAGGGCTAAAAAGGACAATTACAACCCCACTAACTCTCATCTTGCTAACCAAATTACTCCTTTATCCTTGCATGCAAAATGGCCCTAGTATGTGGGAAGGGTAATCTTGTCAATTCTCATTTCCACTCACTTATTTCAATCAATCAAAATCATAAAAACCCAAAGTACAAAGTGTTGTGATCATTCACCCCACTCCACACTCCACCCTCACTCTCTCTTCCCTCCTTCCTCCCTCACCTCTCAGTTTTTCCTCCCTCTCGGCAATCACCATAGCCGAAGCCCCCATCCCCTTTCTTTTCTCCATTCTTTCACTCAAACATCCATCTTATATTCAATTAATCTTGCTCCCTACATGTTGTCTATATATATTTCAAAGAGTTTTGAGTAGAAAGTTTAAGTTTAAGGGTTGCATGTAAAGGTTTTAGTGAAACTCAAAATACAATCTTGATTCTTATGGATTTAAGGTTGTTTTTGAGAGGACTACAAGGAATGGATAAATGCCAAGTCTTGAGAAGGAAACTATTGATGATTTAATGGCCATTTCCATCCATTTCATTCGGCTATGACCATATGGGAGCCGAATGAATGGTCCTTGAAATCATTCTTGTTGTTTTGATCAATTCTTGCATGTTTATGTGATAATGACTTGAATTTTGTGATAAAAATTTGATAAAACTCCTTGCATGCTAAGTGATCACCTAGGTATACCTTATGCTAGGCTTTCATGTCAATTTTAAGATGGAATATATGTAGAAAATGTGTTGTTTTGGTTTGAAAAATCCGAAGGCATGCATGCATGAGGATTTCTCTTAGAATGTTGTAAGATTTTGATCATTTGGAAAGATTTTGTTAGTAAGCCTTAATTTCAGTAGGTATAATGTGTTAATATTGATTTATGCTTCTTGTTGCATGGTAATAATTCGTGATTATCTTTTATAAAAATGCATACCTTGTTGTTTCAAAAGCATGAAGATTTGTAATTTGTGAAGTGTAGATTCTCTTGTTTTGCCATAATTGTACTTAAGGTAAGGATGATCTCACCAAGGTTATTTTGAGAATAAGGGAGTTAGTTCAGTAGAATACCATGTTTAAGTCTTGGTTTGATTATTGGGTTGTTGGTAGTTGAGTTTGTCAAGTCAAAACCTTGGAGAAATGAGAATTATAGTTTCTGCAGAAAATCAGTTTAGTACCCTGAGGTTTAGAGTGAGTTTTGACCATGTCATTGGTGTGCACTTTGAGGCCCAAGCAACCAGAAGTTATTATTGGGAGTATATAAAAGGTTTTAGGAGTTGGTTGGAGGTTTGCATGTCATTTGGTTAGGTGCACAAGTAGAATAACAAAATCTGTCCAGCAGGGGACAGTTTTGTTGCAACTTAGAAATAGGGAGATTTGACCATGTCATGGGTAGGCCCTCATTAGGCCCAATTGGGCCTTAGTTAGAGGGAGTGTCAGAGAAGTTTTTCCAACCATAGTTCATAGGATATGAGTTATAACCATGTGTCACAAGTTAATTCAAGTCAGGACATTTTCTTCCCAGAAAAACAGGGGAACCTTGGACTTTTAGCTTAGGCCCAAGAAGGCCCAAGCTAGGCCCTTGAGCCACATCAAGTTTGTGAGATGCCCTTAGATCAGGAGAGTCTTGTGTAAAAGTTTTGAAGGAAAAATTGTAGTTTAAGAGTGTCTAATGTACTCAAGAAACCATAGTTGTCATTCTGAAATTTGCACCGGTGAGCACTTTCACTTATCACATAGTTTTAGAACACTTAGAAGTGAGTATTAGGTCGACCACCATAGTTGTAAGATAGTATAAGGTCAGTAGAGCAAAAGGCACAAGTGAGGGTCAATAGGTTTTGGATAATTTAGGAAAGGCACATCGAGTTAGGAAGCCAAAATTATAAGACTATGTCTAGTTTAGCGACCAAGTGACTTAAGTGGTGAGTCGAGATCATCCAAGCCTAGTATTGCATTATGGTATATATGGTGTTATTTGGTGTTAATATATGATATGTGATTATGTGGCTACGTGTGTATATTTGAAATATAAAGGTGGATATAAATTAAGTGCGTATAGGCCTAAGTGCCATCCGTATTTAATTTCAAGTTATAAATAGGTTAAGTTAGTGAGAATATATTATAATGAGGATTATTATTATTTATGTAGGATCTCGAGACGAGGGAAAACTTGCCATAAAGGTCGAGTAAAGCACCAGTTGTTGCTCCTACCAGTCAGACCAGATCAGCCTATCTCAAGGCAAGTGATTCAACTTGACCTTCGTATTTACTATAAACAGTTCATTTATATATCGATGCAATTATCCTAAGTCATTTTGATATGTTTAAATCAAGCGTATCTCTCGCTTATCTTCAAATTATATAGAAATGCCATGAACCCTCAAGTATGTATTGCAAGTAGTTCAAAAGTCTTTTCATGATAGTTAAATGCCATGATAAAATAAAGAGTTGTTATATTACTTGATTGATCCTCTTGATTAGCATGCTGTTGATTCCTAAGTATTGATATCTCATCCTGATACTTGAACCCCTATAGAACCTTACCTTGAACTCTGATAGTCAGAAACTTACCAACATGATTCCTCATTGATTGATACCCTCTTTCCTATCCTAAAGCTTGTCAATTCTGATATATACATACATATCCTGAGCTAGAGATCATTACCTTAACACCCATAGTATTCATGAAGCTTATCTTGTTAATGATCCAACACCTGTACCTTGATGAGAAACCATTGCTTTGAGCCCATTTTGGCATTACCTCTTCATATTATCCATTAGTCTCACCATATTTTCCTGTCCAAATTCTGACATATGAAAACCTTTTGGTTACCCTAATAGAGTAAAGTTTTGTGAATCATGGCCCTGAGATTTGGTACCATACTTCCCGTGTTTCGAGTTGATCTATATTCCCTTAATAAAAATGTTTACTGTTAAAAGAGATTTTGTTACAACTCGGCATCAGCTTTTGAAATAAATAAAATGTGGGTTTTTCAGTCCCAAAGGGGGATAAATGTTTTCTTTGAATAGTGGATCTGGACTGAGACGCGAGTCCTTTCCACACTTATATTAGGCTTAAAAGTTGCCTAAGGGATTCCCGTTAATGTTTTAGAACCCAGCGAGGTTCGGGATTACTTCGCGGCTGATCACCGGCTGTAATCCGTAGCGTCATAAAACGATTTTGATTAAGACATGATTTTAAAATTGTTTTGATACAAGCAAAATGATGCCATCTCTCATAGTTTATCTCTCATTATCATTAGTTATGTCTTTCCATTGACATTCTTAAAAGTATATCTCGATTTATGCTTTGTGTCGTACTGTTAGCACTTGTTGAGCATTTGGCTCACTTCTTGCTTTACCCTGATATTACAGCTATCAGCTATGGTTAGATTCAAGAAGACTGCCCGTAAGACCTGTGATGTTGATGCTTATGTTCGAGCTCAGGTAGAATAAGTAATAATAGTTGTGTGAGGACTCGGTATTTGTAATCAGATGTAATAGTTGGTAGTGTTGGGCTGTTCCAAACCCTAAACTGTAAGATCTTGGATTTGGTTGTGTATTCTTCTTTTAAAATATTGTAATAGCTATATTTATTTTGCTGTTTAAGTTGGGGGTGTGACAGGTTTTGGTATCAGAGCTACGGTTTAGAGTCCCTGGACAGCCTAAATAGGTTATAGAATTTGTGTGTAGGTTATAGATATTATGCGAGAGAGTAGGTTAAGTAAATTATTATTAATACTCCTCTTATTGGTTGTCAGCAAAGGGCGCATTCCTCGTCATCCTCTGGGTCGAACGACACTATTGCTTTCTCCGTGTATGCTGAGTTGAGGCGCGAGTTCGACATGCTTCAGGGCAAGTACGACCGACTGATAGACCGACTGAAGAACAGTGTATCCAGACAGCCGAAACTACGAAGGGAAGCCCAAGGAGCAGATGACTGCGAGACTTGAGACCTTGGTTCAGTACGTCAACACTAAGCTTGAGGAGATGCCAGCACACCGGGACCGTACCAGCCAGTATGTCATTCAGATGGTGGCGGATGAGCTCCAGAGCATTATGAAGACGCTTCGAGAGGAAAAGACTACCAAGCCCCGTTCAGATGGAGTGGAGCCTTAGTTCTTTCCATTTACCTTTCATGTTGTTGTACTTGTCAGACTCTGTGGAATCCCCAGTTGTTTTCTGTTGTTTTCTTTAAATAAACCTGTTATTCCTAGAATCAGACCTTGTCCTAATCCTATGTACTGTGACCTTTAAAATTTCAATAATTATGTGCTATTGTTCCATTTGCTCTCAACTGTTATTTTATGTTTTTATCATCATATCTGCTTAATTTGGAAACTTGACCCCATATGTAAATGAGAATGCCATGCGAAACTCTCGAATCATTTTATCATTCATATCTGTTTTGACACAACTCTTATTTCAGGATCATGCCTCCCAAAAAGAAGAACCCAACAACCACCTCCACCACAGACCCAAATATTCTTCGACTACTGGAAACCTTGCAATAGCAAACCAATGCTATAGCTCAACAACAACTAACTCTTCAACAACGAATTGAAAACCAAGATAACCGTGAGCCACACCAACCACCTGAACCACCAGTACCACCTAGACTAAATTGTCACCTTCAACGCTTTTCAGAATGTGAATCCACCTGCATTTCATGATACCACTGATCCAGTGATAGCTAACACATGGATCAAGGAGATGGAAAGGGCTTTTGAGTTGGTACAGTTAGGAGCCTGATCAGAAGACGCCGTATGCTACTTACTCCTTGAAGGGAGAAGTTATCTATTGGTGGGAATCAGTAAAGGCTATGGAAGTCACTCAGCAGGTTTCTTGGGAGAGATTTAAGAAGTTATTTCTGGACAAGTATTACCCTAAGTACATGCAGAATCAGATGGAGCTAAAATTTCTAGAGTTGAAGCAAGGGAACATGACTGTATTGGAGTATGAGAAGAAGTTCACTGAGTTGTCAAGGTTTGTGACAAAGTATACCAGCACTGAGGAGGAAAAATCAAAGAAATTCCAGCAAGGATTGGAGCCTTGGATCAGAGATAGGGTGGCTATGTTTGAGCTTGAAACTTATGCGGTAGTAGTACAGAAAGCTGCTCTGATTGAGAATAATGGGATGCAGTCAAGGCAAAGAGAGGGATAACAAGAAGAGGAAGGTTCCCTTTTATGGAGAAAAGTCTGAAGCCGGAAGTTCGCAAGATCGGAATATAAAGAGTGTAATAACCCCAAATTTTTTTCAACTTTTTGTAACCCTTGTGAATAGTGTTTTAGCTGAATGAGAAAAATTTTCACGCCACACTATGTAGGGGTTCTGTTATGGATATTCTGGGATATTATTAGTACTCTATGAAGTATATAAGTGTATGTAAAGATCGTCAGAATCCAATTCCGAACACTTTGGTTTTTCCCGGAAATCCACAAGATACGGAGAGAATTGAGTATAAGGTAACAGGATAAAAAGGATTTAAATTAAAGGATTATAATAGAGGATCATAAAAAGGAATATAATGTATTGAGAAAGGTTAAGGGAACCTAAGTAATAAGATCCCGGATATGATCCTTCAAACAATAAACGAGAACGAAAGTTAAGCGAACCGTATAACAGATCAGCGGTCATTAGGCAAACGATTAGGAAGTTAATCAAAGGGATTAGTGGGAATGATGTCATCCAACCAATAGAAAGAGGACAAGGAAGGGAGGATGACATCATGAGGATGACATAAGCATGACATGGGAAGGAAGGAGGTGTGGTAGCTTTGTAACCACACAATTTCAAGGGCAAGAAGGTAATTGACTAAATCAAATACAAAACAAGTCAACCAAGCCAAGTAAAAATCATTTCCATCAAAAATCAAAAGCAACCAAGGCTTGTTCTTGAGAGCTCTCGGCTTTTTAGCATTTTTAAAGGCAAAGAATTTCAAAATCAAAGATCCAAGCTTCCTAAATTGGTAAGATAATTCCCTAATCATCTTCATGCTTAGTTAGGACTATATCATGAGTTTAAGCCATTAATTCTTTCTCAATATTCTTCATTTAATCAAAGAAGAAGACAATGAATAGTGTTTTCAAGTTTTTAACTTGAACTTTTTCTTGTTTTTCTTGAAGATCCAAGCATTCTTAAGACTTCTCAAAGCTTCTTAAGGCTTCCTAGCTCCACCCACCACTTCAAGGAAGGTATACCATCTCCAAACCCTAGATTCCTATATATTATAAGATGATTTTGATTAGTGGGTTGATATTGTAGTTTGTTGTTATGATTTAGAGTTTGGGATTTGGAATGGTAGTGAAATGGAATGGTAATTGTTGTGGTTTTGATTTAAAGGAACTTAAGTATGATTAAAGTTAAGTTTAAGCATAAGTATGAATGATTAAATTGAATTGGTTGGGGTTGTTATGATGTGATAAGGATGGATGTTTGTTGTGTGTTGGATTTGAGGTTGGTTTGTGGTTGGTTTTGTATGGTTTAAAATGGGGAAATCGCGTAAACATAGCCGTCGTAACGTCCGATTTTCTTTGGACTGTTTTTGTGCATAGCATTAGGACCCGAAAACCCCCTGCTAGATTATGACCACTACCATGTTTAGATAGCTCATGTTACGAGCTTTGTTTTGATATGTAGTTCGTTCGATTCCGATGCACGGTTTAGGAGAAACGACCGTTTCAAGTAACGGCATTTCGCGAACGAAACTTTTTCCCTCGCCTTACTTTGAAACATAAGTTAAAGACCAAAAAGGGTTAATTAATGTATGAAATATTTATGGTAAGTGTGTTAGGCAGTTGGTAAGGCACTCGCGAAGGAATCGCTTTAAAACTCGTAAAGGTTAAATTATTAAAAATGGTGGAGCCGAGGGTACCCGAGTGACTTAAGCGAATCGGTGAGCGCAAAACAAGCGTTAGAGTCTAAGTTAGTTAAAGTATAGATTTACAAGTGATTTTGGTTTAATTCCAACTTACTTGTTGTTTATAGGTTACCAGACTCGTCCCGAGCCTTTCTCACCCCCAAGTCGCTCAGGCAAGTATTCTATTCGTTATACTGTTGTTGTGATGTATACATTTGTATATGCATGATCTTGCGATAAATGCATATTGGTTATTTAGCAAATTCTTGCGATATATTGTAGCATGTGATATGGTATATATGCATGCCTGTTTCATATTCTTGAAATATATATCTGTTGGTTCAGTTGATAATACCTATGCTAGAGAATAGCGGTAACTTGCATATACCCTTAGTATAGGGACCCAAAGGTGAAAATATTTTCTAAAACCGGGAGTCGAGGATCCCGAGTAGATTTTGTATATATATGGATATATATATATATATTTATATATATATGGTTATAGTTTTCCAAACTATTAATCGAATAAGGTTTATTCGATAACTTTAAACTTTATTTATTATTGAATATTATTTCGAATATTATTCGAAGGCGTATGACTCCTTTATATTAAATGAATATTATTTTGAATATTCATTCGAGGACTTATGACTCCTTTTATTTATTTATCTGAATATTATTTGAATATTCATTCGAGGGCTTATGACTCAGTTTATATTATTTAATGAATATTATTTGAATATTCATTTGAGGATCTATGACTCCGATTATTTGCTGAGATATATTCTTTATTTTATTAAAGAATAAGGTGTAAATAATCAAACTTATTTTCGATTATTCAAATAAAGATAATACTTTCATATAAGTATATCTTTGGTTATTTAATACTCGTTTCAAGTATAAATTTTAATACTTCTACTTCAATTATTTTTATAAAGACTATTCTTTATGGGAATATTATTTAAATAATAATATTCGGTCATTTTCTAAATATTCTGGGGACTGATTTACTTCATTAAATCAGCTTTACTCCAAACACTCTTTAAAGTATTTTCGAGTCTTCAAAATGATTTTTAAAAGTCAGAGTGGATCCCAAAACTCTTTTTTTTATATTTAAGATCTTCCTTTTAGGGGGATTTAAATACTCGCTCAAAACCTGGGGAATCCGGCTCTGTGGTGTATTTTATATTTGCAACGAGGTTGCTGTTTTGAGAAAACAATTTGATTACTTGCCCAATGTTCGGGAAGTAAGTCCATTTGATTGAGTCGGCATAAGCGACAGGCCGGGGTACGGTCTATTATTGTGTAAGTGGCTGGGTGGCAGTCCATCAACGCGTGAGGGGCCGAGTAACGGTCTAGCGCGAGGTCCTAATGCGGCCAGGGTGATGACCGGTGAGGAATTCATCCATCTACAGTAGAAAAGGTTACTTATTGGTATCTTTGCCTGATCAGCAAGATATCTGGTTTATGCCAAAATTCTTTTCCTTTCCAAAATTCATTGGCTGTTTCAAACTCTGTTCATACTTTACATAACAGAGGTTCCAGGAAATGTTTAAAGAGATATATATATGTGGATATATATATATCGGAACTAAATAAAGTATCTCATAACTTTTTCATCCAAGAATATTTCAAAGATTGAATCTATTCAAGTCTTAACTTGTGGTCTCATCTATGGGATGTTTTTCTTAAAACTTATAATACTTTGAACGGTGGTAGTTAAAGTAGCTTTATAAATGATATAAGTGTGGTGAAGTATTGGTAACTTCATTCCTTGTTTTTACTTATATCTAATAAGTAATTATCTTGCATATGATAGAGATTCTATTAAGTATCCACTTAGATACTTATACTATTGTTATCACTATGTATATTATCTTGCGAGCTGTAAGGCTCACTCTTGCTTTATTTCTTCATCACACAACAACAGTTAGGAGAGATGGCCAGACTCCAGCAGACCCAGCGCAAGCGCGTGGGAAGCGCCCAGCGTCTTCCCGATGATGTTGTAGCTGCTATAGCTGCAGAGGTAGATCCATTGTAGTTCAGACCATCTACTTTTGAGAATCAAATTATGTATAATTATAACTTGTGGCAGATAATGGCAATTAACTGTAAATTATCAAGTAATCATTTTGGGTTGTAATAATTTTAAATTATGGATTCAAAGATTTGTACTTATTTCAATTTCATCTCTGAGACTATAACGGGTTGTGGTGTGTGTTAGTATGGGGTCACAGCATGAGGTTATTTATTATTAATTAAGTGAAGTGATATTGTGGAAAGAAAGACCGTGACAACCCGGATCCCCGACCCCGGATCTGGGGGTGTTACAGAAATGGTATCAGAGCTAAGCGTTATAAACCTCAGAGATGATGCGACGATATAATAATAAACTCACAAAGATAATAAGAACTCTTGCCAAGTTCATGGTCGGACTACTTAAAGTAGTGCTGACAGTTAAAACCCTTACGGGAACCCTTATAAGTATCATGATAGTAACTTAGCTCATTTAATGTGTAGGCGCCTGAGATAGAGGACCCTGAGATGTTCGAGCGTGAGCATGATGAGGCATTGCTAGATGTTGAGGATCGGGAGGAGCCTGAGATGGAGGAGGATGAGGAGGACCCCTCAGAGGAGCCTGAGACGGAGGTCATTGCTGTTTCAGATGAGGAGGACCCCTCAGAGGAGTCAGAGACAGAGGTTATTGCTATTCCAGATGAGGAGGACCCGGATGAGGTCCCAGTAGCTGAGGAGCGTGTTGGACCTATGGTAGTGTATGCTGGTATCCCTTTACCCACACTTCCGGTGGTCAGAGCCCCTACCCCTCCACCACTATCTTGGATTCCTGATGATGACAGCTCAGAGACCCATACTTCCGAGCCTAGGCAGACCGAGGAGGCACCCTCAGCGGCTCCGGATTCACCACCTCTTGACCCTGCCCACAGGCAGTCTTCGTTAGCTCATGGATATGTTCAGGATGTATTGAGGACCCGAGTGGCTGTTGCCGAGGGCCGACTAGATGAGGCCAGGAGGGAGTTGGATGCAGAGAGGGCGGGTAGGCGTACCCGAGCTTATGAGACCAGGGCTTCTATACCCCGATCCTTGAGGAGGGAGCTTACGGGGATAGAGCTCACATCCCGAGCGAGGCTCAGATCGCTCCAGGGGGACAGGCATGGTAGGATCTCCAGGCGGCAGGCCGACTATATCTTCCGTCGTGCGATGGAAAGGGTTTGGGAGCTGACCCGCTCCGGTGTGTGATTCAGGATTGATGATGGAATAGTCTAGTTGTCTAGTTAGCCGAGGCCTTAGTAAGAGCCAATTTTCCGGGATAGTTGACTTGTATATAGCATCCCTTTTTCTGACTAGACAGATAGACTCTTGTGTATCACTTTTGGGATAGATGACTGTAGCACTGTTGTACTTTTGACCAGATCAAACTATGTATTTCTCGCATTATGTATATATTTGTTTCCTTTCGGTTCAGTTCCATAGTGACGTGATCACTGTTTTATCATTATTATTACTGCACTTCGTATTAGAACTTTCTTAAAATAATAGAATTGCGATATACGTTCTCCCCATTTTCAGAGTCGTGCAAGGCACAATGATGTATATGATTGTGACCTAACGTTGAATTTTCCCAATAATTGTTTTTATTATTATCAGAATCATGCCGCCAAGAAAGATTGGAACTAGGGCGAACCCTGGGTCTGAGGACCAGGGAAGCCATAATCAGGACAATAGAAACTAAGAACACAGTGAAGAGGAAGATGAGGATTATGTGGAACAGGATGACTCCCTGTATGAAGAGGAAGAGGAAACATATGATGTTGAGGGATTTGAGATAGAGGCTGAAGAAGGAGAAACCGAGGTTGAGCAACCAGTACCAAACCCAGGCATGGATCCCATGAGCCAGTTCATGCAACTCCTAAGACAGAATTTGGAACGTCAACCCAACCCACCCCCTCAAGGAAGTAACAATGCAGTGGCAAACTCTTTCAGGGCTTTTTAGTCCCTTAAGCCCCCTGAGTTCCACGGATCAGCCGACCCAGTTGAGGCAAGGGCATGGTTAAAGGAAATGGAGAAATCTTTTGAGATTTTGAGTATCGATGAGGCACAGAAAACTGTATTTGCTACCTACCTTCTGAAAGGAGAAGCTAACTACTGGTGGGAGGCCAAGAAAAACATGGAGACAGATGCTATTATAACCTGGGAGAGATTTAGTCAGTTGTTTCTGGGAAAGTATTTCCCGAGGTTTATGGAAAACCAGATGGAGCTCAAGTTCTTGGAGCTAAAGCAGAATAACTTGTCTGTAGCAGAGTACGAAGTGAAATTTACTGAGTTATCAAGGTTTGTGCCGGAGTTTGTGAGCACCGAGGAAAAGAAAGCTAGGAGGTTTCAGCAGGGACTGAAACCATGGATTCAGAATAGGGTGGCAATCCTTGAGCTTACGGACTATGCCACTCTGGTGCAAAAGGCAACAATTGTAGAAGTCGGAAGTGAACAGATGCAGAAGGAAAGAGAGAAGAAAGGAATAAAGAGGAAAAGTATGAGCATGGGTGGAGGTTCCGCAGGAAGGAGCTTCCCAACTAGATTTATTCGAGGAGCAGTGTCCCTGCCAGGAAGGAACACTGGGTTTAAGCGACCAATGAGTGAGAGTGTGAGCCAGGGCGGCCAGAAGTCAAGAATGTCCTATTCCAACCAGTCTCGGCCCCCATTGCCAGCCTGTAACATATGTGGAAGGAATCACACTGGGGAGTGTAAAGAAAGGCCAGTAACCTGTTTTAAGTGCGGTCGGGAGGGCCACTATTCAAATAAGTGCCCATCATCAACCCCTGCCGTCGTTCCAACCACCAATTGTCATCAGTGCGGACGCCCAGGTCATTGGAAGAGGGAATGCCCAATGAACAAACCAGCAGCTTCGGGAGCAAGCAGGGCTGCTTCCAATAAGCCACCTACTGCGAGGACTTTCAACATGACAGTCCAGGATGCTATGAAAGATTCAGATGTGATAGCAGGTACCCTTTCTCTAAATTCAGTCAGTGCAAATGTTTTATTTGATTCGGGAGCAACTAAATCTTTTATATCAAAGGACCTTGCGCGTAAGTTAAGACTTAAGGCTGAACCCTTGATAGAACCCTTACAAGTAGAAATAGCCAATCATGAAATTATTCCTGTTAACCAGATTCACCCCGCCTGTGAGATAGGCATAGGGGAGCAATCTTTCAGTGTTGATCTGATTCCTTTTAAATTAGGGGAGTTTGATGTGATTTTGGGAATGGACTGGCTATCTAGCAACGATGCACAGATAGACTGTAAAGGGAAGAAAGTTAAGTTAAATATCCCCGGGAAGAAAGAAGTTATATTTAGAGGAAATAGGCAGACGCAGAAATTTTTGACTATGGCCCAGGCCAAAAGGATGCTACGAAAAGGAAGTGAGGCTTACCTAGCCTATGTGGTGGACACGCAGAAGGAGGTGCCCAACTTACAAGATATTCCAGTAGTCAACGAATTTGAAGATGTATTCCCATAAGACCTTCCGGGATTACCACCCGATAGAGTGATTGAATTTGCTATTGAGTTGGCCCCAGGGACGGCGCCAGTTTCAAAAGCACCTTACCGGTTAGCCCCGTTAGAAATGAAGGAATTAGCTATCCAATTGCAGGAACTCTTGGATAAGGGTATGATAAGACCCAGTGTGTCTCCGTGGGGAGCACCAGTTTTATTTGTTAAGAAGAAAGATGGGAGCATGAGGCTGTGCATAGACTATCGAGAGTTGAACAAGCTAACTATAAAGAACAGGTACCCATTGCCTAGAATAGACGATCTGTTCGACCAGCTAAAGGATGCTGTTTATTTTTCCAAGATTGACCTGAGAACTGGATATCACCAACTAAAGATTAAACCCGAAGATATTTCCAAGACAGCGTTCCGTACCAGGTATGGGCATTATGAGTTCTTGGTAATGTCCTTTGGATTAACCAACGCCCCAGCGGCTTTCATGGATTTAATGAATAGAGTATTTAAGAAGTACTTGGACAAGTGTGTGATAGTTTTTATCGATGATATTTTGATCTACTCAAGAACTGAGGCAGAACATGCAGAGCATTTGAGGATAGCTCTAGGAATACTCAGAGAGGAGCAATTATATGCCAAATTCTCGAAGTGTGAATTCTGGCGGAATGAAGTACAGTTTTTAGGACATGTGATCAATAAAGAAGGAGTATTGGTCGACCCCTCCAAGATAGAGGCGGTCTCAAATTGGGAAAGGCCAACCACACCCACAGAGGTAAGGAGTTTCATAGGATTGGCCGGCTACTATCGTAGATTTGTACAGGACTTTGCGAAGATCGCAGCCCCTTTGACACGACTTACTCGTAAGACAGAGAAGTTTGAATGGACGGAGAAATGCGAGAACAGTTTTCAGGAATTAAAGAAAAGGTTGATAACGGCTCCGGTATTGGCATTGCCGGACGAAAAAGGAGATTTTGTGATATATAGTGACGCGTCGCACAAAGGATTAGGATGTGTGCTTATGCAGCACGGTAAAGTTATTGCGTATGCGTCGAGACAACTGAAGGAATACGAGGTTAGATATCCTACTCATGACCTTGAGCTCACGGCAATAGTATTTGCTTTAAAAATTTGGAGGCACTACTTGTATGGAGAGAAGTGCGAGATTTTCACACACCATAAGAGCCTCAAGTACATATTTACGCAGAAAGAGCTCAACATGCGCCAGAGGAGATGGTTAGAACTAATCAAGGACTATGATTGTGAGATTCTCTATCATCCAGGGAAAGCCAATGTGGTGGCTGATGCCCTTAGTAGAAAGGAAAGACTCAGAATGATAACGACTTCGGAAGAGTTGATAAGGGATTTTGAGAGAATGGAAATAGAAGTAAAGGTAACCGGAACCGGAACTGAAAAGCTTTTTGAGATCTCAATGCAGCCAGAGTTATTGGAAAAGATCAGATTGTGCCAGGAGAAAATAATGAATGAAGGCAGAGAGTCAATAACTGGAGAGGAGATCCATACTGAGAAAGATGATAAAGGGATAATGAGGTACTCCTACCGAATTTGGGTTCCGAATGTTCAAGAACTTAAAGATGAGATTTTGGATGAAAGCCATAGTTCAAGGTATTCCATTCACCCGGGAAGAACCAAGATGTATAGGGATTTGAAGGAATATTACTGGTGGCCCAACATGAAGAGGGACGTAGCAGAATGGGTAAACAAGTATTTGACTTGCCAAAGAGTAAAGGCAGAGCACCAGAGCCCAGTGGACTTTTGCGACCCTGGAGATTCCCGAATGGAAATGGGAACAAATAGCGATGGATTTTGTTGTAGGCTTGCCAAGGACGAAAGCCAATCACGACGCCATTTGGGTAATTATAGACCGACTGACAAAGTCAGCTCATTTCATTCCTATCAATGAGAGATACACAGTCGATAGACTGGTGGACATTTACCTTAAGGAAATAGTGACGCGACATGGAGTCCCAGCGTCCATTGTCTCAGACCGAGACCCTAGGTTCAACTCCAGATTTTGGAGGAGCTTTCAGGAATGTGCGGGGACCAAGTTAAATATGAGTACCGCGTACCATCCCCAAACGGATGGACAGAGTGAAAGGACCATCCAGACACTAGAGGATATGTTGAGAGTCTGTGCAATAGACCTTAAAGGAAGTTGGGATGATCACCTGCCGTTGATCGATTTTTCTTATAACAATAGCTTTCATGCTAGCATCGGAATGCCGCCTTATGAGGCCCTGTACGGAAGAAGGTGTCGATCTCCCTTATACTGGGATGAAGTAGGAGAGCGGAAGATGCTCGGACCCGAAGTGGTTCAAAGGACCAAAGATATAGTGGATCTTATCAGAGGGCGACTTGTAGCAGCCCAAGACAGACAAAAGAAATATGCAGACCTAGCCCGAAAGGACAAGGAATATGAAGTAGGGGACTTAGTACTGCTGAAAGTATCCCCTTGGAAGGGATTAATGAGGTTCGGAAAGAAAGGAAAACTAAGCCCAAGATACATTGGACCTTTTGAGATATTAAGACGGATTGGAAAGTTAGCTTACGAGCTAGCCCTACCCCCTAATTTGCAACAAGTTCATAATGTGTTCCATGTGTCAATGCTAAGGAAGTATCATCGGGATGCCAGGCACATAGTGGAGTACGAGCAGGTGGATATGCAGCCAGATCTAACTTACGTGGAGAATCCAGTAAGGATTATGGATAAGAAGGAGCAGGTGCTTCGGAACAAAGTGATCAAGCTAGTCAGAGTACTATGGCAGAATCATAATGTGGAAGAATCAACTTGGGAACTAGAGAGCACAATGCTAGAAAAGTACCTCCATTTGTTTTCTGTTTGATTCCGGGACGGAATCCTTTTAAGGAGGGGAGACTGTAATAACCCCAAATTTTTTTCAACTTTTTGTAACCCTTGTGAATAGTGTTTTAGCTGAATGAGAAAACTTTTCATGCCACACTATGTAGGGGTTCTGTTATGGATATTCTGGGATATTATTAGTACTCTATGAAGTATATAAGTGTATGTAAAGATCGTCAGAATCCAATTCCGAACACTTTGGTTTTTCCCGGAAATCCACAAGATACGGAGAGAATTGAGTATAAGGTAACAGGATAAAAAGGATTTAAATTAAAGGATTATAATAGAGGATCATAAAAAGGAATATAATGTATTGAGAAAGGTTAAGGGAACCTAAGTAATAAGATCCCGGATATGATCCTTCAAACGATAAACGAGAACGAAAGTTAAGCGAACCGTATAACAGATCAGCGGTCATTAGACAAACGATTAGGAAGTTAATCAAAGGGATTAGTGGGAATGATGTCATCCAACCAATAGAAAGAGGACAAGGAAGGGAGGATGACATCATGAGGATGACATAAGCATGACATGGGAAGGAAGGAGGTGTGGTAGCTTTGTAACCACACAATTTCAAGGGCAAGAAGGTAATTGACTAAATCAAATACAAAACAAGTCAACCAAGCCAAGTAAAAATCATTTCCATCAAAAATCAAAAGCAACCAAGGCTTGTTCTTGAGAGCTCTCGGCTTTTTAGCATTTTTAAAGGCAAAGAATTTCAAAATCAAAGATCCAAGCTTCCTAAATTGGTAAGATAATTCCCTAATCATCTTCATGCTTAGTTAGGACTATATCATGAGTTTAAGCCATTAATTCTTTCTCAATCTTCTTCATTTAATCAAAGAAGAAGACAATGAATAGTGTTTTCAAGTTTTTAACTTGAACTTTTTCTTGTTTTTCTTGAAGATCCAAGCATTCTTAAGACTTCTCAAAGCTTCTTAAGGCTTCCTAGCTCCACCCACCACTTCAAGGAAGGTATACCATCTCCAAACCCTAGATTCCTATATATTATAAGATGATTTTGATTAGTGGGTTGATATTGTAGTTTGTTGTTATGATTTAGAGTTTGGGATTTGGAATGGTAGTGAAATGGAATGGTAATTGTTGTGGTTTTGATTTAAAGGAACTTAAGTATGATTAAAGTTAAGTTTAAGCATAAGTATGAATGATTAAATTGAATTGGTTGGGGTTGTTATGATGTGATAAGGATGGATGTTTGTTGTGTGTTGGATTTGAGGTTGGTTTGTGGTTGGTTTTGTATGGTTTAAAATGGGGAAATCGCATAAACATAGCCGTCGTAACGTCCGATTTTCTTTGGACTGTTTTTGTGCATAGAATTAGGACCCGAGAACCCCCTGCTAGATTATGACCACTGCCATGTTTAGATAGCTCATGTTACGAGCTTCGTTTTGATATGTAGTTCGTTCGATTCCGATGCACGGTTTAGGAGAAACGACCGTTTCAAGTAATGGCGTTTCGCGAACGAAACTTTTTCCCTCGCCTTACTTTGAAACATAAGTTAAAGACCAAAAAGGGTTAATTAATGTATGAAACATTTATGGTAAGTGTGTTAGGCAGTTGATAAGGCACTCGCGAAGGAATCGCTTTAAAACTCGTAAAGGTTAAATTATTAAAAATGGTGGAGCCGAGGGTACCCGAGTGACTTAAGCGAATCGGTGAGCGCAAAACAAGCGTTAGAGTCTAAGTTAGTTAAAGTATAGATTTACAAGTGATTTTGGTTTAATTCCAACTTACTTGTTGTTTATAGGTTACCAGACTCGTCCCGAGCCTTTCTCACCCCCAAGTCGCTCAGGCAAGTATTCTATCCGTTATACTGTTGTTGTGATGTATACATTTGTATATGCATGATCTTGCGATAAATGCATATTGGTTATTTAGCAAATTCTTGCGATATATTGTAGCATGTGATATGGTATATATGCATGCCTGTTTCATATTCTTGAAATATATATCTGTTGGTTCAGTTGATAATACCTATGCTAGAGAATAGCGGTAACTTGCATATACCCTTAGTATAGGGACCCAAAGGTGAAAATATTTTCTAAAACCGGGAGTCGAGGATCCCGAGTAGATTTTGTATATATATGGATATATATATATATATATATTTATATATATATGGTTATAGTTTTCCAAACTATTAATCGAATAAGGTTTATTCGATAACTTTAAACTTTATTTATTATTGAATATTATTTCGAATATTATTCGAAGGCGTATGACTCCTTTATATTAAATGAATATTATTTTGAATATTCATTCGAGGACTTATGACTCCTTTTATTTATTTATCTGAATATTATTTGAATATTCATTCGAGGGCTTATGACTCAGTTTATATTATTTAATGAATATTATTTGAATATTCATTTGAGGATCTATGACTCCGATTATTTGATGAGATATATTCTTTATTTTATTAAAGAATAAGGTGTAAATAATCAAACTTATTTTCGATTATTCAAATAAAGATAATACTTTCATATAAGTATATCTTTGGTTATTTAATACTCGTTTCAAGTATAAATTTTAATACTTCTACTTCAATTATTTTTATAAAGACTATTCTTTATGGGAATATTATTTAAATAATAATATTCGGTCATTTTCTAAATATTCTGGGGACTGATTTACTTCATTAAATCAGCTTTACTCCAAACACTCTTTAAAGTGTTTTCGAGTCTTCAAAATGATTTTTAAAAGTCAGAGTGGATCCCAAAACTCTTTTTTTTTATATTTAAGATCTTCCTTTTAAGGGGATTTAAATACTCGCTCAAAACCTGGGGAATCCGGCTCTGTGGTGTATTTTATATTCGCAACGAGGTTGCTGTTTTGAGAAAACAATTTGATTACTTGCCCAATGTTCGGGAAGTAAGTCCATTTGATTGAGTCGGCATAAGCGACAGGCCGGGGTACGGTCTATTATTGTGTAAGTGGCTGGGTGGCAGTCCATCAACGCGTGAGGGGCCGGGTAACGGTCTAGCGCGAGGTCCTAATGCGGCCAGGGTGATGACCGGTGAGGAATTCATCCATCTACAGTAGAAAAGGTTACTTATTGGTATCTTTGCCTGATCAGCAAGATATCTGGTTTATGCCAAAATTCTTTTCCTTTCCAAAATTCATTGGATGTTTCAAACTCTGTTCATACTTTACATAACAGAGGTTCCAGGAAATGTTTAAAGAGATATATATATGTGGATATATATATATCGGAACTAAATAAAGTATCTCATAACTTTTTCATCCAAGAATATTTCAAAGATTGAATCTATTCAAGTCTTAACTTGTGGTCTCATCTATGGGATGTTTTTCTTAAAACTTATAATACTTTGAACGGTGGTAGTTCAAGTAGCTTTATAAATGATATAAGTGTGGTGAAGTATTGGTAACTTCATTCCTTGTTTTTACTTATATCTAGTAAGTAATTATCTTGCATATGATAGAGATTCTATTAAGTATCCACTTAGATACTTATACTATTGTTATCACTATGTATATTATCTTGCGAGCTGTAAGGCTCACTCTTGCTTTATTTCTTCATCACACAACAACAGTTAGGAGAGATGGCCAGACTCCAGCAGACCCAGCGCAAGCGCGTGGGAAGCGCCTAGCGTCTTCCCGATGATGTTGTAGCTGCTATAGCTGCAGAGGTAGATCCATTGTAGTTCAGACCATCTACTTTTGAGAATCAAATTATGTATAATTATAACTTGTGGAAGATAATGGCAATTAACTGTAAATTATCAAGTAATCATTTTGGGTTGTAATAATTTTAAATTGTGGATTCAAAGATTTGTACTTATTTCAATTTCATCTCTGAGACTATAACGGGTTGTGGTGTATGTTAGTATGGGGTCACAGCATGAGGTTATTTATTATTAATTAAGTGAAGTGATATTGTGGAAAGAAAGACCGTGACAACCCGGATCCCCGACCCCGGATCTGGGGGTGTTACAAAGAGGATTGGTTTCCAGAAGGGCAGAAATTTTCAAAAGAAGGGAAATTTGGGCAAAAGGCAAGAATCAAAAGGGAACAACCAGGCAAGCCAAGGGCAAGTTGGAGAAAACAGGTTCCAGAGACCGGAATGCAAGCATTGTGGAAGAAGGCATCCCGGAGTATGCAATAAATTGAGCATGACCTGTTATAGGTGCAATCAGAAGGGACATTTGGCGAATGAGTGCAAGATGCCGAAGCCAGGAGTTACGTGCTACAAGTGTGGGAAGACTGGACACATGGCTAGGGAGTGTAAGGCAACAGGACCAGTCAAAGCTCTGATGAATGTGGCAAGTACCAGTGCAAGCATGCCAACTGAGGTATTGGCATTACCTCCACCACCTGCACCAACCCCGCAAACAACAGCAAGGACATTTGATTTGAAAATGAAGGATGCTGTACAGAATTCGGAAGTGATAGCAGGTACACTTTTACTCAATAATGTCAAAGCTAAAGTATTGATTGATTCGGGAGCAACAAGATCTTTCATATCAAAATCTTTTGTTGATAAGCTCCAATGTGATAAAACGGTTATGAGTGAGGTAGTAAATATGGTAATTGCGAACCAAGAGAAGATTCCTGTGAATCAATTTTGTCCAAAGTGTGAGATTGATATTTCAGGGTATAAGTTCTCAGCCGACTTGATACTTTTCAAGTTGGGAGAGTTTGATATAATTTTAGGAATGGATTCGTTAGGAGAGAATAGCGCTCAGATAAATTGTAAGACCAAGAGAGTGTATTTAAAGACGAAGAGTGGAGAGAAGGTAGTATTTAAGGGGCAGATGCAAGAGCAACTATTTCTTACAGTTGTTCAGGCTAAGAAGTTACTTAGAAAAGGTTGTGAGTCGTTCCTAGCATATGTAGTGGATTCAGAGAGAGGCAGCCTCAGAATGGAAGATATTCCTGTAGTTAACAAGTTCCCCGATGTGTTTCCCGACGAACTACCAAGCTTACCACCAGATCGACAAATTGAGTTCGAGATCAACCTTGCTCCAGGCACGGAACCAGTTTCAAAGGCCCCATATAGGATGGCACCAGCAGAAATGAAAGAGTTGGCGAGCCAGCTACAAGAATTATTGGATAAAGGAGTGATACGACCAAGTACGTCGCCATGGGGAGCACCTGTTCTGTTTGTAAGAAAGAAAGATGGGAGTATGCGTCTATGCATAGATTACCGGGAGTTGAATAAGGTGACGATCAAGAACCGCTACCAAGGATAAATGACCTTTTTAATCAGTTGAAGGGAGCAAAGTGCTTTTCGAAGATTGATTTGAGATCGGGATACCATCAATTAAAGATCAAAAAAGAAGATATTCCTAAGACCGCATTCAGGACCAGATATGGGCATTATGAATTCCTAGTAATGCCGTTTGGATTGACCAACTCTCCGGCCGCATTTATGGATCTGATGAATCGGGTATTTAAGAAGTATTTGGACAAATTTGTCGTGGTATTCATTGATGATATCCTTATTTATTCTAAGTCGGAAGAAGAACATAAGCAGCACCTCTGGATAGCATTGGAGATACTCCGACAAGAGAAGTTGTATGCCAAGTTTACCAAATGTGAGTTTTGGTTAAAGGAAGTTCAATTTTTGGGGCATGGTATTGGAAATGAGGGAGTTAAAGTGGATCTGGCAAAGATTGAGGCAGTTATGAGTTGGGAGAGGCCAAAGACTCCTATGGAAGTGCGAAGTTTTCTAGGATTGGCCGGATACTATAGAAGATTCGTCAAAGATTTCTCGAAGATCGCCACGCCATTGACCAAGTTAACTAGAAAGAATCAAAAGTTTGAATGGAGTGCAGAATGTGAAGATAGCTTTCAAGAGTTAAAGCAGAAGTTGGTAACAGCTCCGGTGTTGGTACTTCCAGATGATCAAGGGAATTTTGTAATATTCAGCGACGCTTCACATAAGGGTTTGGGTTGTGTGTTGATGCAACACAGTAAAGTGATCGCATATGCGTCAAGACAGTTGAAGCCGCATGAGTTAAAGTACCCAACGCATGACTTGGAACTAGCCGCCATAGTGTTCACACTCAAGATCTGGAGACATTACCTCTATGGAGAGAAGTGTGAAATCTACACGGATCACAAGAGTTTAAAGTACATTTTTACTCAAAAAGAGCTCAATATGAGGCAGAGGAGATGGCTGAAATTGGTCAAGGACTATGACTGTTCGATAAAATACCATCCTGGAAAGGCGAACGTAGTGGCCAATGCTCTGAGTAGGAAGGAGAGATTGAATATGATGATAACATCAAAAGAGTTATCTGAAGAAATCGAAAGATTGGAATTGGAACTTTGTGCTTATGGAAAAGTTGAGGAAGTTTGTCGTGCAATGACCTTTCAGCCAATACTAGTGGAAAAGATAAAGAAGTGTCAAGAGGAAGTAATGGAAAAAGAGAAGAATTAGTTATCTGGAGAGAAGATTAATACTCAAAGGGATGAGCAAGGGATACTAAGGTTTTCATCCAGAATATGGATTCCCCATGTACCTGAATTAAAGAATGAGATCCTCCATGAAGCCCACAATTCAAAATTTTCAATCCACCCGGGAAGCACCAAGATGTATCGAGACTTAAAGAAGAACTTTTGGTGGCCAAATATGAAGCGAGACGTGACAGAATGGGTTGTGAAGTGCTATACTTGTCAGAAAGTAAAGGCAGAACATCAACGACCAAGAGGATTAATTCAGCACCTGAAGATTCCAGAATGGAAATGGGAAAATATCGCTATGGACTTTATAGTGGGACTACCGCGAACGAAATCCGGGCATGACGCAATATGGGTTATAATTGATCGTCTTACGAAGTCGGCGCATTTCCTTCCAATAAATGAAAAGTCGTCACTGGACAAGTTGGTTCATCTGTATGTGCGCGAAATCGTACTAAGGCATGGAGTACCCGTATCAATAGTTTCAGACAGAGATCCCCGATTTAACTCGAGATTCTGGAAGTAATTTCAGGAATGTCTTGGCACAAAGTTGAATATGAGCATGGTGTACCACCCGCAGACTGATGGCCAGAGTGAAAGGACAATTCAAATGATTGAAGACATGTTACGCAGTTGTGCAATTGATTTTGCAGGAAGTTGGGACGACCATTTGCCGTTGATTGAATTCTCTTACAACAACAGCTATCATTCCAGTATCGGCATGCCACCATACGAAGCTTTGTACGGGCGAAAGTGTAGATCACCAACAAGTTGGGATGAAGTAGGAGAAGGAAGAATTCTCGGCTCGGAATTGGTACAACAGTTGCATGACTCGGTCAAGTTAATTCAGAAAAGGTTGCTTGCTGCTCAAGATAGACAGAGGAAGTATGCGGATCCAGCGCGTAAGGACGTTCAATTCCAAATTGGCGAAGCTGTGTTGCTGAAGGTGTCACCTAGAAAAGGGTTGATGAGATTTGGCAAGAAAGGGAAGTTAGCACCTAGATACATAGGTCCTTTTGAGATTTTAAGTCAAGTGGGAAAGGTGGCCTACGAGTTGGCCTTACCACCTCAGTATCAGCATGTGCATAATGTGTTCCATGTGTCGTTGCTTAAGAAGTACAATCCTGATATTAGCCATGTGATAGAATATGAACCTGTAGAAATTCAGGCAGACCTGTCATTTGTGGAGCAACCGGTTAAAATACTCGACTGGCAAGTAAAGAGTCTTAGAAATAAGTCGGTAAAGTTAGTAAAAGTACTTTGGAGGAACCCTAAGGTCGAAGAGTCGACTTAGGAGTTAGAGTCTGATATGCGTTCCTGGCATCCTCATCTTTTCTCTTAGATTCTGGGGACAGAATCCCTTAAGGGGGAGAGGAAGTTACGACCGGAATTTTATGTAATATTATTTGTGGATTTGGTATTATATTAAAGTCAAATGAAAATATATTCAA
The DNA here is from genome assembly GCF_009905375.1 of Apium graveolens. NCBI lineage: Eukaryota > Viridiplantae > Streptophyta > Magnoliopsida > Apiales > Apiaceae > Apium > Apium graveolens. The sequence continues at coordinate 87,362,864 of NC_133654.1, read as the reverse complement.
TAATTGAACGCTAGTATGAGTGAAAATTTCTGCATTATAAATTTGCGTTGTGTAGTATATGATTTTTTTTCAAAGCAAGAGTTTATTTAATTTCTTTATTTTTGATTTATAAGGAATATTCTAAGCTTTGGAAAAATTTTCTTTTAAAAGGTATTTTGTTCACAAATTTTGAAAATGATTTTATAAAGTCTCTAAAAATCCAAGTTAATTTATGGTATAAATTTTATAATTTTTGAACTTGTATTTTATTTTATAAAAATAAATCATTATAAATTTTAGTTGTTATATTTATCGAATTACATGAATAACCTTGCATGCACACTCTCTTCTATTCAACTAAAGGGCTAAAAAGGACAATTACAACCCCACTAACTCTCATCTTGCTAACCAAATTACTCCTTTGTCCTTGCATGTAAAATGGTCCTAGTATGTGGGAAGGGTAATCTTGTCAATTCTCATTTCCACTCACTTATTTCAATCAATCAAAATCATAAAAACCCAAAGTACAAAGTGTTGTGATCATTCACCCCACTCCACACTCCACCCTCACTCTCTCCTCCCTCCCTCCTCCCTCACCTCTCGGTTTTTCCTCCCTCTCGGCAATCACCATAGCCGAAGCCCCCATCCCCTTTCTTTTCTCCATTCTTTCACTCAAACATCCATCTTATATTCAAGTAATCTTGCTCCCTACATGTTGTCTATATATATTTCAAAGTGTTTTGAGTAGAAAGTTTAAGTTTAAGGGTTGCATGTAAAGGTTTTAGTAAAACTCAAACTACAATCTTGATTCTTATGGATTTATGGTTGTTTTTGAGAGGAATACAAGGAATGGATAAATGCCAAGTATTGAGAAGGAAACTCTTGATGATTTAATGTCCATTTCCATCCATTTCATTCGGCCATGACCTTATGGGAGCCGAATGAATGGTCCTTAAGACTATTCTTGTTGCTTAAATCAATTTTTGCATGTTTATGTGATAATGACTTGAATTTTGTGGTGAAAATTTGATAAAACTCTTTGCATGCTAAGTGATCATCTAGGTATATCTTATTCTAGGCTTGCATGTCAATTTTATGATAGAACATATGCAGAAAATGTGTTGTTTTGGTTTGAAAACCCGAAGGCATGCATGCATGAGGATTTCTCTTAGAATGTTGTAAGATTTTGATCATTTGGAAAGATTTTGTTAGTAAGCCTTAATTTCAGTAGGTATAATATGCTAATATTGATTTATGCTTCTTGTTGCATGGTAATAATTCGTGATTATCTTTTATAAAAATGCATACCTTGTTGTTTCAAAAGCATGAAGATTTGTGATTTGTGAAGTGTAGATTCTCTTGTTTTGCCATAATTGTACTTAAGGTAAGGATGATCTCACCAAGGTTATTTTGAGAATAAGGGAGTTAGTTCAGTAGAATACCATGTTTAAGTCTTGGTTTGAGTATTGGGTTGTTGGTAGTTGAGTTTGTCAAGTCAAAACCTTGGAGAAATGAGAATTATAGTTTCTGCAGAAAATCAGTTTAGTACCCTGAGGTTTAGAGTGAGTTTTGACCATGTCATTGGTGTGCACTTTGAGACCCAAGCTACCAGAAGTTAGTATTGGGAGTATATAAAAGGTTTTAGGAGTTGGTTGGAGGTTTTCATGTCATTTGGTTAGGTGCACAAGTAGAATAACAAAATCTGTCCAGCAGGGGACAGTTTTGTTGCAACTTAGAAATAGGGAGATTTGACCATGTCATGGGTAGGCTCTCATTAGGCCCAATTGGGCCTTAGTTAGAGGGAGTGTCATAGAAGTTTTTCCAACCATAGTTCATAGGATATGAGTTAGAACCATGTGTCACAAGTTAATTCAAGTCAGGGCATTTTCTGCCCAGAAAAACAGGGGAACCTTGGACTTTTAGCTTAGGCCCAAGAAGGCCCAAGCCAGGCCCTTGAGCCACATCAAGTTTGTTAGATGCCCTTAGGTCAGGAGAGTCTTGTGTAAAAGTTTTGAAGGAAAACTTGTAGTTTAAGAGTGTCTAATGTACTCAAGAAACCATAGTTATCATTCTGAAATTTGCACCAGTGAGCACTTTCACTTATCACATAGTTTTAGAATACTTAGAAGTGAGTATTAGGTCGACCACCATAGTTGTAAGATAGTATAAGGTCAGTAGAGAAAAAGGCACAAGTGAGGGTCAATAGGTTTTGGATAATTTAGGAAAGGCACATCGAGTTAGGAAGCCAAAATTAGAAGACTATGTCTAGTTTAGCGACCAAGTGACTTAAGTGATGAGTCGAGATCATCCAAGCCTAGTGTTGCATTATGGTATATATGGTGTTATTTGGTGTTAATATATGATATGTGATTATGTGGCTACGTGTGTACATTTGAAATATAAAGGTGAATATAAATTAAGTGCCTATAGGCCTAAGTGCCATCCGTGTTTAATTTCAAGTTATAAATAGGTTAAGTTAGTGAGAATATATTATAATGAGGATTATTATTATTTATGTAGGATCTCGAGACGAGGGAAAACTTGCCATAAAAGTCGAGTGAAGCTCCAGTTGTTGCTCCTACCAGTCAAACCAAACCAGCCTATCTCAAGGCAAGTGATTCAACTTGACCTTCGTATTTACTATAAACAGTTCATATATATATCGATGCAATTATCCTGAGTCATTTTGATATGTTTAAATCAAGCGTATCTCTCGCTTATCTTCGAATTATATAGAAATGCCATGAACCCTCAAGTATGTATTGCAAGTAGTTCAAAAGTCTTTTCATGATAGTTAAATGCCATGATAAAATAAAGAGTTGTTATATTACTTGATTGATCCTCTTGATTAGCATGTTGTTGATTCCTAAGTATTGATATCTCATCCTGATACTTGAACCCCTATAAAACCTTACCTTGAACTCTGATAGTCAGAAACTTACCAACATGATTCCTCATTGATTGATACCCTCTTTCCTATCCTAAAGCTTGTCAATTCTGATATATACATTCATCCTGAGCTAGAGATCATTACCTTAACACCCATAGTATTCGTGAAGCTTATCTTCTTAATGATCCAACACCTGTACCTTGATGAAAAACCATTGCTTTGAGCCCAGTTTGGCATTACCCCTTCATATTATCCATTAGTCTCACCATATTTTCCTGTCCAAATTCTAACATATGAAAACCTTTTGGTTACCCTAATAGAGTAAAGTTTTGTGAATCATGGCCCTGAGATTTGGTACCATACTTCCCCTGTTTCGAGTTTATCTATATTCCCTTAATAAAAATGTTTACTGTTAAAAGAGATTTTGTTACAATTCGGCATCAGCTTTTGAAATAAATAAAATGTGGGTTTTTCAGTCCCGAAGGGGGATAAATGTTTTCTTTGAATAGTGGATTTGGACTGAGATGCGAGTCCTTTCCACACTTATATTAGGCTTAAAAGTTGCCTAAGGGATTCCCGTTAATGTTTTAGAACCCAGCGAGGTTCGGGATTACTTCGCGGCTGATCACCGGCTGTAATCCGTAGCGTCATAAAATGATTTTGATTAAGACATGATTTTAAAATTGTTTTGATACAAGCAAAATGATGCCATCTCTCATAGTTTATCTCTCGTTATCATTAGTTATGTCTTTCCATTGACATTCTTAAAAGTATATCTCGATTTATGCTTTGTGTCATACTGTTAGCACTTGTTGAGCATTTGGCTCACTTCTTGTTTTACCCTGATATTACAGCTAGCATCTATGGTTAGATTCAAGCAGACTGCCCGTAAGACCTGTGATGCTGATGCTTATGTTCGAGCTCAGGTAGAATAAGTAATAATAGTTGTGTGAGGACTCGATATTTGTAATCAGATGTAATAGTTGGTAGTGTTGGGCTGTTCCAAACCCTAAACTGTAAGATCTTGGATTTGGTTATGTATTCTTCTTTTAAAATATTGTAATAGCTATATTTATTTTGCTGTTTAAGTTGGGGGTGTGACACAGTGAGTGCCATGTCTATTGCAAAGTAGAAATATGTTATGGTCATAGTGGATGAGTTCACCAGATACACATAGGTGTATTTCTTGCACATAAAAAGTGAAACTGCATCTGTCTTGATTGATCATGTCAAGCAACTGGATAAATTGGTCAAAGATTCTGTGAAGATCATAAGAAGTGATAATGGCACTGAGTTCAAGAATTTGATCATGGAAGAGTTCTACAAAGACCATGGAATAAAGCAGAAATTTCCTGCTCCTGGAACTCCACAGCAAAATAGAGTTGTTGAAAGAAAGAATAGAACTCTTATTGAAGCTGCACGAACTATTCTTGATGAAGCAAAGTTACCAACCTACTTTTAGGCTGAAGTAGTGCAGACTGCTTGTTTTACTCAGAATGCTACACTCATTAACAAGCATGGAAAAACACCATATGAGATGGTGAAGAAAAAGAAGCCAAATCTGAAGTATTTTCATGTATTTGGATGCAAGTGTTTTGTTCTTAAGACTCATCCTGAACAGCTATCCAAATTTGATCTAAAAGCTGATGAAGAAATTTTTGTTGGATATCCACTATCCACAAAAGCCTTCAGAGTCTAAAATTTAAGAACAATGGGTTGTCATGGAATCTATCAATGTCTCTTTTGATGATAAGAAGATTACTGGACTTGAAGATTTCAATGATCATGATCAGCTGAGATTTGAAAATGAAGTTTTAAATTCTGATTCCGTAAATACTGACAGTCTAAATCCTGATACTACAAACTCTGATTGATTAAACTTTGATGTTATTAAAACTGTGGTGACTACGCCAAAGGAAGATGCACCTGTGTAGGGGGAGCATACTGAAGATCAAACCACATCTCAAAAAGCATCCAAATCTACAACAGGCTCTTCAAGTTCTGATTCATCAAGTTCTGATGGGCCAAGTTCTGATAATTCTGGAAACTCATGTTCTGATATTTCTGGAAACTCAAATTCTGAAGGATCCAACTCAGAGAACATAATTTCAGGGGGAGCATCAGAAAATGTTAATGGAGACAGCATGGATCATGGGGGAGCATCCAGTTCTAGAGATAACCTTCCATCTGCAAGGAAGTGGACTAAAGCACATACACCTGACTTAATTATTGGAAATCCTGATGCAGGTGTCAGAACTAGAACAGCTACATCAAATGAATGTCTCTATCATTCTTTTCTATCTCAGACTGAACCAAAGAAAGTGGAAGAAGTTCTTCAAGATGCTGATTGGGTGCAAGCAATGCAGGAAGAGTTAAATGAATTTGAAAGAAATAAAGTCTGGACCCTAGTGCCAAGACCAAAGAACAGGTCTGATGTTGGTACAAAGTGGGTGTTCAGAAACAAAACTGACAGTGATGGCATAATTACAAGGAATAAAGCAAGGCTGGTTGCAAAAGTATACTCTCAAAATGAGGGAATTGATTATGATGAAACATTTGCACCAGTTGCTAGATTGGAAGCCATAAGGATATTTTTAGCTTATGCTGCTCACAAGAAGTTTAATGTCTTTTAAATGGATGTGAAAAGTGCTTTTTCAATGGAGAATTGGAAGAAGAGGTATATGTTGAAGAACCTCCAGGCTTTGCAGATACCAAATTTCCCAATCATGTCTACAGGCTTGATAAAACACTTTATGGCCTTAAGCAAGCTGCAAGAGCATGGTATGAGACTTTAGCTCAGTTTCTTCTGGAAAGTGGATTTAATAGAGGGACTATCGACAAAACACTGTTCTACCTCAACCATGGAAAGGACTTACTTTTGGTGCAAATATATGTTGATGATATAATTTTTGGTTCTACAAATGACAGACTTTGTAAGAAGTTTGCAAAGCTGATGCAGTCAAGATATCAAATGAGTATGATGGGAGAACTTAACTATTTTCTGGGCCTTCAAATCAATCAGAATGAAAAAGGAACTTTTATTTGTCAATCTAAGTAAACCAGAAATTTGTTGAAAAAGTTTGGAATGCAAGATTGTTCAAGTGCATCCACTCATATGGCCACTACAACAAAGTTGAATAAGGATACTGATAAATCAGTAGATATTACTGATTACAGAGGTATGATTAGCTCTCTACTCTTTCTAACTGCAAGTAGACCTGGTATCATATATGCTACATGTCTTTGTGCAAGATTTCAAGCAGATCCAAGAGAACCTCACTTAATAGCTGTGAAAAGAATTTTCAAGTATCTTAAGGGTACAGCTAATCGGGGATTGTGGTATCCTAGAGAATCAGACTTTAAGCTATTAGGTTACTCAGATGCAGATTTTGCAGGGTGCAAAATTGACAGGAAAAGCACAAGTGGAAGCTGCCAATTTCTTGGAGGCAAATTAGTTTCTTGGTTTAGCAAGAAACAGAAGTCAATTTCCACATCAACTGCAGAAGTATAATAAATTGTTGTAGGAAGCTGTTGTGAACAGATTCTTTGGATGAAAAATCAGTTACTGGATTATGGCTTAGAATTTTCTAAAATCCCTATTTACTGTGATAATCAAAGTGTTATTGCTATGACAAGTAATCTAGTTCAACACTCAATGACAAAGCACATCAGCATTAGGTACCACTTCATAAGGGAACATGTGGATGAAGGTACAGTGGAATTGCATTTTGTTCCAACAGATCAACAACTAGCAGATATCTTCACAAAACCACTGTGTGAAGCTACTTTTACAAGATTGGTAAATGAACTTGGAATGGTTTCAGGTTCTTTCTCTAAATCTGCCTAGTTTATGTTCTGATACATCAGGCTTTATGATCTGTATTTACAGATATTACTATCTTTGTGTATACTGTGCTTAAATTGAAATTTGCTTAAGTGCTAATTGTTGTCTGATGTGAATTTTTAAACTCTGATGGTGATATGAATGTTTCTGTGACTATTCAATCCAATGAGGATAACTGTGCTAGATGCTGACCTAGTAGTCTTTAATATACTAAAGATCCCATGTATGAAGTAATTGTTTATGTGGAAATCATTTAACACAAGCAAATTCTGATATTGAGCTTAGTTGAAGTTTACTTTGTGTATCTTATTACTAAGTCAAAAACTAGAATAGTGCTTCTTATCTGTTAAGCTCTGATGTTAGTAAATCTGATGGATGTACTAAGTGCTAATAAGCCTCACTTATTAAAAGAAAAAGAAAAGAAAAGAAAGAAATATCAGATACTCCTTTGAGAACTAGAGTGTAAGTCATATGTCAGAGACCTATTTGTATATTCGAGGATTCAACTCAACTCAAATAAGAATGAAATAAGTAAATAGTGGATCGACCGTCAGAGAGATCTCGCAGAGTAATATCTGTCAAAGGATTCAGAAACAAGGTTCATCTACAGACTTGAGGAGTTAATTCACTGGAAGAAGTTCAAGAAGTTGATCATGCCTCAGTGATATAAATCAAGATCGTGGATTTAATCAAGTGACAGAGATCTCGTCAGAGTATCATTAATTACAAGGATTTAATCTGAAGAAAATCAAAGTGTCAAAGTCAAGACATGAAGAAACGTCACGGAAGTTAGTCACTCATGAACCAGACAGTACATCGAGTGTCAACATTGAAGTGGTGGAATTGATTCATAATTTCAGTGATTTTCAGAAGATATTCAGAAGATTGGTTGCTGCTCAAGGTTAGTATTAATTCTTTATTAATTAATTAAGTCGTATAATTTAATTAGGAAAATAAATTATATCTGCAAAGATTAATTTATTTGATTAATTGAATTGATTGATTAATTAATTCTGAATTAATATTAAGAATTTTCAGAATTTAAATTGGTTTTAAAATCTGTTTAATTCAACAAGACAACTGATTGTATTAGTATGACAATCGGTATGACAATCAATAGTCATACCGAAAGTCATGCTAATTTAAAAGGATTGTCTTATCAGAATTATTATTAGGATTTAAATCTATTTAATTTCAGCAAGACAAACTGTTTGAACTACTATGACAATCGGTATGACAATTGATTGTCATACCGAAAGTCTTGCTAGTTCATGATGATTGTCTTGCTAGTTCAATCCATTGTCCTACCGAAAGTCTTACCAGCTATAGGATTGTCTTTCCAGTTCAATTCAATTCTGGTGAATGATTTAAAAAGACAAAGAAGCAGCAGAAAGACATCTCAATAATCCAATACACAAGTCAAAAACAAGAACACAGCAGCCGCATCAAATATTTCATTTTCATCTGCTTTATTCAAGATCAATTTCTAGATTGTAAAGTTAAATCCAATCAACTAGAAATCTTTATCTTGTTCTTGTGTAACAATCTAGCGGATCAAAATCCCTAGAACTTAATCTCAAATTGCGTTTAGCATTTGATTCTAATTATTGCAAAAATAGAAAAAGTTCATGTCGAATTTATTCTAGATTTGTGATAATTGATTTGAGATTAATACCTTGTAATCGATACAGTTGTTGTAACACCTTTCAAGTTTAATAATATTTTTATTTAACTTGAATTTTGTTTCACATTTTTTATTCCGCATTTATTCGATTATTTGGTACTGTTTGTATTCAACCCCCCTTCTACAAACACATTGGGACCTAACAATTGGTATCAGAGCCTTCTGATTAACGAACAAATCAAGATCCTAGACTTTTGTGATTTTTCAACTCCTTGAATTTTTATTTATTCAAAAATTCATAATGACTTCACATAAAGTTGGAACCGTTAATATTCCACAATTTGATAAAGAGAATTATATCATGTTGAAGAAGAAGATGCTATTATTCTTACAAGTTGCAAATCCCAAATATTCAAACTTGTTAAAGAAGGGTATAAAAACTCCGATGGTTATTGAACCGGAGGTAATAATAGATGGTGTGATGACTACTAAAGCTAGAACCTATCCAAAAGAGCCCGAAGATTTTACTCCTGCTGAGAAGGAAGAAGCCTCCTTGGATGCCAGCCTTCAATTAATATTAATTGATTCCCTTGATCCCTTGATGAATAGACCTGTGATGAACTGTAAAAATTCTAAACACATGTGGGAAACTATTGAGGTAATTAATGAAGGCACAGAGGAAGTTAGGGAGAACAAGTTGGAAATCCTAACCTCTGAATATGAACATTTTAAATCAAATCCAGGAGAAGGAATTACTGAAGTGTTTGAGAGGTACAATGCGTTGATCAACAACCTGAACATCAATGGAAAGTATTATTCAATCAGGGAGGTCAACAAAAAGTTCCTTTTAACACTGCCAGCTCATCTTGAACATAGAATCACTGCCATTAGAGAAGCTAGAGATCTGAGTGAGATTTCTTTGGACAGGCTCTATGGAGTGTTAAAAACCTATGAGTTGGAGCAGATTCAACAGAAGGAAGTCTACGGGAAGGATAGAATGGTCAGCACATCTACTGCACTTGTAGCTGAAGGTCAACAACAACAACAATCTCAACAGTTAGAAAGAATGGTACAGTTTTCCAAGGGTGAGGAAAATGAGTTAGTAGCAGAATATGATCCTCCTACTACAAATCAATCAAGTGATGATTTTTATTCCTTGGAAGAGCTGGAGCAATTGTAAGACGAATCAATGGCCCAAATTGTCAAGAGATTCTCTAATGTCAGATTCAGGAGGAATCCCAAGCTTAAGTACAAGTCCAACTACAACAAATTCCAGAAAGGTGGATCTTCATCCTCTAACACCAGCAGTGGTGGGTACAAAACAGGGATGGTTGATCGAAGCACCATTAGATGCTATAACTGCAATGAGTTGGGACACTTTGCCACAGAATGTAGGAAGCCAAAGCAAGTAAGAAAGAACTCTGAAAGGGCTTATCTGGCAAAGGGAAGAAGCTGGGATGATACTGACAGTGAAGATGAAGAAGAAGGAAATCTTGCTCTTATGGCTATTGATGGAAAAGCTTCATCGTCAAGAATAGAGGTAAAACTTTCTGATGCTGAAATGGTTTATCATCTAAGAGGTAACTTAGATTGTGCACGTCGTGATAATGAACTGTTAAGTTTACAGATCACTGACCTTGAGAAAGAGGTCAATGAATTAAGACTTGTGCATATTAATCAAGACAAATTAAAAGAACAGGTATCTTTTCTAGAGAATAGAGTTGACTGTTATAGAAAACTCGAAACTATTCTCAAAGACAAGATCACCGGTCTTGAGACTAAGGTTAGAGCCTACTTCAATTCTTGTTCGAAGGATAAAGAGTTCTACAGTAAGCAAGCTGTTAATCAAACATCTGGAATAGGTTATGATTATAATGCTGCTATTGGAGAATTAGGCATAAACTCCCCTCCTCATGTCTGTGCTAAAGGGAGGGAAGTACCACATGTGCTTAAGGGTGTTGATGAATCCCTCTATAAAGCATCAATTGTTGAACCATTTGATGCGACCTCTTCTGTTATTCAAGAAGAAATACGTGCTGAAGATCATGCTTATGAGGAGATTGTTTCCAAGTCAAGTGAGTCGAAAGTTCCAGTCAAAGTTGTGAAAGCAACTGAGACTAACTCAGACACACATGAGTTGGATAACAATAATGCCATGTCTACCATGCATAAATTACCTGTTGTTAATCACTCTCATAAAGCATGTGGTGTTGCTAATTGTATGTCTTGTGTTTTTAATATGATGTATGCTTATTTTAATGGTAAGCATGTGTCTAATGATAAGACTACTCCTCGTCAGCGTGTGGATAACAAGAAACATGATAGGTCTAAGACTGCTAGTCCTTCTAAGGCTAGAAAGGAGACATTTGTGCCTAAGCCTAACCAGAAATTTGTTAAGGCTATTTACAAGGTCAAATGTTCAGTCATTGAGAATGTTGAGATCGTTAAAATTAAAAATGTTGTTTTGCCTGACAAAGGACAATTCTACAAGTATGCCGGGCCCAACCAAGTTTGGGTTCCGAAGAAGGTCTAATCCATTTGAAGTGCAGGGCAGTATACAAGTGTAACCGATAGTGTGGATTCTTGACAGTGGATCATCAAGACATATGACCGGAGATAGAGCCCTGCTATCAAATGTGGATTGAGAAAGCTGGCCCCCTGGTTACCTTTGGAGATAACAGCAAAGGTTTATCCGAGGGATATGGTTGTTTGCAAGCTGGTAATGTTATCTTGAACTTGTAAATAGTTTCTATATTTTTGCTATATTTATATAAGTTTTTATTTGTATTTTTTATATAATTGTAAATATTGTATGATATATGAAATTGAATGCTGATATCTTGTTGATAGATATTTGGTATTTAATTCATTGATATTTGTTTTTATTATTATTATTTGTATTGTATTATTTTTTTAATTTTTAATTTTTTTTTTATTTTATTTTAAATATTATGCAACATAATAATTAGTATCTAAAGTACTTGACAAGTATCGGTCAATGATATGTTGTTAACATTATGTTGCAGATATTTGTAAACTTTTGACATGAATGAGAATTACTTAGACTTTACCCTAAGTGATCAATGTTTTATCAAAAACTCATTCATATTGAAAAACAAAATCAAACTTCTTTCTACATTAGTGATTTCTTATTTCATGTAAAATCTTTTGAAATCACTATTGTAAATCATTTTCTCTCTATTACCATATATTCTGTGTTACAGGTTCAGTCTCCAATGACTTTCTTTCATTGACAGTCATGAGGTTGAAAACCCACAATGTCTATCCCAGACTGTAAAGATAAACACAAAAACAGAACCAACCAACACTCTCTTACCACTAAATGTAGTATGAATGAGCGTGAGGGAGATAGTGCCTTAGTGCACCACATAAGGAAGGTTCTGTAGTCAACCCAGTAGCTTTGTCTCCTACATAGATGAGTAGTATTTAAACCGAGACAACTGCTAGCCCCCATACATCTTCTCAAAAAGATGTAATGGCTGAAAAGGCACAAAAACAATTACTAGATTCATTCTCTCAACAGGATGCGTCTATTGAAATTTTGCCTGTCGGCCAAGGTATCCGATGTAGTGTCACCACCTCAAATATAAATAATTCTTAATGCACAAGGAAAGGTTACACACACAAAGGATGAGTTGACGGAAACAAGAGTTTCGACCATTTTAAGGTCAGATTCGATTGTTCAAGGTTCGTTAATGGACCAATTGCCTTTACAGGTGTTAGGAGAGGATAGTGATCCAAAAGTCATATGTCAGTGGTCAGTGTCTACCTCCCCAGGCTTAAATCCCCTGGATGTATCTGCGGATAGTGGATCTGACATAGGTGCAGATCGGCAACTTGTTGACAATGATTCAGATATTACCTGATGAGTCACAAGGAAATGTCTTCACAGATATTAGAAGGGAACTTTTATCTTTATGCTAAATTCGTTGGATCATTGTTTACCTTCCCAGAATTCAAATCTGGAACCCTACAAGGGAAACTAGCAACTTGTAGATTATGACTCAGATTCATCTGACGAGTTTAACAAGGATGGGGATTTGTGAACTCCCATTGCACCACCTGTGACCTCCTTAAGGATGGCTAAGGTGATTTTCCTTGCAGGTACAGCTGGATTATGGAGCTATGAGAGAAGAGTGATACACTTGTGAGAATGAGTGTAAACACGAGTGGAGAGAAGAGTGAAACACATGTGAGGTACACTAAACAGAATCACACACTCACAGTGAGGAAGAAAGAGAAACTTCTTGTTATTTCTTTTCCAACCAAGTGAAATATGAGAACTCCTTCAGACGACAGCATACATTCCTTCTTTAATGGGGAGATAAAAGCTTAAGTAATAGTTTGGAGGATTCCTCAACTAAGGGGGAGAAGTAGCAGGGAGGAAGAAAAAGATCCTAAAAATGTACACTACACCACACCATTGTTGTTTGTAACTACGGATCCTATTGTACGGGAGAGGTGGTAAACACAAGGTGATTTTCTAGTAAGGGAAGAAGCTGTTTTCAAAAGGGGAGTACCATTGGTTTTTATCTGCGGATCCTATTGTACGGGAGAGGTGGTAAATGAAGGTGATCTTCTTTAATCAGTTGATTCTCATAGGGGGAGAAGCAAGAGAGATATGTGCTTCTCAACAGGAAATGTAGTTGTACAAATAAAGATGGAACTACTTGAAGATATGTTCAGTCTAGAGGAACATCTACTTGGAATCTGGAAAATGTTAAATCTAGTCCAGAACTTTTCTACTATTTACTTTGCATGTATGTTTATATCTTTTTCTTATTTGTTAGTTGAGTTATCCTCTAGGTATTTGTGTGTTATTGTCTAACAAACAAATAGGGGGAGATTGTAAGTCATATGTCAGAGACCTATTTGTATATTCGAGGATTCAACTCAACTCAAATAAGAATGTAATAAGTAAATAGTGGATCGACCGTCAGAGAGATCTCGCAGAGTAATATCTGTCAAAGGATTCAGAAACAAGGTTCATCTACAGACTTGAGAAGTTAATTCACTGGAAGAAGTTCAAGAAGTTGATCATGCCTCAGTGATATAAATCAAGATCGTGGATTTAATCAAGTGACAGAGATCTCGTCAGAGTATCATTAATTACAAGGATTTAATCTGAAGAAAATCAAAGTGTCAAAGTCAAGACATGAAGAAACGTCACGGAAGTTAGTCACTCATGAACCAGACAGTACATCAGGTGTCAACATTGAAGTGGTTGAATTGATTCATAATTTCAGTGATTTTCAGAAGATATTCAGAAGATATTCAGAAGATTGGTTGCTGCTCAAGGTCAGACTTTACTTTTTGTCTGATATTTAGCTTAATGAACATACTTACACTCCATATGAATGATGAAAATTACTGTGGTGATAAATGTTGTTTTAGATGAACAGTTTCTGTGTCAGATTGCATAAATTCTGAGGACAAGTTCTGATGGAAGTTCTGATGATTATGTTCTGATGTAACCATATCAGTATTTGTGTGAAGAATTACAGGAATAAACATTCACTTTTCGAGTTAAGGAGCCATATTCTGATGACTTTTAAATCCTGATAATAATCAAGTTCTGATGCTGACGTGGCGGTATTTATTTACTTGGTTTATTTTTGGTCATTACTTGAACGATAATATTTTTACAGAATATCGGTTTATGTGAGAAAAAATATGGTCATAATCATTATGGGTTAGTGGTTAACGTGTAACTGCATGTGCACAGTAATAATTGCTTATTTACCGTGCCCATTAACTTTTTCCTTAACTGTTGTAACGTGGGTTGTTCAAATATTTTATTCATATTTTTATTCTATTCACTCTCTCTCTTTTCTTATTTTCTCACATTTTCTGACAGTTCACTATACAGACATTTCATCAAACACCTTTCAGGCAAACAAGATTCTCACTTATTTCTGATGGCGCCCAAGGATTTAATTGTTGATGGAGCCAAGTTTGTACCAAATAACTATGCTGCAATCTTGAACAAGGCTAAAGCTCCATCAGATTTGCAATTTATGCAAGATTTCTTAGCAAATAGTGAGATTGGGTATGCTTTGACCCAACCTCAAACTATTTCAAGCCAACAAGTACTGACATTTTGGCGGACTGGGCTTTTTGATGATAGTGGTGCTATTGGTACTCCAAGCATCGTATTTGAAGTAAATGATGTTGAGCATGTGGTTACTCCTGGAGCAGTTCGTATAGCTCTCCACTTACCAGAAGGCTGTACATTCTCAACAGTGGAGGACCCTGTTCTACAGCAGCTTATGGCCAGTCTGGGCTATGAGAAAAGTTTGGGAAAGCTTGGACAACTGAAAAGATCCAATATCAGGAAGGAATGGAGATTTTTCTTTGATTGTATCACTAAGGCATTCGCCAATAAATGCTCCAACTTTGATGATATTCCCATCATGAGTCAGCAAATCGGGTATGCTCTTATCCATCAAACTCACTTTGATTTTACAAGTGATGTGCTAGGTTTCATAGGGGATAGGATGACAGAGGATAGGAATGTAGTATACTTTGCTCGATTCTGTCAGCTTATATATACTTTTTGTTGTGCTGATGAACCCCAACCTACCACTGATTTAATTCCACCCTTTAAGCTTGCAAAAAGGGCTTTTAATGATTTGTTAAATGCTGACAATAAGAAACAAGTGGTTAGACCCTTACAGATACCTCAGTCTGTAAAACAAGTCTTGGTAAATGCTGATCCACATACATACACATCTGTATATCCTGATGTCCAACCATCAGAACCACAACCATCAACGCCTACCACCTCTTCACAAACACATCAAACTTCTCAACCTCAACCTTCAGCACATACTGTGAAGCCTTCATCTTCCAAACCAAAGAGGACAAAGGTTGTGCCTCAGTCTCAACGGAAGAGGAGGAAAATGATTCTGAGAGATGAATCAGATACTGAGGAACAGTGTTATTCCCAGTGAACTAACAATGAGATTTACAAAAGGGGGGTTGAATGTAAATCTCAAAACTTTTTCAAGTTTTGAGCAGTTTCTAGGCTATGTGTTTTAATGAACAAGTATGTGTGAATTGCTTTCAGCTAATGCAGACAGATATATATTCAAACACAAATTTTAAGAACACAACAAACTTAAAAACTTTTCTGGTGGATTTGTTGTTCCACCAGAGATGTGTTATTTCAGAAAATCTGTGATTCAAAGAATTAAATCACAGCTGCGTCCTAGTACAAACTAGATGATTTTCTCTCTGGATTTTTCTAAACAGCTCTAGAAAATTCACACATCTATTTACTAGCTGTTACTTGGTTTATATATCACCAAGTTTACAAGTGAAGACAAAACTGTAAAATACAATCAAAAGATTCTTCACATGTTTCTTCTTCATTTCTCTATCCAATGCAATTTAGGTTTAGCTGTGAATCTTTGAATACTTCCTTGTTTGTACCAGAATGGAAATACTGCATTTTCTTGATTCCTCCTAGAGGCTGCCACATTCCAGTTTGTCTCTGTCAACCCATGTGCCTCTGTCAGCTTATGAATTGTCACTATCAACTGCTATTTGAACTAAGCATCCGTTGAAGCTTTCATCCGTTGATGCTTTATCCATTGAAGCTTTATCCGTTGAAGCTTTATTTGTTGATGCATTAGCAGTTGAAGCTTTATCCATTGAAGTACTCATCCGTTGATGTATGTTATCTGTTGAAGCTTTAGAGACATCCGTTGAAGCTTTGCTTCTCATCCGTTGAAGGCCTTTAGTATCAGTTGATACTACTTCACTTATAAAAAATTACAAGGCATGAAATATTTACAATTAGCCCTCCTATTTGCATATCCACTAGTGGCCAACATGACTGATAATTTCCCACAACATCTAAGAATTACAACTGAAATACAGAGAGTGAAATGTGCTACAATACTAAACTTATTTCTAAGTAAAGCTGCTCCTTAAACGGATAGCCAAAATGGTCTTATCCGTTGAGGCTACAAACACTAGATTTCTACTTAAGTGTTTTATTTAACTTATCATCAAACTAATACACATATTCCTAAAAATCTCCCCTATTTATGTCTACTTGAACTGTAGGCATAAATTTGGGTTTAACTTGATGATAACAAATTACTTAACAAACATATGAACTGAAATAAAGTAGAAATTCAAAAGTGCTGTAAAAGTGTGTATACTGAGATAGAATTGAAGAATTACATTGTTTCCAAGGGTGCTCCTTTAACCTGAGCAGATTAATTTCTTTTCCTTTGATCCCTTGTTTTCTTCCCTAGCCTCCTGTCATTCTCCTCTATTTGGAGTTGGAGTTGTCTGTAGAACTCAGCTTCATCTTCTTCATTGATGTCCAACTTAGATTGCATATCCTTGAGAGTTTCATTACTGGCAATCTTGAGCTGATCTTCAAGTCTGAAAAATCTTCAGACTCCTTTATTGTCTCTGAACTCCATCAACCAATGAGGTGATTTATGAATTGTAATTCCTCTCTCTTGGATGAGTAATGTTCTAGGCAAGGCATTGGGCTCCCACCAAGTTTTCCTTATGCTGGCAATCTTGTTGAGAATCTCAGTTTTGGCAGTCCTGGTAAAGCCAGAATCCCTTTTTATGGGTAAGTAGACTCTAACCAAGGTAGAATAGCCTTCATTCAGAATTCTGTAAAGGGGCCAAGTCCTTTCCCCACTTCCTTTATATTTGAACACTAGTCTTTCTAGAAGCTGTCTGTAGGCATCTATTCCCCTTACTTCCTCCAGCTCATCCAGATAGAGTTCAATGTCTGAAAATTCCTTTATGTCACAAATGTGAACATAATCATCCTTTGAGGCTTATGGCTTAGGCTTAGGCTTCTGAGTGAATTTGATTGAGGTTAGAGGAGGTGTTGATTTGATTTTCCTTTTCTGTTTCTTTGATGGTGGAGAAGTGGTTAAGAAGGTGGGCAATTTGATGGTGTCTCAATCAATTGGTTCCTCCTTAGGAGTGATTGTTTCACCATGGATGTTTATGAAGGGGTCAGGCACAATAGGTTCAGGAATAGAAGGTAGTGGTTTGGATTTTGATTGGGTTTCTTTAGTTTCATCTGCCATCTTCCTTTTTGCATTACCCTTCTTTCTGTTCCCTTTCTGCCATTCCTTTCTTTCCTTACTTCTTTCTTCCACATCATCACTAATCATGTCCCCCATACCTACATCTTCACTCTTGTCTTCAATTTCTTTCTATTCTTCAGCTTGACTTGACTTTAGCTATTTTTCAAGCTTTGTTTGTGCTCTTTTGTCAGCCTTTAGCTTTTTAGCTTCTTCCTTTAACCTTCTGGCTTCTTCGCTCTAGGCTATTGAGAATTTAGGATGTCCTTGTATCACACAGATACTCTTTCCCTCTCTAAAGATAATAGCCATGTTCATCCTTTCAACCACATCATTGGTCTCCTTGTGCTTCATGATATTACCACCCAATATCTTGTCTTCATCAGGCTTTGGAAGAGGAAAGTCCACTTCTTTCAACTGAGCAAGGCTTAGAGGGTTCTTTGTAGAGGCCTTATTGGATCTGTTATTGGGCTTGAGAACCATAGGTTTCAGATTCTTGGAAGAAGTCTCTCCAACCTTATTCCTCCTTACTGGCTTGAGCTCCATAATGATTGGCTCCACCTTTGTGCTATGCTTCACA
Source organism: Apium graveolens (assembly GCF_009905375.1). Classification (NCBI taxonomy): domain Eukaryota; kingdom Viridiplantae; phylum Streptophyta; class Magnoliopsida; order Apiales; family Apiaceae; genus Apium; species Apium graveolens. The sequence continues at coordinate 87,344,858 of NC_133654.1, read as the reverse complement.
GATTGTGATTTAGAAGTTGTAGAACCAAAGATTTGTTGCATCCTTTCATCAATTTTCTTCCTTTGCTCTTTGACTTTCATCTCAGCTGCTGCTATCTGGATTAGATCAAATCCATCAAGCTTTCCTTCCCCTTCCCTTTTATTCTCCCCCTTTTTGTTATCATCAAGGATAAGGGTCAAGCCTTGTGCTTTTGCCAGCTGCCATAGTAGATTTGTCTGAGATTGTTGATTTTGAAGAATGGTGACCACAGAGTCTTCAATGACTTGAACTCTTGTTTCCAACTTGGCCAGCCTCTTGTCAGCATCAGATTCTCTCCTCAATCTCAGCAACAAATCTTGCATTGTACCATAAGGCATAACTGAATCTAACTTCTCAGAATTGTAGGACTTCAGCTCAACAATATCCTTTTTGAGTTCATCCACACTTAAATTCTGTCTGATATGCTGCAACTGCAAGAGATGCAGAGAGTTTAGATGAGCTTGAAGAATAGCCTTTGTACCAGCATCTGTAGTCTCTTGAAGGGCCTTTTGAATAGCCATTACTTGCTGGACCAAAGCTACACCAAACTGTCCTGGTGTAGATTTCTTTGTCCATGCTCATTCAGGTAAATCTGGACAGAACTTGGGCCTGCATCTCCCCCTAAGTTCATGCTCCCATCCAAAGAATTAGATTCATCATCATTAGAATTTACTTCAAATTCTTCAGATGGCTCACCAGCTTGAGAAGACATCCTATTAACAGCAGCTTTATCTCTTTGAAGAGATTCTGAAGTGTGCACTGTGTTCAAAGTCTGCTCTGCCTCCACATTGCCCTGAGCAGCCAACAGTTGATAGGCTGAAACAGGATGAGTAAAAGTGTCAGCATCCAAGGAAATGTTATCAATTTTAGCTTTGTAATGTTGCTGAAATTGTCTTCCCTTTTCAGCATTATCCACAATCATTGACTCACTAGCAATGGCTGGATCCACCCTTATAGCCTCTTTACCTGCTTTTCTCTCATTTTCTCTATATACTTGCATCAGGGGCTCCCCCTGGCTCACACACACCCTCACACCCTCACACCCTCACCCTCACCTACTAAGGTGGCACTCCCCTCACTTACTTTTGCCATGCTGGAAGAAATAACATGCATATTTTGACTCTCAACCTCTCCTTTTGCCTGGGAGCAACCCAACCTCTCACTCAAATTATTATTCCCTTCCCTCAATCCTAGAAGTGATTGTACAGTAACCATGTCTTCTACACTTGGAATTGATTCAGTTATATGTGTAGAGACCATCAACGGATAGGGAGTATCCGTTGAAGTGGAAACTGATGATATTAACGGATAACTGCTGTTAAGCTTATCCGTCGAAGAACAATCACTTGTCAACGGATGAGAGATATCCGTTGAAGAAGGAAAAGATGTAGATTTTGAAAGTGACATAATTGTTGAATCTGTGTGAATTGATTTTAAGTGAGGTGACACAGATTCTTCAACTAAGTCTAAAAGAGTTGGCTGATGATCCAACAAATCATCTAACAGATGATGATCACCAGGATTTGAGTGGGGCTTCGCCCTGAATTTTAAAGAGGGAGAATCAGGAATTGATGTGAATATCATATCCACATCCAGAGATGGTGATGGAGAATTTGGTGATTGTTGTGTGTCTATTATGAGAGAATGGGGCTGTGACTCCACATTTGCTGGAGCCACATCAAGCTGAATTTGAGAAGGCAAAGATACAAGTGGATGTATCTGTGTAGTGTGTGCCCCCTGTGTGGAAACTAGGGTTTTAGCCTTCTTTCTTCTTGAAAAAGCTTTGACAGGTGAATGTGTGGCTTCAGTGTCCCTCCCTCTTTTGTTCTGTGTCCTTGGTTGGGGACTATTTTCAATAGCTGCATCCTTTTTGGAGGATGCAACTAGGGATGTGTTTGACTCCTTTTGAACCACCACAGTCTTTTGAGAGACTGTGGCTTAGCTGGCTAGGGTACCACTCACCTCTCCCACCTTATCCTGGGGGGTTTCTTAATGTTCACCCCTCCCCTCACCACTCACACCCTGTTCACTCCCTTCAGGGTTTTTGGTAGTTGTTACAACTGTTGTCTTTTGAGAAACAACAGAGGTGGTTTTCTTTGACTTGTGTTTTGGAATTTTAGGTTTGGTGGCTTTGGTAGGAATCTATTGGGACAAAGACACGGATTCCATTGCCACACTAGAAGACAAAGAAACAATGGGGGTGGAAGATGTAGGAGTTGCAGAAGTATTTACCTCACTTACCTGAGGTGCATTCATTATTGGTAAATATACCAATGGCACCTGACTGTTGAGGTTAATTCTCAAAAGGTCTGCAAGGACCCTTTTCTCTTGTGCCCAACATTTGAGTTTATTGCCCTCATTAGTTATGACCAAACCTTCAGCAACATGGTTAGCCAATAACATAAAGAATCTAGCATAGTAGATGTTATGAGGTCTATTAGCTTTGTTACCTAACCTACAACCTAATTCTAGCATGACAGAGTTGCTAAAATTAAAGTACCTATCAGAAACCAGCATATAGAGCATATTAACAAGCGATGAAGTTATGGCATCAAAATTTCTAATCTTCCCAGAGAAAACCATGATAAAGGCATCTCCAAGAAAACTCCATTCTTTTCTAAGGCCCTTTCTTCTGATGCTCCCTAAACTAGAAGAATCAAAAGAATAGCCTATGGAATCTAACATAGAAGATACATCATTATCAGTGTGTGATATCATGGCATTATTCTCAGGTAACTTAAAGCATGACTGTATATCATCACAGTTAATATAGTAATCCTTACCTTTGAGAGAGAAAACAATGGTCATATCTGTGGAGTTGAACTCTGCAGTTGTCCAAATCTCCTTAATTACCTCACAATAGATAGTTGGGGCTTCCAGCATTGCATAGCTTAGTTTGCAGTTCTTGATGAAGTCCATCATCTTGTGATAATCTGATTGGGCTTCATTCTTTTCAACCAAGGCTACGAAATTGTTCTTTTCATAAACAAAGCCATACTGAGACATAATCTTGACTACTGGTGCCATTATTGTGAGTAGAGGTTGCATTGTTGTGAGTAGAGATTGCAGAGAAAAGATTGAGAGTTTTGGGAGAGAAAGAGAGTAAAAATTGCAAGAAAGCGTAAAGTGAAAATAGGAATTCAATGGGCTATTATACTTTCTCGAATTAAAACGTAAATAAAATGGTTAAATGATACTTTTAAATAAATTACAACCGTTTGAGAATAAAGAAAACTGTAGAAATTCTGAAAACTGCCTTTAATAAAAATAGATACAACAGTGTATATCTGTATCAACGGTTAAGTAAACAAATCAACGGCTGTGACTCACTTAAAGTAACTGATGTGACACTTCAACGGATGAGGTAACTAGTTATCCGTTGAAGATTAACACAGTTTTTATCCGTTGAAGGATAAGATTACCGGAAATGTATTTGTCTTTCAACGGATAATGAACATCCGGTGATAGAACAATTTTGGCTTTCAATGGATAGGGAATATCCATTGATAGAATAATCTTTACATAAAGCCAACTTTGTTCTTGCCACAAATTCATTTCAGGCTTCAAAGCAGATTATAATGAGGACATGAATTTATGAATAATTAAGCATACCTAGCTCACTTACTAATCTTGTGAATGTTGATTCATCAAGTGGCTTGGTAAATATTTCTGCAATATGCTTTTCACTTGGAACAAAATGAAGTTCCACTGTACCTTTCACCACATGTTCCCTTATGAAGTGGTACTTGATGTCAATGTGCTTGGGTGCTACACTGGATTTTCAGTAATGGCAATGGCACTTGTGTTGTCACAGAATATAGGAATTTTGTCAACAGTTAGTCCATAGTCAAATATTTGATTTCTCATCCACAGTATCTGTGCACAGCAACTACCAGCAGCAATGTACTCAGCTTCAGCTGTTGATGTTGAAACAAAATTTTGCTTCTTGCTGAACCATGACACAAGCGTATTCCCTAGAAATTGACAGGTGCCAGTTGTGCTTTTCTTGTCTATTTTGCAACCTGCATAATCTGCTGAGTAGCCAATTAGATCAAAACCAGACTCTCTAGGGTACCAAATTCCTAGATTTGGAGTCCCTTTGAGATATCTGAAAATCCTTTTAATAGCCACTAAGTGAGACTCTTTAGGGTCAGCTTGAAATCTAGCACATAGACATGTAGAAAACATTATATCAGGTCTACTAGCAGTTAAATATAAAAGTAAACCAACCATGCATCTATAACTTGAAATGTCTACAGACTTTTCAGCCTTATTTAACTCAAGCTTGGTGGCAGTGGCCATGGGAGTTTTTGCAAATGAACAATCCATTAAGTCAAACTTCTTTAAAAGATTATAAATATATTTAGTTTGACTAATGAAAATTCCACCACTAACTTGTTTAACTTGTAAACCAAGAAAATAAGTTAGCTCTCCCATCATGCTCATTTCATATTTACTTTGCATTAACTTAGCAAACTTTTTACAAAGCTTATCATCTGTAGATCCAAATATAATACCATCTACATAAATTTGAACAAGTATTGTAGAGCCATTAACATTTCTAAAGAAAAGAGTTTTGTCAACAGTACCTCTTATGAAGTGATTATCTAGAAGAAATTTTGACAAAGTTTCATACCAGGCTCTAGGTGCTTGCTTTAGTCCATAGAGTGTTGTCAATAGATAATACACATAGTCTGGAAAATTTGGATCTTCAAATCCTGGAGGTTGGCTTACATAAACTTCTTCCTCCAATTCCCCATTCAGAAATGCACTATTGACATCCATTTGATAGACCTTGAAATTGGCATGGGCTGCATAGGCTAGAAAGATTCTGATGGCTTCAAGTCTGGCAACTGGAGCAAATGTCTCATTAAAATCTATTCACTCTTGTTAAGAATAGCCTTTAGCAACCAATCTGGATTTATTCCTTATGATAATGCCATTTTCATCCATCTTGTTTCTAAATACCCATTTTGTGTCAATAGAACTCTTGTTCTTTGGCTTGGGTACCAGCTTCCATACTTTGTTCCTTTCAAATTGGTTTAGCTCCTCTTGCATTGCTAAAATCCAATCTGGATCCAATAGAGCTTCTTCCACTCTCTTAGGTTCCTCCTGTGATAGAAAGCTACTATACAGATATTCATCTTGAGTAGCCCTTCTAGTTTGCACTTTAGATGTAACATCACCAATGATTAGTTCAAAAGGGTGATTCTTGGTCCATTTCCTTTGAGGTGGTAGATTAGCTCTAGATGAGGTTGCCTCAGTATTGTCATGATGTGAGATAGAATGTTGATTGGTTGAAACTCCCCCTGAGTTGCTGATCCTTTGAAAGGAATTGGGAGTTCTATCAACTGATGAAGTGAAATGATTATCCGTTGACAGACTGTGATCAACGGATGCTTCATTATGAACTTCAACGGATGATGCACTTTGTCTTTCAACGGATGCTGCATTGCTTCTATCAACGTAAGCTGAATTATGACTTTCAACAGATGCAGCATTTTGTGCATTATCCAAAGGCAGATTTTGAATTCTTTTCGAGGTGCCTTCTCCATCATTCTCATCTTCACTATCATCACAATATATCTCAATGTTGTCAAATTTGAGTCCTTCATGATGTCCCTCATCTGTCAGTCCATCAATTTTTTTATCATCAAACACAACATGCACAGATTCCATGACAATGTTGTTTCTTAGATTGTAGACTCTATATGATTTTCCAGCAGAATAACCAACAAATATTCCTTCATCAGCCTTTGCATCAAACTTCCCTTTGTGATCAGGTTGATTCCTTAGAATGTAACATTTGCAACCTAAGACATGCAGAAAGTTTAAAGTTGGTTTTCTTCTCTTGAACAATTGATAGGGGGTCATGCCTTTTTCCTGATTAATTAGAGAAATATTCTGAGTGTAACATGCACACTTAACAGCCTCAGCCCAAAAGTATGTTGGGAGTTTTGACTCTTTAAGCATTGTTCTTGCAGCTTCAATTAGTGATCTGTTCTTCCTTTCCACCACACCATTTTTTTATGGAGTCCTTGGAGCTGAGAACTCATGCATGATCCCATTTTCTTCACAGAAAAACTTCATGGTTGTATTCTTGAACTCAGTTCCATTGTCACTCCTGATATTCCTTAATTTGAAATCTGGATGATTGTTGACTTGCTTGATATGGTTGATGATGATTTCACTAGCTTCATCCTTTGTACCAAGGAAATAAACCCATGAAAACTTTGAGAAATCATCTACAATCACTAGGCAGTATCTTTTCCTTGAAATTGACTATACATTGACTAGTCCAAAAAGATCCATGTGTAGCAGTTGTAATGGTTCATCAATTGCAGATTCAAGTTTCTTACTGAATGATGTTTTCTTTTGCTTTCCTTTTTGACAAGCATCACACAGTCCATCCCTTGTGAATTCCACTAGAGGGATTCCTCTAACTAGGTCCTTTTTGACTAGATCATTCATTGTCTTGAAATTAAAATGGGACAGCTTCTTGTGCCATAGCCAACTTTCATCTGGACTTGCTTTGCTGAGAAGACAAGTAATTGATTCTGAATCTGTAGAGTTGAAGTCAGCTAAGTACACATTCCCTTTTCTAACTCCAGTTAGAACCACTTTGTTGTCCTTCTTACTTGTGACAACACAGGCTTCAGAATTGAAGGAAACAGTATTCCCTCTGTCACATAGTTGACTGATGCTCAATAGATAGTGTTTGAGACCATCAACTAATGCAACTTCATCAATGATGACATTTTCTTTTGAAATCAAGCCATATCCCATAGTGAACCCTTTGTTGTCATCTCCAAAGGTTATACTAGGGCCAGCTCTCTTCTTGAACTCTGTGAACAGGGTGAAATCTCCTGTCATATGTCTTGAACAACCACTGTCCAAGTACCATAGAATCCTTCTTTTAATCTGCACACAACAAAATCAATCAAGTTGATTTTGGTACCCAAGTTTTCTTGGGTCCAACATTGTTAGTCTTTTTCCTAGACTTCATTCCTCCTGCATCTTTTGACTTAGGTAACTTTGGGTCAACCTTCGTCTCAGATGTAGTTGGTCGAAGTGTAGGGTTAGTCACAGAATCATTTAGCACATTTGATTGAATTTGGTAAGGCATGTATTGTGCAAGAGGCAAGGAGGAGGGTCAATTAGTGCAAAATTATTGCACTTAGTTAACATCTTAATATAAGGATTAAGCTTAAAAAGATGCTTCCACCATAAGGATGAGACAAGTGGAAAGGATTATGTAAGCTTGATGACATCACCATGCTTATGTCACTTTAAACTAATTTAAACAAAACAACTAGTCAAGTAAATATCCTAAAATCATTTCATTTCCACCACAAGTTCAAGTCAACACAAGCTCTCATCTTCCTCCCCCATTTCCATTGCTCTCGGCCAAAACAGAACCAGCACATTAAAACTGTTGTATCTCCTTCATTTCTCACTCAAATGTTGTGTTCTATAGCTCGTTGGAAAGGTATTGAGATGGCCTACAACTATTGTTCACAACTATCATCCAAATAAGCATGGTAAGATCCTCATTTTTACAGTTCTTTCAATCGGACTTTTAGAAACTTCAAAGCCTAACTTTGTATTCTTGATTTCTTTGGAAAGATCAAGCTCGTAGGAGGCTCCCTAAGGCTTCCTAGCAACTTAACACCTCCCAAGGAAGGTATAAACTTCAAAACCTATCCTTCACTTTGATTATTAGTGATTTTGATGGTTGGTTTTCTAAATGAGAAGAATGACCTTCGATTATTAGTATTTTGATTTGGATTTGGAGTGATTTGGTGAATGAATCTTGTTATAGTTAATAAAACTTGATTGTGGTTGGTTAAGATGAAGAATCTGAAGAATAAGGACTGGTATAGTATTATTTAGTTGAGGTTTTTATGTGTTAATGATTGTTGGTTGTTTGGTGAGGTTTTGGTGTAGTGAGAAACTTGGAAAACTCGTAAATATAGCCGTCGTAATGCCCATTTTTATTCAACTGCTTGTTCTTAGTGTTCAGGATAGAAAACTCATTAAACAATCTATAATATTGCCATAATTAGGTAGAGCGTGTCGTAAGCTTCGTTTTGATATGTGGATCACTTGGTTCCGATGTACGGTTTATGAGAAACGACCGTTTTAAGTAACGTCGTTTCGCGTAACGTCGTTTCGCGAACGAATCATTACCCCTCGCCTTAATTTGAAACCTTGGTTAAGGACCTTAAATGACTAATTGGAGTATGAAACTATTATGTAAAGTGAATTAGGCAATTGGTAGGGTACTCGCGAAAGAATCTCCTTATAATTCTTAATGGTTAATTTATTAAAAATGGTGGAGCCAAGGGTACTCGAACGACTTATGTGATTCGTTAAGCGTAGAAGTGACCATAAGCAAACGTTAGGGTTCAATTGGTTAAAGTCTAGTTTCTTAAGCGACCGTGGTTTAATTCCGACTTATGTTGTTGTTCATAGGTTATCGGACCCACTCTAAGCTTCAGTCTAACCGGGAACACTCAGGCAAGTTTTCTACCCATTATACTGTTGTTGTGATGTAAATATATATATATATATATGCATTATCTTGTGATAAGTGCATGATTATTATTAGCAAATCTTGCGATATATTGGAGCATGTGATATGGTATATATGCATGTCTGTTTCATAATCTTGATATCTAATTGTTGATTCAATTTCTTATAAGTTGCATAATACATATGCTAGAAATAAGCAGTAGTTGCGTATACCCTTAGTATAGGGGACCCAAAGGTGAACATTTTTCTAAACCGGGAGTCGATGTTCCCGAGTATAATATATATATTTATATATATATATATATTGATATAGTTTTCAAAACTATTAATCGAATAAGGTTTATTCGATAACTTTATTTTATTTAATGAATATTATTTTAAATATTCATTCGAGGACTTATGACTCCGCTTACTTTATTTAATGAATATTATTTTGAATATTCATTCGAGGACTTATGACTCCGCTTACTTTATTTAATGAATATTATTTTTGATTATTCATTCAAGGGCTTATGACTCCACTTATTTTATTAAATAATATTCTTTATTTTATTAAAGAATAATGTTTCGATAATCAAACTTATTTTCGATTATTCAAATAAAGATCATACTTTCGTATAAGTATATCTTTGGTTATTAATATTCATTTCAAGTATGAGTTTTAAAACTTCTACTTCAATTATTTTTATAAAGATTATTCTTTATGGGAATACTATTTAAATAATAATATTCAGATATTTTCTAATATATCGGGACTGATTTATTTCATTAAATCAGCATTACTCCAAACATTCTTAAAAATGTTTTCGAGTCTTCAAAATGATTTTAAAAGTTAGAGCGGATCCCAAAAACTAGTTTCCAGATTTAAGATCTTCCTTTCGAAGGAGACTTGAATATTCGCTAAAAAATCTTAGGGATCCGGCTCTGTGGTATATTTTATATTCACAACGAGGTTGCTGTTTTGAGAAAACAATTTGATTACTTGCCCAATGTTCGGGAAGTAAGTCCATCTAATTGAGTCGGCATAAGCGACAGGCCGGGGTACGGTCTATGAAGGTGTAAGAGGCTGGGTGACAGTCCATCCACGCGTGAGTGGCCGGGTAACGGTCTAGCGCGAGGTCCTAATGCGGCCAGGGTGATGACCGGGGAGGAATTCATCCATCTACAGTAGAAAAGGTTACTTATTGGTATCTTTGCCTGATCAGCAAGATATCAGGTTTATGCCAGGGTTTTCTCCTTTCCAAAATTCATTGGATATTGCAACTCTGTTTATAATTTTCATAACAGAGGTTTTCAAGGAGTGTATGAAATGTATGTATATATATAGGTGTATATATATATCGGGACTTAATGAAGTATCTCGTAACTTCATTTCTTTTAAATGATATTTCAAAGATTGAATCTATTCAAGTCTTATCTTGTAGTCTCATCAGTGTGATGAAATTTTGAAACTAATTATAACTTGAACGGTGGTAGTTCAAGTAGTATTCGGAAAATATATAAGTATATTGGAGTATCTTGTAACTTCATCTTTTGAACTTATATCTAGTAAATGATTATCTTATACATGTCAAAGATTTTCAGAAAAACGTTAAGACAAGGTTAGATATATGAGATCACCTGGCAACGATATTTTTATACAGTTATAAACTGGAACTCTGTGTATATTATACATGTCAGAGGATTTCAGAGATTGTGAAAAGTATATATGTATATATATATTGAATATTTTGTGACTTGGTCGCGTTAAGATATCAACTTAGTTCATTTCTTCTTGACCAAGACTTTCATGAGTACTATGAGAATGCTCATATATTGTTAATTATAATACATATTATTTCGGTGGGCTTGTTGCTCACCCTTGATTTCTTCTTTCATCACACAACATCAAATAGACAAGATGAACATGACCAAGCTCCCAATTCGCGAGCGGATAGGAAACGTTCCGCAGTTTCCTATAGGCGTTGATGTCGCTGTAGCTGAGGTAGGAACTACCAATAGGCTAGGCTTTCAACTTTTGATGTACCAGACTTATATATCTTTATGAATTGTAATAATGGCAAATAATATGTAAATTTATTCAGAAACCTTTTTAAGGTGTAATGGTTTATAATTGTGGAATAAAATGACTTATGTTATTTTTGTTTATTAATCTCTGAGACTATAACTTGTGGTGTGTGTGTATATTATGGGGTCACAGTACGCAGTAGTTGGTTGATTATTAAGATTAAGTATTATTAAGGGAAATGGAACTCGTGAAAACCCGGATCCCCGACCCCGGAGTTGGGAGTGTTACAGAAATGGTACCAGAGCTAAGCGTTATAAACCTCAGAGATGATGTGACGTGAAAATAATAAGTTCACTAAGATAATAAGAACTCTTGCCAAGTTCATAGTCGGACTACCTAACGTAGTACTGACAGTTAAAACCCTTATGGGAACCCTTATAAATATCGTGATAGAAGCGTAGTTCGTTATCGTATATGGTAGCGGGACTCCTAACCTTGAGGTTGAAGAGCAACAACGCGATGATGTTTTACTACATATTGGGGATCAGATTGTGGATCCGATAGGGAGTCCTAACGCAGGACTGGATGATGTTCATATTGAGGATGTAGCGGTTGAGGATGTTGTCCTAGAAGGGATTGTTGCTGAGGAGGATCCCGTGAAGGATCCTGACAAGATTGAATAAAGGACCACTGAGGAATTGATGACCATGGTTAGGGAAACTACCAGAGGTAGGATTGGCTGGTCACTACCAGAGGTTCGTTCAAGTTTGTAAAGATAGTAGCCCCTTTAACGCGGCTTACTCATAAGACTGAGAAGTTCGAATGGACAGAGAAATGCGAGAACAGCTTTTAAGAATTGAAGCAAAGATTGGTGACGGCCCCTATGATGGCGTTGCTGGATGGAAAAGGAGATTTTGTGATCTATAGTGACGCTTCGCATAAGAAATTAAGGTGCTTCTTATACAGCACATCAAGGTAATCGTGTACGCGTCAAGACAATTAAGGGAATATAAAATTCGATATCCCCACCCATGAGCTTGGGCTCGTGGCAATAGTTTTTCCCTAAAGATTTGAGGCACTACTTGTATGGAGAGAAGTGCGAGATTTACATAAGCCATCAGTGCTCTAGTATGTTTTCACGCGGGAAGAGCTCAACATGCGCCAGAGGAGGTGGTTAGAGCTAATCAAGGATTATAATTATGAGATTCTTTATCATCCAGGGAAATCCAAAATGGTGGCTAATGCCCTTAGTGTAAAGGAGAGACTCAAGATGATAATGTCTTTGGGAGAGTTGATAAGAGATTTTGAGAAAATGGAAATAGAAGTGAAGGTAACTGGAGCCGGTACCGAAAAGCTGTTTGAGATTACAATATAACCCGAATTATTGGAAAAGATCATATTGTGCCAAGAAAAAGTGATGAATGAAGGCAGCCAACAAATAGAGAAGAGATTAATACCGAGAAAGATGATAAGGGAATAATGAGGTATTCCTACAGAATTTGGGTTCCAAACGTTCAAGAGCTTAAGGACGAGATCTTAGATGAAAGCCATAGTTCGAGGAATAAGATTTAGGGCAAACCCTGAATATGATAGTCAGGGAGGTCACCATCAAGAAATAAAGAACCCATAACATAATGAAATGGAAAACAAGGATTTTAACGTATAAGATAACCCTGATTATGGGAGAAGGATGAAACATTTCATACTGAGAAAACAGAAGTCGAGCAAGATAGGGAGAACCGGGATGGTACTCCTATGGGGAAATTCATGGACCTGCCTAAACAAAAATTATACTTTTATTCCCAAACACCACCTTGAGGAAACAATGCGGTGGGAAATTCTTTCAGGACCTTTAAGTCACTAAGCTCTCAGAGTTCCAAGGAACAAGCTGACCTAGCTGACGCAAGAGCCTGGCCAAAGGAAATAGAGGACTAATTTTATATTCTAAATGATTGATGAAGCGCAAAATACTGTTTTATCACTTACCTTCCTAAGAGAGAGGCCACCCGCTGGTGAAAGACCAAGAAAGGCACGGAGCCAGAGGTTAGAATAAACTGATTAAAGTTCAGTCAATTGTTTTCGGGAAAGTAATTCCCAAGGTTATGGAGATAGTGTAAAAGCTTTAGAGCCAGAACAAAGGCGGACGAGTATGATGAATTATGAAGCTAAGTTGTAAAAGTTGTCAAGATTCGTTCTAATGACAAGAATCCCAGAACGACGTGATATTTGAAGTCAATGATTAGTGGGTGCGTGAAATGATTATAATAGAAAATAAAATAAAAAGAAATTGAAGTGGAAAGGAAAATAAAGACAATAGAGTTTGAGGAATGATAAGGGAGTTGGGTATGAGGAAACCCTAAAGACTCGTAGCAATAGAAATAGAAAAGTATGTAATCGTCAGGATGAGGGTGATTCACCATGAGTTAAAGTTGATGGTTGAAGGCATAAGAGATACATATATTTTATCCCCTGTAAGTTGGGAGGATTCGAGGAAACCTTGAGATAGTTCGAAGGATAAATAATGAGACGCGGATAGACTGAGGAGACAAGAAAGTAAGAAATTAGGAAAATTGGATGAAGGAAGTGACCTTCAAGAATGTGAAGTGTAAGACCGGTGGCATGATACCCAGAAAGGGAGACGCCAGGTATGAAAGATATCCCAACATTGAGATGACTGTTAAGATAAACAACAAAAGTAAATGAGGAATTATTAAGAAGAAGTTCACGTTGAACATGACCAATATCTTCCAGAACATCCCTGTTGTCATTACCAAATTAGGAAAGAAAAGCGGGTAACCATTGTTATCTTTTGAAGGCCATATGGGTTGACCTCAGTTTGAATAAGGATGCTATTATGAAATTGGTATAGACTATCGAGGTGGGAATGATTGAATAAGATAATATTTCAAGGATATATGACTTGATTTATCCATGGAAGGATGCAAGTACCTTTTTAAAGGTGGAATTAAGGATATAACTTCGATAACTTGAGATGAACCCTAGGGGAATGCATAAAGGTTGGCATTTCGCCCTGAATAGGGACAGTATGAGTTTTGACAGTATGAATTGGAAAGGATTAAGGTAACAACAACCTTTAAGGATCAGTGGAGAAATTTTTCAGAAGTATATAAACAATGGTTCTAGTATTAGTAAATGGTATTTTGATATGCCCTGTATCTAGGGAATACAGGAGGAACGATTCAAGGATAACCTTAGAGGTCTTACAAGGAGAACGGTAATATTCAAAGTTCTCAAGAATAGAAATTTTGATAAAGGAATTATGGCATAATTATAATAATGCCAGGTGGGCACGTGTTAAACTATAAGAAAGTATAGATCGACCCAATGAAGGTCGAGATTGGTGAAAACAAGTAGGACCCAAGATAAGAGACGTCCTAAGTATGATCGAGAGTCAGTCGTGACAATGTTAACCTCTAAAAGACAGAGGCAATAACTTATGGAAAAATGGTGATATATATATATATTTTTCTCACCAAAGCTTAAGGAAGAGCATTTTCACACAAGCAGTGATTTGAAATGAGGTAGAAAATTTATTTGGAGGTGGTTAAAATGACACTGATTGTAAGGAAATTTTACTATCAGGAAAGGCCAAAGAGGTGGCCGACACTTTAAGTGTAAGAGGACAATTATAGGCGCTCGTGCCAGAGGAATACAGTGATGATGGTTAAAGCCGTGAAGGTTATATTGTGGTATGGAAGATTGACATTCCTTCTGATAGTTGTGTGATACTTAACCATAATAGTAGTTGTGATGATGGTATTAACCTGCTATCGTTGCTTTCATTGAAACTCTTCTGCAATTTTATCTGCTTCATGTCATATATATGTCAAGTTCAGGAGTGTTCTCCATGAATCATGAACGGTGATCATGTTACCTCCTTAGAAGAATTCGATACGATATGTACTAACTCCGTATGGTTAGCTATTAAGACTTCATGGAAAACGAATGACTACAGTAGGTCAACGGTGGACCATAATAATGCAGGAATGATTCTACGAGTAATGAGCCGATTACTTACAACCATGAGAGTTGTATTGGAATGGATGTTGAGATTGAGTACCACTAATCGGGTCATGGTGGTGTATAAGTTATCATTGATAGACTAATTAAGTAGATTATCTAGCTATTGAATACTTATTCCTTCTTATCAATAGAGAGTCATATTACTATACGAGGAAGGTTGCGGTGCAAGCATAGAATTCTAGTAACGATGATGTCTAAAATGAAATCCCTTATTCGAGTTTCGATGTTGAGGGAGTTTCAAAAGTGATTGTTTATGAGCTCGAGCATGAGCATGGATCCATGGAATGATAGACGGAATAGTAAATATTCTGGCACATGAAATGCGATGCTATAATACTTGATGTTGATATATATACACATATGTTTTGTTCTCCTATGACAAACCTCTATAGTTCAGAGGTAGATTCCAAGCCAGATATTTGTGGCAGTATTTTTTTTCATATACAGTTCTCTTCAATTCATTCTTTTCTCTCCTTTTCATTTTGTATAAGCTGAGAAAAACAACCCTTCCAAAAGGGGAGGTATTGCCGAATGACTATCTATCTTTGTGATAGAAGCCTAGTAGGATACCACATATTGTTTAATTGCTTGTCAAGTACTAAAGGCTAGCCACCTTCTGTACTAATTATGCAATAGAACAAGTGTCCATGATCATAGTGATCTCTCAATAAAATCTTTTACTTCTATACGATAGATCAAGCTTTCGAAGATGGAAGCGGCTAAAGGAAGTAGTATCAGTGCGGTGGTATTCCGAATCTAACACGTTCATGATACTAAGGTTGACGCGGTTATTAAAAGGTTATAGAAAACTAACGAGCAAAAGTGTAACCAGTATATTATTATGTACGGAAGATAGTAACGATTACGAACTGGAAAAGAATGATTATTGAGAAACAAAAGCTATAATACTAGAAGCTATGATGAGAGTCTGTACAATAGACTTGAAAGAATTTGGAATGGTCACTTAGCACGGATTGAGTTTTCTTATGATAATAGATCATATGTCAGTATCGAGATATCGCCTTATGAGATCCTTGAGGGAAGAGAATGTCGATCTCCCTTATGTTAGGATGAAGTTGTAGAGAGCAAGATGCTCGGACCCGCAGTAGTCCAAAGGACCAAGAATATAATAGATCTAATCATAAGACGGCCGGTAGTAGCCCAAGATGGACATAAGAAGTATGCTGAATTACCTCGAAAGGAAAAAGAGTATTATGAAATAGGGGACCTAGTGATGTTAAAGGTATCCCTTGGAAAGGATTGATGAGGTTCAGAAAGAATGGAAAGCGAAGTCTACAATTTGTTGGACCCTTGGATATATTAAGACGTATTGGGAAGTTAGCATACGAGCTAGCCCTACCCCCGAACATGTAGCAAGTTCATAACGTGTTCCACATATCAATGTTAAGGAAGTGTAATTCGGATGCCAGACAAATAGGGGCGTATGAGCGCATAGACATGCAACCAGACGTAACCTATATGGAGCAACCAGGAAGGGTTATAGATTGAAAATGAACAAGTGCTTAGGAGAAGGGTTATCAAACTAGTCAGAGTTGGTGGTAGAACCACAATGTGGGAAAATTGACTTGAGAGTTAGAAAGTGCAATGCTAAGAAAGTATCTCTATTCATTTTCTATCTGATTTCGGGACGGAATCCTTTTAAGGAGGGGAGACTGTAATAACCCCAATTTTTGGAATCTTTGAAACACTGATAAATAGTGATTTTGCTGATTATGCTGATTAAGAAAACTTTTCATGCCACACTATGTAGGATTTCTTTTATTGATATTCTGAGATCTTATTAGTACTCCATATGGTATATAAGTGTATGTAAAGATCGTCAGAATCCAAATTCGAACACTTTGATTTTTCCATTGCTCTCGGCCAAAACAGAACCAGCACATTAAAACTGTTGTATCTCCTTCATTTCTCACTCAAATGTTTTGTTCTATAGCTCGTTGGAAAGGTATTGAGATGGCCTACAACTCTTGTTCACAAGTATCATCCAAATAAGCATGGTAAGACCCTCATTTTTACAGTTCTTTCAATCGGACTTTTAGAAACTTCAAAGCCTAACTTTGTGTTCTTGATTTCTTTGGAAAGATCAAGCTTGTAGGAGGCTCCCTAAGGCTTCCTAGAAACATAACACCTCCCAAGGAAGGTAAGAACTTCAAAATCTATCCTTTACTTTGATTATTAGTGATTTTGATGGTTGGTTTTCTAAATGAGAAGAATGACCTTTGATTATTAGTAGTTTGATTTGGATTTGGAGTGATTTGGTGAATGAATCTTGTTATAGTTAATAAAACTTGATTGTGGTTGGTTGAGATGAAGAATCTGAAGAATAAGGACTGGTATAGTACTATTTAGTTGAGGTTTTGATGTGTTAATGATTGTGGGTTGTTTGGTGAGGTTTTGGTGTAGTGAGAAACTTGGAAAACTCGTAAATATAGCCGTCGTAATGCCCATTTTTATTCAACTGCTTGTTCTTAGTGTTCAGGACAGAAAAAACAATAAACAATCTATAACATTGCCATATTTAGCTAGAGCGTGTCATAAGCTTCGTTTTGATATGTGGATCACTTGGTTCCGATGTACGGTTTAGGAGAAACGACCGTTTTAAGTAACGTCGTTTCGCGAACGAATTATTACCTCTTGCCTTAATTTGAAACCTTGGTTAAGGCCCTTAAATGACTAATTGGAGTATGAAAGAATTATGTAAAGTGGATTAGGCAGTTGGTAGGGTACTCGCGAAAGAATCGCCTTAAAATTCTTAATGGTTAATTTATTAAAATCGGTGGAGCCAAGGGTACTCGAACGATTTATGTGATTCGTTAAGCGTAGAAGTGACCATAAGAAAACGTTAGGGTTCAATTGGTTAAAGTCTAGTTTCTTAAGCGACCGTGGTTTAATTCTGACTTATGTTGTTGTTCATAGGTTATCGGACCCACTCTAATCTTAAGTCTAACCGGGAACACTCAGGCAAGTTTTCTACCCGTTATACTGTTGTTGTGATGTAAATATATGTATATGCATTATCTTGTGATAAGTGCATGATTATTATTAGCAAATCTTGCGATATATTGGAGCATGTGATATGGTATATATGCATGTCTATTTTGTAATCTTGATATCTAATTGTTGATTCAATTGCTTATAAGTTATATAATACATATGCTAGAAATAAGCAGTAGTTGCGTATACCCTTAGTATAGGGGACCCAAAGGTGAACATTTTTCTAAACCGGGAGTCGATGTTCCTGAGTATAATATATATATTTATATATATATATATGTATATATTGATATAGTTTTTAAAACTATTAATCGAATAAGGTTTATTCGATAACTTTATTTTATTTAATGAATATTATTTTAAATATTCATTCGAGGACTTATGACTCCGCTTACTTTATTTAATGAATATTATTTTGAATATTCATTCGAGGACTTATGACTCCGCTTACTTTATTTAATGAATATTATTTTTGAATATTCATTCAAGGACTTATGACTCCACTTATTTTATTAAATAATATTCTTTATATTATTAAAGAATAATGTTTCGATAATCAAACTTATTTTCGATTATTCAAATAAAGATCATACTTTCGTATAAGTATATCTTTGGTTATTAATATTCATTTCAAGTATGAGTTTTAAAACTTCTACTTCAATTATTTTTATAAAGATTATTCTTTATGGAAATACTATTTAAATAATAATATTCAGATATTTTCTAATATATCGGGACTGATTTATTTCATTAAATCAGCATTACTCCAAACATTCTTAAAAATGTTTTCGAGTCTTCAAAATGATTTTAAAAGTTAGAGCGGATCCCAAAAACTAGTTTCCAGATTTAAGATCTTACTTTCGAAGGAGACTTGAATATTCGCTAAAAAATCTTAGGGATCCGGCTCTGTGGTGTATTTTATATTCGCAACGAGGTTGCTGTTTTGAGAAAACAATTTGATTACTTGCCCAATGTTCGGGAAGTAAGTCCATCTAATTGAGTCGGCATAAGCGACAGGCCGGGGTACGGTCTATGAAGGTGTAAGAGGCTGGATGACAGTCCATCCACGCGTGAGTGGCCGGGTAACGGTCTAGCGCGAGGTCCTAATGCGGCCAGGGTGATGACCGGGGAGGAATTCATCCATCTACAGTAGAAAAGGTTACTTATTGGTATCTTTGCCTGATCAGCAAGATATCAGGTTTATGCCAAGGTTTTCTCCTTTCCAAAATTCATTGGATATTGCAACTCTGTTTATAATTTTCATAACAGAGTTTTCAAGGAGTGTATGTAATGTATATATATAGATGTATATATATCGGGACTTAATGAAGTATCTCGTAACTTCATTTCTTTCAAATGATATTTCAAAGATTGAATTTATTCAAGTCTTATCTTGTAGTCTCATAAGTGTGATGAACTTTTGAAACTAATTATAACTTGAACGGTGGTAGTTCAAGTAGTATTTGGAAAAGATATAAGTATATTGGAGTATCTTGTAACTTCATCTTTTGAACTTATATCTAGTAAATGATTATCTTATGCATGTCAAAGATTTTCAGAAAAACGTTGAGACAAGGTTAGATATATGAGATCACCTTGCAACGATATTTTTATACAGTTATAAACTGGAACTCTGTGTATATTATACATGTCAGGGGATTTCAAAGATTGTGAAAAGTATATATGTATATATATACTGAATATTTTGCGACTTGGTCGCGTTAAGATATCAACTTGGTTGATTTCTTCTTGACCAAGACTTTCATGAGTACTATGAGAATGCTCATATATTGTTAATTATAATACATATTATTTTGATGGGCTTGTTGTTCACCCTTGCTTTCTTCTTTCATCACACAACATCCGATAGACAAGATGAACGGGACCAAGCTCCCAATTTGCGAGCGGATAGGAAATGTTCCGCAGTTTCCTATAGGCGTTCATGTCGCTGTAGCTGAGGTAGGAACTACCAATAGGCTAGGCTTTCAACTTTTGATGTACCAGACTTATATATCTTTATGAATTGTAATAATGGCAAAAAATATGTAAATTTATTCAGAAACCCTTTTAAGGTGTAATGGTTTATAATTGTGGAATAAAATGACTTGTGTTATTTTTGGGTATTCATCTCTGAGACTATAACTTGTGGTGTTTGTGTATATTATGGGGTCACAGTACGCAGTAATTGGTTGATTATTAAGATTAAGTATTATTAAGGGAAATGGAACTCGTGACAACCCGGATCCCCGACCCCGGATTTGGGGGTGTTACAATCCGTTAATTCCACATCCGTTGACAATCCATTAATTAATTCTAAATCCTTTTTGTTTTTCTTCCAGGCATTCTCACAGAATGATTCAATTCCATGAACCTTGATAATCTGGGCACTAACATCCCTAGATGTTTTCCAGGCATTGATTACCTCTTGCTCACTTTCTAACTGTTTAGAAAGAATTTCTACTTTCTTAACAGCTTCTTCTAGTTCACTTTCAACAGTCAAGCATTTACTTTTAATCTTTTCAAGCTCAATTACCTGATTCTCTAACACATCATTCCTATCACTTAAAAACAAATTATTCTCTTTGATTCTTTTGTTTTTTTTAGCTAGTGATTTAAGGGAAACACGCAAATGATATAATTCATTGGACATATCATTTATGGCTTCATTGCATTCAATCTTAGAAAGCTGAGAGAGATCAGTAGTAATTACCTGGTTGCTTGATGAACTAGTTTCATTTTCATCAGAATTAGCCATCAGGGCTAGGTTGACATATTCCATATCATCATCTTCATTGACTCAATCTGCTGCCCAATCATCTTGAGTCAGAAAAGCTCTTTTCTTTTGTTTGAGCAAATTAAAATACTTCTTTTTATAATCAACTTGCTCAAATTTCTTCTTGTCAGAGGTTGGCTTCCTGCACTCATTGGAAAAGTGTCCACTAATGCCACAGTTATAACATTTGAACTTAGATTTGTCCACCATGTTTTTGTTTGACTTAGTGAATTTTGTATTTTTCCTGAATTTCATCTTTGCAAACCTCCTGGACAGAAAAACCAGATGTTCATCAACATCATCAGAGTCATATTGACTGGAATTGTCTTCATCCTCAACTACTTGCTCCTTTGCCTTGCTTGATTCTGATTTGCTTGTGCCAATTTTGAGACTTGGCATTATCTTTTCCTCATTCTTGGCTTCAATCTTCTCATTGTCAGCTACAAGTGCAACTGATCCTCCTTTTCTCTTTCCCTTTTCCAACAGCTCATCTTGCTCCATCTCAAGTTCATATGTCTTCAAAATTCCATATAATCTTTCAAGTGTGAAGTCCTTATAATCTTGAAAATTTCTTAGAGAAACAGTCATAGGCTTCCATTCCTTTGGTAGAGACCTCAGAAATTTTAAATTGGAGTCCTTAACTTGGTACACTCTGCCATACAGCTTCAATCCATTCAACAGTTTCTGAAATCTGTTGAAGGTGTCATTCAATGATTATCCTTCTTCAAAATGAAAATATTCATACTGTTGAATGAGAAGCTGCATTTTGTTTTCTCTAACTTGCTCAGTACCTTCACAGATAAGTTGCACAGTATCCCAAATTTCCTTAGCAGTTTGGCTGTTAATGACATTGTCAAACATATCTTGATCTAGGCCATTAAACAGAATGTTCATGGCTTTCTTGTCCTTGTGAACCTCTTCAATATCTTCAACAGTCCATTCTGCTTTTGGCTTGGGAATAGACTGTCCAATAGCAACTGTTGCAGTAGCAGCTGTGGCCACCTTGTGAGCGATGTGAGGACCATTTTCAATGCAGTTGATGTAGCTTTCATCTTGAGAGAGAAGATGTAAATGCATCTTCACTTTCCAGTGATGATAGTTATCTTTTTCCAGGATTGGAATCTTTACACCAATATCCTTCTTACCCATGATGTTAGCAGAATAGATCTTTAAACTCTTTGTATGTTAAGAGCTTGCTCTGATACCAATTATTATTCCCAGTATACTAACAATGAGATTTACAGAAGGGGGTTGAATGTAAATCTCAAAACTTTTTCAAGTTTTGAGCAGTTTCTAGGCTATGTGTTTTAATGAACAAGTGTGTGTGAATTGCTTTCAGCTAATGCAGACATATATATATATTCAAACACAAATGTAAAAAACACAACAGACTTAAAAACTTTTCTGGTGGATTTGTTGTTCCACCAGATATGTGTTATTTCAGCAAATCTGTGATTCAAAGAATTAAATCACAGCTGCGTCCTAGTACAAACTAGATGATTTTCTCTCTGGATTTTTCTAAATAGCTCTGGAAAATTCACACATCTAATTACTAGCTGCTACTTGGTTTATATATCACCAAGTTTACAAGTGAAGGCAAAACTGTAAAATACAATTAAAAGATTCTTCACATGTTTCTTCTTCATTTCTCTATCTAATGCAATTTAGGTATAGTTGTGAATCTTTGAATACTTCCTTGTTTGCACCAGAATGGAAATGCTGCATTTTCTTGATTCCTCCTAGAGGTTGTCACATTCCAGTTTGTCTCTGTCAACCCATGTGCCTCTGTCAGCTTATGAATTATCACTATCAACTACTATTTGAACTAAGTATTGGTTGAAGCTTTCATTCGTTGATGCTTTATCCGTTGAAGCTTTATCCGTTGAAGCTTTATCCGTTGATGCATTAGCAGTTGAAGCTTTATCCATTGAAGCACTCATCCGTTGATGGATGTTATCCGTTGAAGCTTTAGAGACATCCGTTGAAGCTTTGCTTCTCATCCGTTGAAGGCCTTTAATATCAGTTGATACTACTTCACTTATACAAAATTACAAGACATGAAATATTTACAATTAGCCCTCCTATTTGTATATCCACTAGTGGCCAAATGACTGATAATTTACCATAACATCTAAGAATTACAACTGAAATACAGAGAGTGAAATGTGCTACAATACTAAACTTATTTCTAAGTAAAGCTGCTCCTTCAACGGATAGCCAAAATGGTCTTATCCGTTGAGGCTACAAACACTAGATTTCTACTTAAGTGTTTTGTTTAACTTATCATCAAACTAATACACATATTCCTAACAAACAGGTTCCAATATCAGAACCTGTTATTGTAGAAGCTGAGAAGGTCTCTTCTCAAAAAGATACTGTAACTGGGAGTTCTAGGCCCCTCAAAAGGCTTAGAAATTTAAATTCTGATGATAAAGCTCCTACAGTGTCTCCACCTTTGAAGAAATTAAAGAAACAGAGAGCTCACAGGGACATAGTTGATTCAGATTCAGACGATGTAGTGGAAGCAGCTAAGGAAGGGGTTCAGGAATCTCTGATCTCAACAGAACAAATTGTTATTGAATCACTTCCTTCTGCACAACCAGAAACTGCTCAAGATAGAATATCTACACCTCCTATGTCACCTATAGTTGATCCAGTACATACTGAAGAACCAGGTACAAGTGCTAAAATTGATATTCATCACTTGATTGTGCCTGAGGTTTTGTACTTGGAAGCTCCACCAATTCAACTCACTCCACCAACAACATCAATTTTGGATGTTGATCAGAACCTGGCTGCAGAACAAAATTTAGAGGATGATGTTGAAGCCTTTATAGCCTCAAATGCTGCTATTTTATCAAAGGATGCTGATACTGCAGGATCTGTAAGTTCTGATGCTGCCAATGAGAAAACTACTGGTGAAGCTGCTGCTAATTTAGATGTTGATGCAGCTGGTCCATCTGGACATGCACCTCAACAAATAGTTAATAAAGCTGATCTAATCAAGAAGTTTGTTAAGGAAGCACCAGTACCTTGGAGTGAAACTCCTAGAGGAAAGGAGTGGACTAAGGAATGGAACTCAGTTAGTTTTGTTCCTTTTTGAAAAGATTCTTGCTGAGCATCTGACAAAAGCTGATGAAATGCTGATAAATGATGATTTTAAGGCACAACTGAGAGTTACTGCATTGAGTACTAGGAACCTTTAAGGTCAACACTCAACAACTCATGCCAAGGTGAATAAAATTCAAGAAACCTTGATCCAGCAAGATATAAATGTGAAACTTGAAAAGAACAGATTTTTCAAGCCAGCCTTTGACAGAATTGCCTACATTGATAAAACTCAGGAGAAGCAACTAACTCAGATTGATGAAATTTTAAAGAATCAAGCTTCTCAGCAAATTAAACTCAATGAGATCCAATCCTCGGTGGAATTGCTTGTTTCTCTTCTCTTACCTGCTGATGCCAAAAAGGGGGAGAAAGTGATTAAGTCCAAATACAAATCTATTCAGACATTGAAGGGAAATGATGATGGAAATGATGACCATGGAAACTCTTACAAGGGTAGAGGTCAAGGAAAATGATTTTCATCAAGTAAAGCTAGAATTACAAGATAAGGAACAAGTTCTGATACTGGGAGAAGAATAAGTTCTAATACTGGTAAAAGGATAAGTTCTGGTGAACATCTGGAACTTGATGAAGAAATTTCAAAGGAGTTATTTCTTAAAGAAAATCCAGGAATGGACTTTAAGAGTCTAAAGGAAGTAAAGCTGGACTCAAATCAGAAGGTGTCAAGACAAAATCTAAAGCTTCTGTTGTTGAAAAGAAATTTCCAAAGCCTAAGGGTATTATGATAAAGGAAAGAACAAATTCTGAGGCAACCAAAGCCAAATCACAAGTGGAAATTGATCCAAGGTCCAAGGGCAAAGAAAAAGTTGATGAACCTGTAAAGGTTTATATGCCAGTCATGGATGAAGAAATAACTGATGATGAAGAAGATGCTAGTCTTACTCTGATGCAAAAGAAGATTTTTCAAACAACCTCTGACATGGCTCATGTTGTTCAGAGTCAAGACTTAGTAAACTCTGATATGACAGTGAAGCAAGCAACCTCTGACATAGCTCAAGTTGGCTTGATATCAGAAGATAAGGAAAAGGAAACCTCTGACATTGCTCATGTTAAACCTTCAAAGATACTCTTACCAGGATTCACCAAAGCTAAACAAACTCAATCTTGAAGACTGCAACAAGTGGTTTTGAAGCAAGAGTTGTTACAGGAAAGGAAGCAAGAGATAAATCTAGATTGGGTAGTTCTGATGAAAGAAGAGTACATAACAGTACCAATGATCCAACTCAACTCCTGAAAGATTGAATCGACTTGAATCTATACAAATGGTTTACCATACCTTTTTGAAAGAACATATCTTGTTTTATTTTATGACAGATGGAAGGGTATACCATATAAGGCAGAATACTATACCACTGAAGTATTTTGAGGAACTGGAACATGTTCTATTCCTACTTCAAGTGAGAAATAGATAAAATGATAGTGCTGCAGGTTTTTTAAAGTCATAAATTCAAAGACAGGAGAAGCTTTACTCTGTAAAGTCTGACAACACATATTGTCCCATGTACAGAGATCACAAAGGTGATATTGTCGATATGAAGCCTAACTCAGCTAAGATTATAACTACTTTTCTGGGTTATAAGGCTGTGGAATTCAATCTAGAGTATGACAAGGCATATCTGATCAGACTAGATCAGGAGATAAGAATAGCTAAGATAAATGATCTCAGAGCAGCTGTAACGCCCCCAAATCTGGGGTCAGGAATCTGGGTTGTCACGCCATCCTTCACTCATGTGTAACCTGGTATTGATTCAATAATCCAACAGACCCCAATCTCATACTCACACACACACACAAGTTATAGTCTTAGAAACGATGTACAAAATGTAATCTTCTTTTATTACACTCAAATGTACTTTACAGGATCTCAAACAATTATTTATAACCTCTACATGAATTTATAATAATTACTTTTATTACACTCAAATGTACTTTACAGGATCTCAAATTCGGTCTTACAACGAATTTGGATATTCATTGGAGCCACCGCATACGATGATCAGTCGTAATACGATAATAGTAACCTTTTCTACTAGTAGAAGGACGACACCTTCGTATCCCGATTATCACCCTTGCCGCATTCGGGCTACGTGTCCCATTTTTGGGTATACACATACTTCACAAGTTCCTGAGTACACTGAGTACCTTCGCCTGCGGTACCTTTGGTAGTCCATCTAGCACACATAGTACCAGAGTCTACCCCTCCCTTATCCTGTAAAGAATATTATCAATCTCGAGAACTCGAACCACATCGAAGTTCCCCAAGTGTTTTGCTTGTTGATAGAAACAACTTATCTCTCTAAGATATAAGTGTATATATATGTATATACGTACTTCCGAGAATTTTAGAGGAAGGACTAAGGATGTGAGTTGACCGTTGTCAACAGATAATTAATAAGGGGGAAAAGTTTCTCCTTGAAACTATATTCAAGATATTAAATAAGTCGGGATAATATTCTCCGACGATCTGAAATTACTCGAATGATTTTCCGAAATCAGAAAGTATATTTTAAATCAGGATCTATGATTTTAAATCAAAATAAACTCTTTAATTAAATAATAATTAATTAAATGATAATCGATAAATAATTAAATCTCGAATGAGTTTACTCTCTAAAAGAATATTTAAAATAATATTCCTCAACTAGTTTGTATCTACATAATTAATAATCTATAATGATTAATCGGGTTTGAAATAAATAATCGTTGGAGTATACTACTCCCATAATAAGGAATAAGTATATAGTATTTATTATTCGAACAATAAAATCTAGTTGAGGGAATATGATCGTTGGGAAATCATTTTAATAAAAGTTCGAGGTATTTTAATGTTTCGTTAATGGATGATGAATCCCTTTAAAACGTACTACTATGGACTTTAATCGTCCTATAAATATCACCGGAATGATTCCCGGGTTTTTATTTAATAAAAACAAAATTGACCGACTCTCGGTCTTACAACTTATACATCACGCTCTATTATAGCGTTAATATTCTAATATGACTCAGCTCCAAGTTCTACATCCATATCTTTGCCAAATCAAATATGATTCTAATTTTTCTCCTCATCATTCTGATAATCTCCAAAGGTCTCATTAGTCATACCTTAATACCTCAAATATACACTTATCCTAACCTACACATTGAGGCTACATCCGGTAGTCCAATGATGAACTCTATATGAGCTCTTACGAAATCTCGCATCTAGACAGACTCCTAACACTCTCGTTTCTGAGTAGTATAACTTAATGCTCCGATACCATTTTTGTAACTCCCCCAAATCCGGGGTGAGGAATCTGCGTCGTCACGCCATCCTTCACTCATGTGTAACCTGGTATTGATTTAATAATCCAACAGACCCCAATCTCATACTCAAACACACAAGTTATAGCCTTAGAAACGATGTACAAAATGTAATCTTCTTTTATTAGACTCAAATGTACTTTACAGGATCTCAAACAATTATTTATAACCTCTACATGAAGTTACAATAATTACGACTGATATCTTATATCTATCTGATACTCTAGCACACCTGAGACAAAGCTGCCAGGGATCCTCCCCATGACTGCAAGCGATTAAGTCCCACACCGATATACTGATAATCTGTTGTATTATGTCATTTAAAAGAAAGCAAGAGTGAGCTATAATGCCCAGCATAATAAGGTACAGTATGAAAATGACTGTATGATTACTCACGTAAAACATCATATATGATAATTACGTTTTATTCGAAAATAGTTTTCCTTGGTGATACACACCTTCTTATAAAAACAATCCTTTAGTGGATCTTATTATCCTGCGAATACCTTAATAGTAAACCCATCACCTAGGCTTGGGTTACGGTATTGCATCACAATTCCAATTGGAAGAATTTGGACATTCTTTGGAGCCACCACATACAATGATCAGTCGTAATACGATACTTGTAACCTTTTCTACTAGTAGAAGGACGACACCTTCATATCCCGATTATCACCCTTGCCGCATTCGGGCTACGTGTCCCATTTTCGGGTATACACATACTTTACAAGTTCCTGAGTACACTGAGAACCTTCGACCGCGGTACCTTTGGTAGTCTTTCTAGCACACATAGTACCAGAGTCTACCCCTCCCTTGTCCTTTAAAGAATTCTATCAATCTCAAGAACTTGAACCACATCGAAGTTCCCCATGCGTTTTTCTTGTTGATAGAAACAACTTATCTCTCTAAGATATAAGTGTATATATATGTATATACGTACTTCGGAGAATTTCGGAGGAAGTACTAAGGATGTGAGTTGACCGTTGTCAATGGATAATTAATAAGGGGGAAAAGTTTCTCCTTGAAACTATATTCAAGATATTAAATAAGTCGGGATAATATTCTCCGACGATCAGAAATTACTCGAATGATTTTCTGAAATCAGAAAGTATGTTTTAAATCAGGATCTATGATTTTAAATCAAAATAAACTCTTTAATTAAATGATAATTAATTAAATGATAATCAATAAATAATTAAACCTCGAATGAGTTTACTCTCTAAAAGAATATTTAAAATAATATTCCTCAACTAGTTTGTGTCTACATAATTAATAATTTATAATGATTAATCGGGTTTGAAATAAATAATCGTTGGAGTATACTACTCCCATAATAAGAAATAAGTATATAGTATTTATTATTCGAACAATAAAATCTAGTTGAGGGAATATGATCGTTGGGAAATCATTTTAATAAAAGTTCGAGGTATATTAATGTTTCGTAAGTGGACAATGAGTCCCTTTAAAACGTACTACTATGGACTTTAATCGTCCTATAAATATCACCGGAATGATTCCCGGGTTTTTATTTGATAAAAACAAAACTGACCGACTCTCGGTCTTACAACTTATACATCACGCTCAATTATAGCGTTAATATTCTAATTAAAACATCTCCGGAATACTTCCGGGTTTTCATCAATTTTTACTGACCGATCCTCGGTCTAAAATATATACACGCCACGCTACTCGCTAGCATCAACATTCTCAATTATAAACTCCTCTGGTATACCTCCGGGTTTTTATAAGCTTACACCGGCCGACTCTCGGTCTAAATATAACATTTCGAATTCGGTATGAACATATACTAGAAATTATCAACAATTGAGTAATGCGATACATCTCAAACTTCGTAAAACAATTTAAAGCAATCTCATGCATATATCACAGTTTTATAAAATATTCACAACACAACAGTTCTTAAAAGGTAGGGTTTGAAAACTTGCCTGGGTATCTCGAGGTGGAGGATGCTCTAAGTTCCGCTCGGAAATCTATAACCATAAATACAATTCATTTCGTTAGGTCCCGTTCTAATTTACGGCGACTCGCACTCATGCGCTACTTATAATGCACCCTCTTAACTTATACTACCCTTATTATTCCTTTAGTCCTTATTCACATCATGTTTGCTTCATTTTTCTAAGTATCTTAGGTTCATTCTCTTTATCGTCGTCGGCTCCGCTTATGCATTCTACGGTTTCTAATCGCGCGGTCTCGGCTCCGATATTTTTATAAAACTGAAAATCATTGTTTTCACTTGAAATTTTTATGGCAGTTAAGAAAATCAATATGTTACTCTCTGTAAAAATTTCATGATTTATGAATACTTTTAAGTCGATCCCTTATAGTTTCAAAGTTCGTGATTCGTAGCAGTTTTTGTCGCGTAAATCACTTTTAGTAAAATGACCATAACTTTTGATCCGTAAATTGGAATCAAGCGATTCAAGCGCCTAAACGATCCTTATAATATTGTCTATCGTAAAAATGGGTTATTTTTCAAGAAACTACAGTTTACGACTTCGGGACTCTCTGCAGAAACTTAAAGTTACGATTCGTTGGTTTTAACGGAGTTACGTTTACGATCGGGGTTTCGTTTACGCCCTAACTCTTAACACAACCACCAACAATCATCATTTCATCATTAACACACAAACTCTTCTCAAGAACATCATGTTCTTGAGGCAACAACAATCAACGTTAAATCTACTTAACTTAAACTTCAAGATCTCAATAATACCACTTCTTAAACTAAATTTTCTACCACATACTAAATGGATCTTAAAAATGAATCTTAAATAAAGTTGGTGTGACGGCCTCAACCACGGGGTCAGGAGTTGACGTCACTAAACCCAATTACCAAAAATATAAACAATAGAATTATTATTAAAATATACTAACTTGACCCCAAACCAAGATCCGGTCCAGGTTCAAATATAATTCAGGTTCTCAATACTACAAACTCTTTATTCCACATCTAACACATTCTAACTTTATTCAGCAACTCCTCAGACCTCATGACCTGATACAAACTACCTCAGAGGAGTCGGGTCCAGTAGGGGCGGGAACATAGGTCGGTCTGACTGATCTTCTAGGCATCTACGAGATATACATAACAGTTTGCAAGGGTGAGCATAATCGCTCAACAATACCAAAATATGAATAACAGAATAAAACAGTAATGTAACAATGATAGGAACAGAACTGTAATCATGATATCAACATTATGCAACAAAAATCAGAGAAAACTGGATATCACTAACTAGCATACTTCATCAAAACAACATAGCAGTGTGCTGTAAAAACACCAGAGTCCAATTTTAGCATGCTAGTCACACTTATAAAATTACTGTATCAACTACTCGTACCCTTACGGGAATAAAAAAAAAACCAAATCAGATACGTAGTGGATATGTGAAGACAACTGATCAGGCTATCAACACCAGACGGCTCCAACTGCCATCTCATTTATGGCTCCAACTGCCATCTCATTTACCTGTTCCGGAACTCAGAGACTAGCTAGGTCTCTGACCTGCTGGACTAATCGGTTATACAGTGCGCACAACTGAATTAGCCTCTTACGCCACCTCAATAGGCCTACTATGGCCCCAACATATCCCATATCTGATCGTTTTAATCCAGTTTTCAAAAATCACTTTTACCTATCTCTTTTCAAAATCAATTCTGTCACATCACACTATTCAAATCCTCTTTTCATTTAAATCATATTTAGATATAGGTATTTTCAGAAGTTACTTTTCCCCAAAACATAATTTTAAACAACATTTTCAAATACAGGGGATACGTAACTTAAAACATTTATGTTCCGTTACGAAAGTACAACATTTACTTATTCACATATACTGAACCATAAAAGAATGGTCAGGGTACTTGCCTTGCAATGCTTTACAAAACCCTAAGTAGCTTTCACGCTGACTTTAATCCTGGGAAAACTCGATCGGAATCTACAAATACAGAATACCCTCATCAGTTACACCGACATGCTTGATATCCTCAAATTCTAACAACTCAATCCGATAACCCGACTCGTATTATTATTATACACATAATCACATAGTCACGTAGTCGGAATATTGGTAGGGGTAACACGTATAATATAAATACGTACATTTTCGAATATATTTTTAGGAAATTTTGGCAGCATCTTATTTATTTATAAGACTACCTGTCGATTACAATTGACGTCATCAATCACACAATCCACAATATTACTTCATCATTTTATACAACTTACATCCCAACACCAATCACAATTAATTATTTAAGTCCGAAAATATTTTACGTAATCCTTTTATTTATTTATAAAATTTAGGACTCAGAACATCGTCATCACCGTCCACCGTCCGCTCATAACGAGTCATCGCGGTACGGCGGCATAATTTATTGGTGCCCGAAATATTCGGGTATCCAAATAAATTCCACCGATTAACTAAAAAATAATTTCCCACATGAATTAATAATATCACGAATTTTACTCAATAATTCCTGATATAAAGCGAAATAAAATTT
Source organism: Apium graveolens (assembly GCF_009905375.1). Lineage (NCBI taxonomy): Eukaryota > Viridiplantae > Streptophyta > Magnoliopsida > Apiales > Apiaceae > Apium > Apium graveolens. Next base: position 87,313,512 of record NC_133654.1, on the reverse strand, counting down.
CAGGATTATATAAAAATGAATCCACTGCACAACTCGGCCCATCAAGGCCCAACAACAAAATTAACACAAGCCCAGCAAAATAACCCAACTGAACAAACCACAGAGACGAACAGGAACCCAGCCGCACACACGCGCAGCGCGTGCAACAGCACCAACACAAAGCGCCTCACACCTCTCGCCGGAATCGGAGAAAGGAGGTGGCGACCGTAAATAAAACAGCACAGAGACCACAGCCAATTACACACTCGTATACATACATATATATATATATGTATAAGCATACAACAACAGGAAAGAATCGAAGTAACCAAACCACGGCCACTCATCGGAAATAAGCCGGAGATGAACATGGCCGCACACAGAGAACAGCGAGGAACAGAAGAGAGAGGGAGGAGAGATTAAAGAGATGATCGAGGAGGAGAGCAAAGAGAGAGTCGAGACAGTCAAATAACCGAAAGGGAAATGAATATAGGGAATTAACAGGGCAGCCACACGTGTCCTGTTAAACAGGATACGTGTCGCTTTATTATTAATCTGAATTTCTGAATCCCCGGAACCCAATTTATACCCCGACATTTACACTTTTAATGAACCAAGTAGCATTAAAAACACATTGAAATAAATTCCAACTAATCCAAAAAGATCCGAAATATTCCGAACTAATTAAAAACATAATTTTCAAAATTTTAAAAACAATTCCTAAAGCGCACTTTTTACCCGCTCTTAATCAAACAACGAAACGACGCGCGGGGGAAACAATTCCTGAAAATTCCCAAAATAATTTTAAAATTCTCCGAACATTATAACTTTCATAAAATATGAGTTTCGTAATTTTTGAAGATTTCCATAATTAAATACGGATTTTACAATCAAACACACTCAGAAAATCATTTATAAATAAATAATTAATAAAATATTGATTTCTCAATTTTATAAAGTCCTAAAAATACTTATTAAAATTATAAAATTATTAAACCAATTTTAAAGACAATCCAAATATTTTTGAAATTAAAAACTATAATTAAATCACTAATAAATCACACAATTCAATTCCACATAACAACAAATCATAAATAAATAAATAACAATCAATAACCGCTGCCAAAATCAATAGACACATTTTATTTATTTTTTTAAACCTTTATTACATTCCCAAATAAAATAAAAATACACGAGTCGTTATAGTTGGGCCAAAGATTTTTTACCTTTCTTGAAAGCTTGAGATGGGTTCTTGAGGATGGTGGAGGCTTGGAAGTGCTTGGTATGATTTTTGGAACCTAAAACAACCATTAAAATCAAGAAACCAAAGAGAGGTTACTAATCATACTATTCATTAGTGAGTTTCTATTTCACCCATCAAACCTTGATAAAAAGAGATGAAAGAATTTTCTTACCTTAGTTTAATTGCTAGGAGGCTTGAGAATTAATGGGATGATTTTACCATGGCTAGATTTTGAGATGTGAAATTGAATTCTCCCCTTTTTCTTCAAGGGGCCGAATGGAAGCTTGATGGGGTGGGGGGTATTTATACTTACTTCCCTTGGTTGCTTAGCTTGGTTGCTTTGCTAGGTTGCTTCTAGGAAATGGGGTGGGAGATCTTCCACTTGATTTGATAATCTTCCTAGCATAGCATTTAGGTATATTCTTGTTGCAAATCTTGGGGACAAATCTGAGGTAGCTTCCTAGAAATTACTTGTGTTAGCTTCCTTAGCACATTATTTGGATAGCTTGCTTGATCATCCTATGGTTAGCTTACTATTTGATAAAGTAACCATGGTTACTTTCTTACCATGGTTTAGTTAGTGCGTTACATTTATTTAATCGTTTACGCGTTCGCTCGGTCGCTTAAACATTTTCGTAATACTTATTCGTAAATGGTTAGCGACGTAATTCCTTTAGTATTTATTCCTTGTAGTTTTAATTATCATAATTGAGTATAAATCCATAGGGTTTTAATCTCGTAATTATATTGTGAACCCCGTAATCCTCAATGGGTCGTAAATACGGTCGTTTTTCAAAGTTTGTTTTCTTCGAAAACTAATAGCGTTTACATACACTCATTAGTACTTATAATCCTAATATCAACTCCGAAACTCATTTTCTCATGCACTACATAGTGTGGGCTCAAAAGTTTTTCCCGTCCGTCAGGGTTACTATTCATTAAACTTTTTACAAGGTCTCAAAAATTCAAGTTATTATATTATCATTCATAAAGGTCTTTTACCGATGTCAAACATTTGGGTCCTTACAGCAACTATTTTTCAAACTGGTGAAGATACAGCTGAATTGATAAATGCTAAAAGGAGGATGGTCAATGAACTTGAATATGCTGAGAGATGTTTGTTGAAGAACTATCTCAGAACAACTCCTGACATCAAAGAGATCAGAAATTGAAGCCAAGTCAAAGATCTACAACTGCTCAAATTCTGAAGTGTATACAGACTGAAGCTGTTATCAGACCTTAAGATGGTAAAGCTAAAAGGACTGTAAGTTGTAGTTATCTAGTCAAATTCTCATGCATTTGTACTTAATGTTTTTGACATCATCAAATATTTGTTGAACTTGTATATTATGCTAATTTACAAGTTGGGGGAGATTGTTAGATATATTTGTGATGTCATGTGTAATATAATTTGTGTTTAGTTTTTAGATCTTAACTAACATGATAAATCAGTACTTAACTGAAAATCAACACTTATACTGAAGACATGACTTAAGATATCAGAACTTAAGTTATCACAAGATATTTATCAGGAGATAATATCAGGACTTAAGATAACTTTCAGATAAGGCAGGCGGCTGATTGAAATGAAAGAAGATCAAGACTAAGACAGAAAGAAATATGCATGAAGAAAGAATTCTATGAAGAATAGAATACTTGGAAGAAAAGATAACTAGTTATTATATTTTAGGAAGCAGAATTATATTCCATATCAATTAGAAGATTATCTTGTAATTGTTTAGTATATAAACACAGGCATAGGGTTTACACTATAGGTGTTATCTTAATCGAAGTTATTATTCTTTATAACCCTGGCACCTCTCGTGATAATTTGTTCATCACTGAGAGAGGACAGTTCCATATTATAACAAAGTTTATTGTGTTGAATAAAATCTGTTTTCTGTTACTTGAGTTCTTATATTCGATTTGATTGTAGTAAACACTGTATTCAACCCCCTTCTACAGTGTGTGTGACCTAACAGTATATTTATTTCTATCTAGAGATTTCCAGAGATTGAACATTTTCAGGACCAAACAAATCCATATGAATCAATTGTAAAGGTTCGGTGATTGCTTTCATATTTTTGGTTTTGTGACATGACCTTTTCAAATTTCCTTTCTAACAGGCTTCACAGACTTCTTCTTGAAAGAATTCAGGTGCAAGAATATATCTCATCAACCCTTTCTTCATAAGAGAATTCATTGTTGAGCAAGATTAAAGCTATACGTTTAACTCAAGATACTGGTATGGATAATTTAACATAGAACAAGGACTTTGAAATAATCTATGTCCCACTAGGATCAGTACAGATTGTTTAATTGGGTATATGCACAAAAGGTTTTGTTAGCTGCAGTGAAGAAGACGTCAACAGTGATCCGTATGAAGTTCATTAATATGTTCAAGCATCGGAGGAATAAGGTTGAAGTCATTCGAAGCAGTTACCAGAATCAGTATGAAGACCTCAAGGATTCCTAGTGTAGTTGGTTATATTTGGTAGAAGTCTTAACAGTGCTTTATACAGGTATAATACGAAGGCCTGAGGGCGGAACTAGTCGTCTGTGTACCAGACCCGTGCACGAGACGTCAGTGATCCATGAAAGGAAACAGAGTATTATTTTTAGGAACACTGTTAAGTGATTTTTGTACTCGAGGAGTCTGGAAATATCTTGAGGTACAAAAACAAGAAGATTATAAGGCCTGCAGATACAGAGGAGTACATCCCAAAAATTTACTGGATTTATTTTTAATTCAATGACTGATTTTTATTAAATGAATAAGTGAAAATCATCTTATTTATTTATTTATTTAATTTTAGATCAAAATATGATTTTAAGATGAATAAATTAAAAATTGAATTTTTATTAAATGAATAAATTAATCTCAAAAGATTTATTTATTTGATTTGATATCAATATTTAATTTTGGTAAATTAAAATTAATTCTTGAATTTTATTTAAATAAATAAATAAATTTACAGTTTATTTATTTATTTATTTTATTACCAGCCAGAAATTAAGTTATTCGGGTGTTTAATTACATTAACAAGAGTGTACAAAATATACATACAGACCTGTTGTTTTGTTTTTCCCCACACAAACAAATTCTTCCTCCTGCACATGCATGCTAAGTCAGAAAGTCAAGGAAGTATATGTCCTGTTTTCTGTACAATTCGGTGTAGCAACAGGAAAGAAAAGAAGAGGCAATTTTGTTGAATTGCCACGGGACCCTCCTTCAATTTGTCTAAAAGAAATGAGAGAAGTAAGCATAGTATGACAGACTGACAGGGTTGTTTTGTTTCTATTGATGTTGCTCCTCATGCGCGCGTGCGGTGCTGTGAATTTTGTTATGCTGCAAGTCTGGCGCGTGTAAAGCAAATTCTTCCCTTGCCGCTTTTTTTTGTCCGCGAGAACCTGTGCATGCATGTGGTGCCTCTTTTGTTTATTCAAACATAAAAAAAACCATGTTCATGTATAGTCGCCATAGGCGAATAAATATGTTAAGGCTAAAGGCGGTCGATTTGTTTTCTTCTCTCGCGCGTGGCACAGACGTCTGGCGACAACCTCTCCTGTGCTGCTTTAGATATGTCGACAAAAAGACTTCAAATGCATATGAATATGTTCCTTCTACTACTGCTTAAGTCACCATAGGCGAATCAATTTTTGAAGGCAAAGACGACACCATATTTCTACACGAGTCGCCACAGATATTTCAAAGAGGTCGCCATATAATTTGTTCTTGCAAGTTGTACCAATTAAAATACATGGATAAAAATAAGCCACGTAGTCTCTTCTATCTGTCCTACATTCTACCATCTACAAAACCAAAGAATTGCAGCAGATTAGAACACTTCTCAGCAAAAACACTATCGAAGCTCTGCAGAATTTTTCTTGTAGAGTTAGTTGATTTCATTTATTGAAATTAAGGAAAGAGGTGCTGCCCAATTTATTTCACACCAATTAAATCCTTACAAACTTGTAACACTCATTATTTAATGCTCTCTTGATTGTATTTAATATCTTTTGATAGAAGTTTTGAATTCTTAGAGTGATAGATATAACCTTAGATTGATAGTTATTATTTTGGTTCTCTCTATATTTGTTGCTTCGAATTATTTATATTCGGAGTTGTAAGCAAACCTTTACGGTTTAGTTTCTTAATAATAAGAATTATTCCATGAATTGCTTTGTGTTTGTTTATTTCGTTTTCGAGATTTATTTTCCGCTGCAATTAATTTTAGAAAACGAAGAACATACATTCACCCCCCCCCCTCTGTATGTACATTTGGACGTAACATTCATTGATCTTAGATTCAAGTGAGACAGATTCTTGTGCCATAGCTATATTTTTTTCATTTTCTAGCTTTTGAATAAAAGAAATATATCTATCATATGTCTGTAGTCTTGAAGTTGGTAACAAAAAAAGCTTCCTTTTCTTACACAAGAGAAGGCTAATTCTTTGTTTTTCTTGTGAGTAATTGAACAGTGATCTTGATCAAATTTTATTTTGAAACCTCTCTATGTGAAATATCCAATACTCAGCAAATTATGGTTCAAGCCTTCTACTTGTGCAACATCTTTAATGATGACATTTCTATTTTTCATATATCCCTGACCAATAGTTAGATCAATGTTGTCATCTTCAAAGGTACCTAATGGTCCTCTCTTCTCTTCAAACTGTGATATCATGGCTATATCACCTGTCATGTGCCTTGAGAATCCACTATCCAAGATCGACATAAATCCCTTATTCTTACCTTGCATTCACAAATGATATTGGGTTGATTATGGTACCCAAACAAGTTCGGATCCAGATGACTTAGAAACAGGTTTAACATTTGATACATGGTGCTTAATCTTTTTGTCAGTCTCAAAAGGAATATTATGTGACTTAGATGAGGTGCCAACATTTCCAACATTGAACGAGTGCATTTTATGACTTTGTATGTTTGTGTATAAGGTGTTCAAATACTTTGCATCAAAATTGTTAGGTCACACAACACTATAGAAGGGGGTTGAATATAGTGTTTATACAATAAAATCGATTTAGAACACAAGTATGTAACAGTAATCAAGTTTATTCAATATAATAAGCTCTGTTACAAAATAGGTTAGACTACTCTCTCAGTGATGAACAATATCACTAAGAGCTGCTAGGTTACAATGAATAATGTTCTCGAGAATGATAACACATATAGTGTTAGATATATTTGATAATGTCATGGCTAATATAATTTATGTTTAGATTTCAGATCTTACTTAACAGGACAAATCAGTACTTAACTGTTGATCAGTACTTATATTGGAAGTCAGGACTTAAGGATATCAATACTTATATTATCAGGAGATAATTATCAGAAGTTAGATATCAGAACTTAATTGCTGAAGGATGATTAGAGAAGGACAGTAGCTGATTAAAGGAAAGAAGATCGAGATAAACATAAGAAGAGATATGCATGAAGAAGGAATTCCGTGAAGAATGGAATACTTGAAAGAAAAGTTATTTAATTGATATATTTTAGGAAGCAGAATTATATTCCATATCAATTAGCGATTATCTTGTAACTGTGTAGTATATAAACACAGACATAGGGTTTACACTATAAGTGTTATCATATATTCGAAAAGTTTATTCATTGTAACCCTAGCAGCTCTCGTGATATTTGTTCATCACTGAGAGGTAACAGTTCCATACTGTAACAGAGTTTATTGTTTCAATAAAGTTTGTTTTCTGTTACTTAATGTATTAAAGTTCGATTTGATTGTATTATACACTGTATTCACCCCCTCTACAGTGTGTGTGTGACCTAACAAGTGGTATCAGAGCCAATCTGTTAACACACATACAGCTAAAGATCCAAACACAATCATGTCTGACACAGAAACTCCAACTAAGCCTACCAAAACTGAAGAACCTCCAAAGCCACAAATTTAAAGTCGGTATGAGACTATCAGGGTTCCCATACTGAGACCATCTGAATATCCCATATGGAAGGTAAGGATGACCATGTTCCTGGAAGCAACAGATCCAGAATACCTTGATAGAATCAAGGAAGGGCCTCACAAACCAACCAAGCTCATTGTTGCAGTTGCAGGTGAAGCAGCAAAGACCGTACCAAAGGAGAAGAGTGATTATACTGCTGAAGATATAGCATCAATTGCTAAGGATGCCAAGGTACGACACTTACTGCATAGTGTCATTGATAATGTAATGTCAAACAGGGTAATCAACTGCAAGACTGCTAAGGAGATATGGGATGCTCTGGAAATAAGGTGTTAGGGAACTGACACAATTAAGAAGAACAGGAAGACAATATTCACTCAAGAGTATGAACACTTTGACTCAAAGACTAATGAGTCATTGAATGATTTATATGATAGATTTGTCAAACTTTTGAATGATTTGTCATTGGTTGATAAAGAGTATGATCTTGAAGATTCAAACCTTAAGTTCCTGTTAGCTCTTCCTGAATGCTGGGATTTGAAGGCAACGACAATAAGAGACAACTACAATCTTGATGAAACAACTCTTGACGAAATCTATGGAATGCTCAAGACTCATGAGCTTGAGATCGAACAAAGAAGCAAGAGAAAAGAAGGAAAGTCAAGGACAATTGCTCTTAAGGCTGAAGAAGAATTCCCCAAAGCAGCTTCCTCAAGGAAAGACAAGGGTAAAGCTCTTGTCATAAAGTCTGAAACTGAGTCATCAAGTTCTGAAAGTGATGATGACTCAGATTCTGAAAGCTTGCCTGAGACTGATGCTGATGAGGAGATGATGAAGCTGTGTGCTCTTATGGTGAAAGGAATCACAAAGATTGTATACAGGAAGTTTAGGAAGGGAAAGAAGTTTTCCAGGAAAGGCATAAGTTCTGATAAGAAGAATTTCAGAAGATCTGAAGGCAGAGGAGGAAAGTCTGACAGAGGAGATTACACCAATGTTAAATGCTATAACTGTGGTGAGAAAGGCCACATATCTCCTGATTGCAAGAAGGTAAAGGGTGACAAAGGCAAGGCTCTTGTCACAAAGCAGAAAAGCTGGACATACACCTCAGACTCTGAAAGTGAGGAAAACTATGCATTGATGGCAAATGCTGAAAAAGAAAGTGCTGAGAGCAGTTCTGAAGCTGCTGAAACAAAGGTACCTCAGACTACTTATGCTTTTCATACTGATGATATTAATGAGTTGAGAAGATATTTTAAAACCATGTTTGTTAGTTATAGAGATCAAACTTTAACATGTGAAAGATTAACTTCTGAAAATCTTGCATTTAAGAAAAGAAATGATTTCTTAGAAAAAGAGTTAGTCATGTTCCATCAAACTCAGAAGGATAGAGATGATGCTTTTTATGCTAGGGATGAAGTGCTACAAATGAATGAATCTCTAAAAACTGAGTTAGAAAAGGAAAGAGAGATTATCAGGACTTGGACTAACTCTGGCAAAACAACTCAAAATTTTCTAAGTAGTGGAAACTGGAAAGAGGGCTTAGGTTATGGAGAAGATAAGAATGATAAAGGAACTGAAGAAATTAAGCCTGTTGATAAGCAAAAGCCAAAGTTAAAACCTGTTAAGTTTGTAACTGTAAAGTCTGAAAATGAGAAATCAGAAGTTACAAAGGAATTAACATCTGACAAACTAAAACAGGAAAAGACAGCTGAAGTGAACATAGGCTTAATGACAAAGAAGCAGCTTAAGCATAAGCTGAAAGATGTTTAGAATGCAAACAAGGTAAAATCACCTAGGAAAAATAGGAATGGAAAGGAAGGTGTAAATAAAAGCAATAATTATAAACCTGTTCCTAATGCTCCTAGGAAAACATGTCATAACTGTGGAAGTTCTAACCATCTGGCTTCTTTTTGCAGGAAGAATAAGAATATTAACTCTTTACCTTCAAAATCAGGAGTTAAGAGTCAGTCTGTTAGATACAAACCACAAAATCCTTATTTTCATTGTGGTAGTTTATGGCATTCCATTTATACTTGTAAGGAATATCATAGTTTGTATTATGATTATTATCAAATAAAACCTTCTTTGAAGAAAGTTTCCATTGTTCCTTCTAGTGTAAATTATGATTCAAAGTCTGATAGTGTAAGTTCTGATAAGAAAAATGTTAACATAAACTCTGATGCTAAATCCGCTGCAAATGTTAACAAACTTAATAAGGCCAAAGGATCCAAGCAAGTCTGGGTCCTTAAAACTAATAATTAGTGGTCTTTGTGATTGCAGGGCAACAGGAAAAATATTCTAGTTCTGGACAGTGGATGTTCAGGACATATGACCGGAAATAAGGCCCTGCTATCAGACTTTGTGGAGAAAGCTGGCCCAAGTGTTTCTTATGGAGATGGCAACATTGGAAAAACATTGGGATATGGCAATATCAATCTTGGAAATTTCATAATTAAAGAAGTAGCTCTGGTCTCAGGACTTAAACACAACCTACTAAGTATAAGTCAAATCTGTGACAGAGGTTATCATGTTGATTTTTTTGAAGAATACTGTGAAATTGTGAGTAAATCTAAAGGCAAAGTTGTTCTGAAAGGATACAGGCGTGGTAACATTTATGAAGCTAAGCTTTCAACAAGTACTGATGGTTCTGCAATCTGTCTGATGAGTAGAGCATCAATTGAAGAAAGCTGGAATTGGCATAAGAAACTCTCTCATTTAAATTTCAACAATATAAATGAACTGGTCAAGAAAAATCTTGTGAGAGGACTGCCAAAGTCAGTATTTGCTCCTGATGATCTTTGTGATTCCTGTCAGAAGGCCAAACAAAGAAAATCTTCATTCAAGAGCAAGACTGAATCATCAATTCTTGAGCCTTATCATCTACTACATGTTGATCTATTTGGTCCAGTAAATGTCATGTTTATTGCAAAGAAGAAGTATGCGTTGGTCATAGTGGATGAGTTCACCAGATACACATGGGTGTATTTCTTGGACACAAAAAGTGAAACTGCATCTATCTTGATTGATCATGTCAAACATCTGGATAAAATGGTCAAAGATTCTGTGAAAATTTTAAGGAGTGATAATGGCACTGAGTTCAAGAATTTGATAATGGAAGAGTTCTTCAAAAACCATGGAATAAAGCAGGAATTTTCTGCTCCTGGAACTTCACAGCAAAATGGAGTTGTTGAAAGAAAGAATAGAACTCTCATTGAAGCTGCACGTACAATGCTTGAAGAAGCAAAGCTTCCAACCTATTTCTGGGCTGAAGCTGTGCAGACTGCTTGTTTTACTCAAAATGCAACACTCATTAACAAGCATGGAAAAACACCATATGAGATGGTGAAGAAAAAGAAGCCAAATCTGAAATACTTTCATGTATTTGGATGCAAGTGTTTTGTTCTCAAGACTCATCCTGAACAGCTATCAAAGTTTGATCTAAAAGCTGATGAAGGAATCTTTGTTGGATATCCACTTTCCACAAAAGCCTTCAGAGTCTATAATTTGAGGACAAAAGTGGTCATGGAATCTATCAATGTCTCTTTTGATGACAAGAAGATTACTGGTCTTGAAGATTTCATTGACCATGATCAGCTAAGATTTGAAAATGAAGACTCAAATTCTGATACTGAATATCCTGAAAGTCTAAGTTCTGATACTGTGAACTCTGATGGAATAAACTCTGATGTTATTGAAACTGTGGTGGCTACGCCAAGGGAAGATGCACTTATGTAGGGGGAGCATACTCAAGATCCTACCACAGCTCAAGAAACATCAGAACATACATCTGGCTCTTCAAGTTTTGATTCATCAAGTTCTGATAAGCCAAGTTCTGATAGTGCTGAAAATCTAAATTCTGAAGACTCCAACTCAGAGAGCATAGTTTCAGGGGGAGCATCAGAAAATGAAAATGAAGATAGCATGGATCATGGGGGAGCATCCAGTTCTAGAGAAAACCTTCCATCTGCAAGGAAGTGGACAAAATCACATACACCTGATTTGATAATTGGAAATCCTGATGCAGGTGTCAGAACTAGAACAGGTACTTGAAATGAATGTCTCTACAATTCTTTTCTCTCTCAAACTGAGCCAAAGAAAGTTGAAGAAGCTCTTCAAGATGCTGATTAGGTGCAAGCAATGCAGGAAGAGTTAAATGAATTTGAAAGAAACAAAGTCTGGACCCTAGTGCCAAGACCAAAGAATAGATCTGTTGTTGGTACAAAGTGGGTATTCAGAAACAAAACTGACAGTGATGGCATAATTACAAGGAATAAGGCAAGGCTGGTTGCAAAAGGATATTCTCAACAGGAGGGAATTGATTATGATGAAACATTTGCACCAGTTGCTAGGTTAGAAGCCATAAGGATATTTTTGGCTTATGCTGCTCAAAAAAAGTTTACGGTCTTTCAAATGGATGTGAAAAGTGCTTTTCTCAATGGAGAATTGGAGGAGGAGGTATATGTTGAACAACATCCAGGCTTTGTAGATACCAAACATCCAGATTATGTCTACAGGCTTGATAAAGCACTTTATGGACTTAAGCAAGCTCCTAGAGCATGGTATGAGACTTTAGCTCAGTTTCTTCTGGAAAGTGGATTCAACTGAGGAACAATAGACAAAACACTGTTCTACCTCAACCATGGAAAGGACTTACTTCTGGTCCAGATTTATGTTGATGATATCATTTTTGGGTCTACAAATGACAAACTTTGCAAGAAGTTTGCCAAACTAATGCAGTCAAGATATCAGATGAGTATGATGGGGGAACTTAGCTATTTTCTGGGACTTCAAGTAAGCAGAATGAAGAAGGCACTTTTATTTGTCAAACCAAGTACACCAGAAACTTGCTGAAGAAATTTGGAATGCAAGATTGTTCAAGTGCATCCACTCCCACGGCCACTACAACAAAACTGGATAAGGATACCGGTAAATCAGTAGATATTACTGACTACAGAGGTATGATTGGCTCTCTACTCTATCTAACTGCTAGTAGACCTGATATCATGTATGCTACCTGTCTTTGTGTAAGATTTCAAGCAGATCCAAGAGAACCTCACTTAACAGCTGTGAAAAGAATCTTTAAGTATCTTAAAGGAACAGCTGTTCTGGGATTATGGTATCCTAGAGAATCAGATTTTAAACTAATAGGTTACTCAGATGCAGATTTTGCAGGTTGCAAAATTGACAGGAAAAGCACAAGTGGAAGCTGCCAATTTCTTGGAGGCAGATTGGTTTCTTGGTTCAGCAAGAAACAAAAGTCAATTTCCACATCAACTGCAGAAGCAGAGTATATTGCTGCAGGAAGCTGTTGTGCACAGATTCTTTGGATAAAGAATCAGTTACTGGATTATGGGTTAACATATTTCAAAATCCCTATTTACTGTGATAATCAAAGTGTTATTGCTATGACAGGTAATCCAGTTCAACACTCTATGGCAAAGCACATCAGCATCAGGTACCACTTCATAAGGGGACATGTGGATGAAGGTACGGTGGAATTGCACTTTGTTCCAACAGATCAACAACTAGCAGATATCTTCACAAAACCACTATGTGAAGCCACTTTTACAAGATTGGTAAATGAACTTGGAATGGTTTCAGGTTCTTTTTCTAAATCTGTCTAGTTTTGTTCTGATGCATCAGACTTTATGATCAGTATTTACAGAATGTAATCTCTTTGTTTATTATGTGACTAATTAAAATACGCGTTTAAGTACTGATTGTTGTCTGATATATGTTTCTAAACTCTGATAAGTGATATGTCTGTTCAAGTAACTATTCAATCCTATCAGGATAACTGTGCTAGATACTGACCTAGTAGTCTTCAATAAATAAATGATTCCATATAAGAAGTAATTATTTTAGTGGAAATCTTATGACACTAGCAAATTCTGATAATTGAGCTTAGTTGAGTTTACTTTGTTTATCTTATTACTAAGTCACAAATTAGAATAATGCTACTCATCTGTTAAGTTCTGATACTAGTAAAACTGCTGAATGTACTAAGTGCTGATAAACCTCACTTATCAAAAGAGAAAGCAAAAAGATAAAAGAATAAAATCAGGTACTCCTTTGAGATCTAGAGTAAAAATATGGAAGGGACGACCCAAGTGCATTGCTGGTATTAAGTAAATATGCATTAGAAAAGCAAAATATTTTCTTGGTGACTTTTCACACTCTATGATTACTGGAGAAATACTCTGATAATAGCATAAATTATGATAAGCAGTCGTGACTCACTTACACTGAGAAGCCACTGTAAAATAGAATTTCAAAAGATGCATAAAATTAGCACAAAACAGTTGAGGTGGACTCAAGCATGAACTCATTCATCAGTAGGTTTCAGGACAATGACAGCTCTTTAGCAAAATTTTAGTTATGCCTTATTTCTAAGATGTACTGAAGTGAATCAGACTTTACTCTTTGTCTGTTATTTAGCTAAATGCACACACTAATCACTCCATCTGAATGATGTAAATTTCTGTGGAGGTCTATGTTATTTTAGATAAACAGTCATTGTGTCATTTTGCACAAACTCTGAGGACAAGCTCTGGTTGTATATTCTGATGATTAAGTTCTGAAGAGTATAACTCAGAACTTGTATGAGGACTTACTAAGATAGGCATTCCTTTTTCGAGTTAAGAAATTATGTACTGATGACTGTTAAGTTCTGATATAAGTCTAAGTTCTGATATTACAGTCTAATGTTTTACTTGACTTATATGTGAATAAAATTTGATAAAAGTCTCAGGTAATACTTGAATATGTTGAAGTGGAAGATTAATAGTCACTATGATTAGGATTAATGGTATTCGTACTTGAACAGTCCACTATTACTTGTTTCTTGTGCGCTTTACACCATGTTTCCTTTTTCCAATAAATGTTATTCTTTTTCAAAGTCTAGGGAGACGAGGTAGAATTAATTCTACCTGTCAGTATTAAATACTTTTACGTCTCCTGGCATTCTCTTGCCTATATAAGCAGCCACTTCACATCAGCCTTCCCATCAAATTCTTTCTCACACACTTACCTTCATACTTTTTCTTTCAAAAACACAATGGTCAGATTCAACATGTTTTTGAACTACCAAAACTTTAATATGGAGCTAAGCTGTACCTATTGGCACCAGGAATGGCATGTCACAGCCATTCCTGAGGAGATATAGGACTCTGTCCCACAGGACGTACTGACCCACCTCCTATTCTTCTATATGGATTACCATCGCCATCTGGAGCGATTGGATGAGGAAAGACTGGCAGCTCTCCGCCAGCAAGAGCGAATCATCAGACTCGCCATTCTGTTTGTCGAGAGTAGGAAGAAGAAGAAATGATTTAATCTTGTCTTCTTCCTGTTTTTCTTCATCATCAGCTTTGTCAGGCTTCTTAGCTAGGACTAAAGCTGTTGATGTTAGGTTTAGTAGCTTAGGGAAATCTTGTATAAGTACTGATGTAATTTCCATTTCATAAATGTATTCTCTTGATATATTAATGAAATTTGTTTTTGCTTCAAGATTTTGTCTCTAAGATATTTGGTAATGCATTGATAAATCCTGATTGATATTCTGATGACCATATAAATTCTGTTCTAATTTAAGTTCTGATTTTTTTTTCATCAGCACTTACTCATCTAATTTATCTTGGTCATTTACTTTCAGAATATTAATGATGCAGTGAAAAATAATTAACTAAGTGGGAACGGTTTCAATTTTGAATTAAAACTGTTTCACCTTGATTAATGGAATACCTGGGTAAGTGGAACAGTTTTTCCTTGAAAACAGGCAACTGGGTAAGTAATGATTCCTGTTTTCTCGAGCCCAGTAACTATCCGTTATTACTGCATGTCTGACAGGTGTCTAACGGTAACATTTTTGTTCAGAGTATAAGTACAACAGAGAGAGGATTTCTTTAATCTTTTATTTTCTTCGTATTTTTTCTCTTTACTTACTTTTACTCTCTTTCTTCTCATGTTGGTTTTTCATACAGACATCTTATCAAACACCTAACAGGCACTTTTGAATCTCAATTTTTCACATGGCACCTAAGGATTTAATCATTGATGGAGCTAAGTTTGTTCCAAACAACTATGCTGCAATTCTTGATCATGCTGAAGCTCCATCTGAATTGCATTTTGTGCAAGATCTTCTTGTACACAGTGAGATTGGGTATGCATTAACTCAGCCTGAAGTCTTTTCGAGTCAACAAGTTCTGACGTTTTGGCGGACTGGGCACTTTGATGATGGTGGTAAACATGGCACTCCCAGTATTATTTTTGAAGTGGGTGATTCATCTTATGTAGTCACTCCTGGTACAATACGCAAAGCTCTACATCTCCCAGAAAATTGTACTTTTTCAACTCCAGAGGAATCACCACTTCAGGAGTTAATGGCTGGTTTGGGATATGAAAAGAGTTTGGCAAAGCTTGGGCAGTTAAAAAGGGCTAATATCAGAAGAGAATGGAGTTTCTTCTTTGACTGCATCACCAAAGCTTTTGGGAACAAATGTTCGAATTTTGATGTTATCCCAATTCTGAGTCAGCATATAGGGTATGCTATTATCCATCAAACTCATTTTGATTTTGCAACTGGAATAATTGGTTTTATTGGGGATAGGATGACAGAGGATAGAAATGTTGTCTATTTTGCTAGATTCTGTCAACTTATATATACTTTTTGTACTGATGAACCTCAATTATTCAGTTCCTCAACCCCACCTTTTAGAGTTGTAAAACGATACTTTAATGATCTGGTAAATGCTGATACTAACAAAACAGTGGTTAGACCATTACAGATTCCTCAGTCTGTAAAACAGATCCTAGTAAATACCGATCCTGATACTTATAGATCGGTTTACTCTGATGTCCAACCAACCACAAACACCCAAAAACCATCATCCTCAGCACCTACCACTCATACTACTCAACCTACCCTCAGGACTTATCTCAAATCCTATCTCTCTACTTCACAGACTGTTCAACCCTCATCCTCCAAGCCAGAGAGAACAAAAACTATTCCTCAAACACCTCAAAAGAGAAGGAGGACTGTACTGAGAGATGAATCTGATACTGAGGAACAGGTTCCTTCTTCAGAACCTGTTGTAGGTGAAGCTGAGAAAGTGACTTCTCAGAAGGATTCTGGAATTGGGGGATCTAAGCTTCTCAAACGGCTTAGAAGAATGACAGTTCCTGAAACTCCCAAGTAATCCAAATCAACAAAGAGATATAAGAAACAGAGGGCAAAAAGGCCAGTTTCAGATGATGAAGAGGAATCAGCTAGGGAAGGGGATCAGGAATCTCTGATCTCACAAGACAAGGAATTTGCTCCAGTCACTTCTTCTCCATCAACTCCATCTCAGGAAGCTGTTTCTGAAAAGGCTAACACACCTTCTGTGTCTTCTGTTGATCCAGGCACAAGTGCTGATATTGATGTTCAAAACTTGGTTGTGCCTGCAGTACTTCTCTTAGAAGCTCCAACAGCAAATAATCCTTCCACAACACCTGTTACTGATGCTGTTCAAACTCCAGAGTTATCAATAACACCTTCTCTGCATCAAGATGCTGATGATCAGAATTTAGGTGAGCATCAGGATATGGCCGTTGATCAGAACTTGGAACAGGATCAGCAATTAGAGGATGCTGAAGCCTCCATTGCTACTCACACTGTTGTCTTATCAGAAGATACTGATTCTTTAAGTTTTGATGCTGCAAATGCTGGAGATACTGGTGATGCTGCTCCAACTGTAGATGCTGATGAAGCAGGTCCTTCAGGACATACTCCTCAATAGACTCTTCCTAAGTCTGAACAGGTTAAGAATTTTGTTACCGGGGAAGCACCAGTATCTTGGAGTGAAACTCCTACAGGTCAGGAGTGGACTAAGGAATGGAACTCAGTTTCATGTGTTCCAACTGAAAAGCATCTTGCTGAGCACTTGACTAAAGCTGATGAAATGTTAAATTCTGATGATTTTAAAACCCAGCTTAGAGTCACTGCATTGAGTACTAAACATCTACAAGGTCTTCATTCAACTACTCATGCAGAGTTACACAAGATTTAGGAGAACTTTATCAAACAGGAACAAGTTTGGAAAATTGATAAGAAAAAGTTATTCCAACCTACCATTGACAGGATTGCTTATATTGAGAAGACTCAAGATCATCAACAAGCTCAGATTGATGAAATTCTGAAAAATCAAGCTTCTCAGCAATCACAACTAACTGAAATCCAATCCTCAGTGGAATTGCTTATCTCTCTTCTACTACCTGCTGATGCCAAAAAGGGGGAGAAAGTGATTAAGTCCAAATGCAAGACTGACAAGACACTGACAGGAAAGGATAATGAAAAAGATGATCAAGGAAGCTCTGGAATGGGTAGAGGTCATAGTCAATGTAGAGGATTCACATCAAGACAAGCTAGTCACATGACAAGTTCTGATACTGGGAAGAGAATAAGTCCTGCTACTGGTAGAAGGCTAAGTTCTGATGAACTTTTAGATCTTGATGAGGAAATGTCAAGACAGTTATTTCTTCAGGAAAATCCAGGAATGGACTTGGAAAGTTTAAAGGAAGAAGAAACCAGACTTAAATCAGAGAAAGTCACATCTAAATCTGAAGCTTCTGGTAAAAAGTCACTTCCAAAACTCAAAGGCATTGTGATCAAAGAAAGGACACATACTGAAGTAACATTGGCTAGATCACAACCACAGATAGATCCAAGATCCAAGGGTAAAGAAAAGGTTGATGAACCTATCAAGGTTTATGTACCTCCTGAGGATGAAGAAATTACTGATGAAAAGGATGATCTTGCTCTGACTTCAAGAAAAGTTCTTAAAACAACCTCTGACATGGCTCAAGTTGTTCAGAGTCAAGAAATTGTAAGTTCTGATATTCAGAAGAAGCAAGTAACCTCTGACATAGCTCAAGTTAACTTGATATCAGAAGATAGATCAAAGACACTCCTACCAGGATTCACTAAAGCAAAACAGACTCAACCTTTGAAGACTACTGCAAGTGGTTTTGAAGCAAGAGTAATTACTGGAAAGGAAGCAAGAGATAAAACTAGATTGGGAAGTGCTGATGAAAGAAGAGTACACAACACTACCAATGATCCAACTTTCTTGAGTGAACCAGGTATTGGAGCAACTCCTGAGAGATTGAATCAACTGGAATCTGTACAGATGGTTTACCATACCTACTTGAAAGTATACATCATGTTGTATTTCATGACAGATGGTAGGGTTTATCATATAAGAAAAATGCCATTCCATTGAAGTATTTTGAAGAATTGGAGCATGTACTTTTCTTACTTCAAGTGAATGACAGAATAACAGAAACTGCTGCAAACTACTTAAAAGAACAGATTCAGAGACAGAAAAGGCTTTATTCTGTTAAGTCTGACAGAACATATGTTCCAAAGTACAGAGATCATAATGGTGATATTGTTGATATGAAGCCTAATACTGCACAGATCAGAACATATCTTGGTATTAAGGGACTTGAATTCAATCTGGAGTCTGACAAAGCTTATGTCATAAGACTAGATCAGGAGTTGAGAAAAGCAAAGATCAATGATCTCAGAGCTGCAATCTTTTAAACTGGTGAAGATACTGCAGAGCTTAAAGATGCCAAAAGGAGAATGATTGATGAACTCAGATATGCTGAGAAATGTTTGTTGAAGAACTATCTCAGAACAACTTCTGACATCAGAGAAATCAGATGATGAAGCCAAGTCGAAGATCTACAACTGCTTAAGTTCTGATATTTGTACAGACTGAAGTTGTTATCAGAAGTTGAATATTGGTAAAGCTTTAAGGACTGTAAGTTGTAGTTATCTAGTCTAATTCTCATGCATATGTACTTAATGTTTTTGACATCATCAAATATCTGTTAAACTTGTATATTATGCTAATTTACAAGTTGGGGGAGATTGTTAGATATATTTGATAATGTCATGGCTAATATAATTTATGTTTAGATTTCAGATCTTACTTAACAGGACAAATCAGTACTTAACTGTTGATCAGTACTTATATTGGAAGTCAGGACTTAAGGATATCAGTACTTATATTATCAGGAGATAATTATCAGAAGTTAGATATCAGAACTTAAGTGCTGAAGGATGATTAGAGAAGGACAGTAGCTGATTAAAGGAAAGAAGATCGAGATAAACATAAGAAGAGATATGCATGAAGAAGGAATTCCGTGAAGAATGGAATACTTGGAAGAAAAGATATCTGATTGATATATTTTAGGAAGCAGAATTATATTCCATATCAATTAGCGATTATCTTGTAATTGTATAGTATATAAACACAGACATAGGGTTTACACTATAAGTGTTATCATATATTCGAGAAGTTTATTCATTGTAACCCTAGCAGCTCTCGTGATATTTGTGCATCACTGAGAGGTAACAGTTCCATACTGTAACAGAGTTTATTGTTTCAATAAAGTTTGTTTTCTGTTACTTAATGTATTAAAGTTCGATTTGATTGTATTATACACTGTATTCACCCCCTCTACAGTGTGTGTGTGACCTAACATATAGTGTAAACCCTATGCTGTGTTTATATAGTACACAGTTATAAGATATCTTCTAGTTGATATGGAATATAATTTTGTCTCCTAAAATATATCAATCAGATATTATCTTCTACTAGTCTTCTAGTCGTCCAACTCTTCATGCATATCTTCTTTTGTTTTAGTCCAGATCCTCTCCTGTAAATCAGCTGCCTTTATCTGAAGTACCCGCACTTAAGTCCTGATATAAATCCTGACGGCCTTAAGTTCTGATATAAGTTCTGACTTCAGTAAGTCCTGATTTCTAGTAAGTCCAGATATTAAGTTCTGAAACTAAACACAACAAATTAGACATGACATCACAAATATATCTAACAATCTCCCCCAACTTGTAAATTATGAAAATATACAAGTTAATAGATTTGATGATGTCAAAAACATTTAAGTACAAATGCAATAAGAGTTTATTTAGACAATTAACTACAACTTACAGTACATATAGTTTTACCAATATCACTGGATCAATCTGAATCCAAAGTGATTCCTTGTAAAGTCTTTTACCAGCTTGTCTTCAGCATTTCTCAGAACTTTAACTAACTGTGCTTTGACTTGCATCAATTCTTCATCTTCATTGTCATCAATCTGATAAATGGATGTTCTGAGTGCTGGAATAGATGTTCTTTCAAGACCATCTCCAATTCTGATAACTCTAGGATGTGAAGTGTCTTCATGTAGCATAGACACTTTCCTTTCAGAATAACTTCCACCTTAGC
The DNA here is from genome assembly GCF_009905375.1 of Apium graveolens. Lineage (NCBI taxonomy): Eukaryota > Viridiplantae > Streptophyta > Magnoliopsida > Apiales > Apiaceae > Apium > Apium graveolens. Next base: position 87,293,066 of record NC_133654.1, on the reverse strand, counting down.
AGAGTTAGAGTTCTTCCTCGTAGGAATTTCTCTTCCATCATCTTCAGTTGTTTTTGGAATGCACTGAGAAGCCTTTGTATCAGAGATTCTGAGAAGATCTCTTATAGCCTTCAAAATATATTGTCACACCCCCAACTTAAACAGCAAAAATAAATATAGCTATTACAATATTTTAAAAGAAGAATACACAACCAAATCCAAGATCTTACAGTTTAGGGTTTGGAACAGCCCAACACTACCAACTATTACATCTGATTACAAATACCGAGTCCTCACACAACTATTATTACTTATTCTACCTGAGCTCGAACATAAGCATCAGCATCACAGGTCTTACGGGCAGTCTGCTTGAATCTAACTATAGCTGCTAGCTGTAATATCAGGGTAAAGCAAGAAGTGAGCCAAATGCTCCACAAGTGCTAACAGTACGACACAAAGCATAAATCGAGATATACTTTTAAGAATGTCAATGGAAAGACATAACTAATGATAACGAAAGATAAACTATGAGAGATGACATCATTTTGCTTGTATCAAAACAATTTTAAAATTATGTCTTAATCAAAATCATTTTATGACGCTACGGATTATAGCCGGTGATCATCCGCGAAGTAATCCCGAACCTCGCTGGGTTCTAAAACATTAACGGGAATCCCTTAGGCAACTTTTAAGCCTAATATAAGTATGGAAAGGACTCGCGTCTCAGTCCAGATCCACTATTCAAAGAAAACATTTACCCCCCTTTGGGACTGAAAAACCCATATTTTATTTATTTCAAAAGCTGATGCCGAATTGTAACAAAATCTCTTTTAACAGTAAACATTTTTATTAAGGGAATATAGATCAACTCGAAACACGGGAAGTATGGTACCAAATCTCAGGGCCATGATTCACAAAACTTTACTCTATTAGGGTAACCAAAAGGTTTTCATATGTTTGAATTTGGACAGGAAAATATGGTGAGACTAATGGATAATATGAAGGGGTAATGCCAAACTGGGCTCAAAGCAATGGTTTCTCATCAAGGTACAGGTGTTGGATCATTAAGAAGATAAGCTTCACGAATACTATGGGTGTTAAGGTAATGATCTCTAGCTCAGGATGAATGTATATATCAGAATTGACAAGCTTTAGGATAGGAAAGAGGGTATCAATCAATGAGGAATCATGTTGGTAAGTTTCTGACTATCAGAGTTCAAGGTAAGGTTCTATAGGGGTTCAAGTATCAGGATGAGATATCAATACTTAGGAATCAACAACATGCTAATCAAGAGGATCAATCAAGTAATATAACAACTCTTTATTTTATCATGGCTTTTAACTATCATGAAAAGACTTTTGAACTACTTGCAATACATACTTGAGGGTTCATGGCATTTCTATATAATTCGAAGATAAGCGAGAGATACGCTTGATTTAAATATATCAAAATGACTCAGGATAATTGCATCGATATATATATGAACTGTTTATAGTAAATACGAAGGTCAAGTTGAATCACTTGCCTTGAGATAGGCTGGTCTGGTCTGACTGGTAGGAGCAACAACTGGAGCTTCACTCGACCTTTATGGCAAGTTTTCCCTCGTCTCGAGATCCTACATAAATAATAATAATCCTCATTATAATATATTCTCACTAACTTAACCTATTTATAACTTGAAATTAAACACGGATGACACTTAGGCCTATAGGCACTTAATTTATATTCACCTTTATATTTCAAATGTACACACGTAGCCACATAATCACATATCGTATATTAACACCAAATAACACCATATATACCATAATGCAACACTAGGCTTGGATGATCTCGACTCACCACTTAAGTCACTTGGTCGCTAAACTAGACATAGTCTTCTAATTTTGGCTTCCTAACTCGATGTACCTTTCCTAAATTATCCAAAACCTATTGAACCTCACTTGTGCCTTTTGCTCTACTGACCTTATAATATCTTACAACTATGGTGGTCGACCTAATACTCACTTCTAAGCGTTCTAAAACTATGTGATAAGTGAAAGTGCTCACTGGTGCAAATTTCAGAATGACAACTATGGTTTCTTGAGTACATTAGACACTCTTAAACTACAATTTTTACTTCAAAACTTTTACACAAGACTCTCCTGACCTAAGGGCTTCTCACAAACTTGATGTGGCTCAAGGGCCTGGCTTGGGCCTTCTTGGGCCTAAGCTAAAAGTCCAAGGTTCCCCTGTTTTTCTGGGCAGAAAATGCTCTGACTTGAATTAACTTGTGACACATGGTTCTAACTCATATCCTATGAACTATGGTTGGAAAAAGTTCTCTGACACTCCCTCTAACTAAGGCCCAATTGGGCCTAATGAGGGCCAACCCATGACATGGTCAAATCTCCCTATTTCTAAGTTGCAACAAAACTGTCCCCTGCTGGACAGATTTTGTTATTCTACTTGTGCACCTAACCAAATGACATGCAAACCTCCAACCAACTCCTAAAACCTTTTATATACTCCCAATACTAACTTCTGGTAGCTTGGGCCTCAAAGTGCACACCAATGACATGGTCAAAACTCACTCTAAACCTCAGGGTACTAAACTGATTTTCTGCAGAAACTATAATTCTCATTTCTCCAAGGTTTTGACTTGACAAACTCAACTACCAACAACCCAATACTCAAACCAAGACTTAAGACTTAAACATGGTATTCTACTGAACTAACTTCCTTATTCTCAAAATAACCTTGGTGAGATCATCCTTACCTTAAGTACAATTATGGCAAAATAAGAGAATCTACACTTCACAAATCACAAATCTTCATGCTTTTGAAACAACAAGGTATGCATTTTTATAAAAGATAATCACGAATTATTACCATGCAACGAGAAGCATAAATCAATATTAGCACATTATACCTACTGAAATTAAGGCTTACTAACAAAATCTTTCCAAATGATCAAAATCTTACAACATTCTAAGAAAAATCCTCATGCATGCATGCCTTCGTCTTTTTCAAACCAAAACAACACATTTTCTACATATGTTCTATCATAAAATTGACATGCAAGCCTAGCATAAGATATACCTAGATGATCACTTAGCATGCAAAGAGTTTTATCAAATTTTCACCACAAAATTCAAGTCATTATCATATTAACATGCAAAAATTGATTTAAGCAACAAGAATAGTCTTAAGGACCATTCGTTCGGCTCCCATAAGGTCATGGCCGAATGAAATGGATGGAAATGGCCATTAAATCATCAAGAGTTTCCTTCTCAAGACTTGGCATTTATCCATTCCTTGTAGTCCTCTCAAAAACAACCTTAAATCCATAAGAATCAAGATTGTATTTTGAGTTTCACTAAAACCTTTACATGCAACCCTTAAACTTAAACTTTCTACTCAAAACTCTTTGAAATATATATAGACAACATGTAGGGAGCAAGATTACTTGAATATAAGATGGATGTTTGAGTGAAAGAATGGAGAAAAGAAAGGGGATGGGGGCTTCGGCTATGGTGATTGCCAAGAGGGAGGAAAAACCGAGAGGTGAGGGAGGAGGGAGGGAGGAGAGAGTGAGGGTGGAGTGTGGAGTGGGGTGAATGATCACAATACTTTGTACTTTGGGTTTTTATGATTTTGATTGATTGAAATAAGTGAGTGGAAATGAGAATTGACAAGATTACCCTTCCCACATACTAGGACCATTTTGCATGCAAGGACAAAGGAGTAATTTGGTTAGCAAGATGAGAGTTAGTGGGGGTTGTAATTGTCCTTTTTAGCCCTTTAGTTGAATAGAAGAGAGTTTGCATGCAAGGTTATTCATGTAATTTGATTAATATAACAACTAAAATTTATAATGATTTATTTTTATAAAATAAAATACAAGTTCAAAAATCATAAAATTTATACCATAAATTAACTTGGATTTTTAGAGACTTTATAAAATCATTTTCAAAATTTGTGAACAAAATACCTTTTGAAAGAAATTTTTTCCAAAGTTTAGAATATTCCTTATAAATCAAAAATAAAGAAATTAAATAAATTCTTGCTTTAAAAAAAATCATATACTACACAAAGCAAATTTATAATGCAGAAATTTTCACTCATACTAGCGTACAATCAATGAATATATTTTCATTTGACTTTAATATTATACCAAATCCACAAATAATATTACATAAAATGTCGGTCGTAACATCCTCTCCCCCATAAGGGATTCTGTCCCCAGAATCTAAGAGAAAAGATGAGGATGCCAGGAACGCATATCAGACTCTAACTCCCAAGTCGACTCTTCGACCTTAGGGTTCCTCCAAAGTACTTTTACTAACTTTACCGACTTATTTCTAAGACTCTTTACTTGCCAGTCGAGTATTTTAACCGGTTGCTCCACAAATGACAGGTCTGCCTGAATTTCTACAGGTTCATATTCTATCACATGGCTAATTTCAGTATTGTACTTCTTAAGCAACGATACATGGAACACATTATGCACATGCTGATACTGAGGTGGTAAGGCCAACTCGTAGGCCACCTTTCCCACTTGACTTAAAATCTCAAAAGGACCTATGTATCTAGGTGCTAACTTCCCTTTCTTTCCAAATCTCATCAACCCTTTTCTAGGTGACACCTTTAGCAACACAGCTTCGCCAATTTGGAATTGAACATCCTTACGCGCTGGATCCGCATACTTCCTCTGTCTATCTTGAGCAGCAAGCAACCTTTTCTGAATTAACTTGACCGAGTCATGCAACTGTTGTACCAATTCCGAGCCGAGAATTCTTCCTTCTCCTACTTCATCCCAACTTGTTGGTGATCTACACTTTCGCCCATACAAAGCTTCGTATGGTGGCATGTCGATACTGGAATGATAGCTGTTGTTGTAAGAGAATTCAATCAACGGCAAATGGTCGTCCCAACTTCCTGCAAAATCGATTGCACAACTGCGCAACATGTCTTCAATCATTTGAATTGTCCTTTCACTCTGGCCATCAGTCTGCGGGTGGTACGCCGTGCTCATATTCAACTTTGTGCCAAGACATTCCTGAAATTGCTTCCAGAATCTTGAGTTAAATCGGGGATCTCTGTCTGAAACTATTGATACGGGTACTCCATGCCTTAGTACGATTTCGCGCACATACAGATGAACCAACTTGTCCAGTGACGACTTCTCATTTATTGGAAGGAAATGCGCCGACTTTGTAAGACGATCAATTATAACCCATATTGCGTCATGCCCGGATTTCGTTCGCGGTAGTCCCACTATAAAGTCCATAGCGATATTTTCCCATTTCCATTCTGGAATCTTCAGGGGCTGAATTAATCTGCTTGGTCGTTGATGTTCTGCCTTTACTTTCTGACAAGTATAGCACTTCGCAACCCATTCTGCCACGTCTCGCTTCATATTTGGCCACCAAAAGTTCTTCATTAAGTCTCGATACATCTTGGTGCTTCCCGGGTGGATTGAAAATTTTGAATTGTGGGCTTCATGGAGGATCTCATTCTTTAATTCAGGTACATGGGGAATCCATATTCTGGATGAAAACCTTAGTTTCCCTTGCTCATCCCTTTGAGTATTAATCTCCTCTCCAGATAACTGATTCTTCTCTTTTTCCATTACTTCCTCTTGACACTTCTTTATCTTTTCCACTAGTGTTGGCTGAAAGGTCATTACACGACAAACTTCCTCGACTTTTCGATAAGCACAAAGTTCCAATTCCAATCTTTCGATTTCTTCAGATAACTCTTTTGATGTTATCATCATATTCAATCTCTCCTTCCTACTCAGAGCATCGGCCACTACGTTCGCCTTTCCAGGATGGTAATTTATCGAACAGTCATAGTCCTTGACCAATTCCAGCCATCTCCTCTGCCTCATATTGAGCTCTTTTTGAGTAAAAAATGTACTTTAAGCTCTTGTGATCCGTGTAGGTTTCACACTTCTCTCCATAGAGGTAATGTCTCCAGATCTTGAGTGCGAACACTATGGCGGCTAGTTCCAAGTCACGCGTCGGGTACTTTAACTCATGCGGCTTCAACTGTCATGACGCATATGCGATCACTTTACTGTGTTGCATCAACACACAACCCAAACCCTTATGTGAAGCGTCGCTGAATATTACAAAATTCTCTTGATCATCTGGAAGTACCAACACCGGAGTTGTTACCAACTTCTGCTTTAACTCTTGAAAGCTATCTTCACATTCTGCACTCCATTCAAACTTTTGATTCTTTCTGGTTAACTTGGTCAATGGCGTGGCGATCTTCGAGAAATCCTTGACGAATCTTCTATAGTATCCGGCCAATCCTAGAAAACTTCGCACTTCTATAGGAGTCTTTGGCCTCTCCCAACTTATAACTACCTCAATCTTTGCCGGATCCAGTTTAACTCCCTCATTTCCAATAACATGCCCCAAAAATTGAACTTCTTTTAACCAAAACTCACATTTGGTAAACTTGGCATACAACTTCTCTTGTCGGAGTATCTCCAATGCTATCCAGAGGTGCTGCTTATGTTCTTCTTCCGACTTAGAATAAATAAGGATGTCATCAATGAATACCACGACAAATTTGTCCAAATACTTCTTAAATACCCGATTCATCAGATCCATAAATGCTGCCGGAGCGTTGGTCAATCCAAACGGCATTACTAGGAATTCATAATGCCCATATCTGGTCCTGAATGCGGTCTTAGGAATATCTTCTTCTTTGATCTTTAATTGATGGTATCCCGATCTCAAATCAATCTTTGAAAAGTACTTTGCTCCCTTCAACTGATCAAAAAGGTCATCTATCCTTGGTAGCGGGTAGCGGTTCTTGATCGTTACCTTATTCAACTCCCGGTAATCTATGCATAGATGCATACTCCCATCTTTCTTTCTTACAAATAGAACAGGCGCTCCCCATGGCGATGTACTTGGTCGTATCACTCCTTTATCCAATAATTCTTGTAGCTGGCTCGCCAACTCTTTTATTTCTGCTGGTGCCATCCTATATGGGGCCTTTGAAACTGGTTCCATGCCTAGAGCAAGGTTGATCTCAAACTCAATTTGTCGATCTGGTGGTAAGCCTGGTAGTTCATCGGGAAACACACCGGGGAACTCGTTAACTACAGGAATATCTTCCATTCTGAGGCTGCCTCTCTCTGAATCCACTACATATGCTAGGAATGACTCACAACCTTTTCTAAGTAACTTCTTAGCCTGAACAACTGTAAGAAATAGTTGCTCTTGCCTCTGCCCCTTAAATACTACCTTCTCTCCACTCTTCGTCTTTAAATACACTCTCTTGGTCTTACAATTTATCTGAGCGCTATTCTCTCCTAACCAATCCATTCCTAAAATTATATCAAACTCTCCCAACTTGAAGAGTATCAAGTCGGCTGAGAACTTATACCCCGAAATATCAATCTCACACTTTGGACAAAATTGATTCACAGGAATCTTCTCTTGGTTCACAATTACCACATTTACTACCTCACTCATAACCATTTTATCACATTGGAGCTTATCAACAAAAGATTCTGATATGAAAGATCTTGTTGCTCCCGAATAAATCAATACTTTAGCTTTGACATTATTGAGTAAAAGTGTACCTGCTATCACTTCCGAATTCTGTACAGCATCCTTCATCTTCAAATCAAATGTCCTTGCTGTTGTTTGCAGGGTTGATGCAGGTGGTGGAGGTAATGCCAATACCTCAGTTGGCACGCTTGCACTAGTACTTGCCACGTTCATCAGAGCTTTGACTGGTCCGGTTGCCTTGCACTCCCTAGCCATGTGTCCAGTCTTCCCACACTTGTAGCACGTAACTCCTGGCATCGGCATCTTGCACTCATTCGCCAAATGTCCCTTCTGATTGCACTTATAACAGGTCATGCTCAACTTATTGCATACTCCGGGGTGCCTTCTTCCACAGTGCTTGCATTCCGGTCTCTGGAACCTGTTTTCTCCAACTTGCCCTTGGTTTGCCTGGTTGTTCCCTTTTGATTCTTGCCTTTTTCCCAAATTTCCCTTCTTTTGAAAATTTCCGCCCTTCTGGAAACCAATCCTCTTTATATTCCGAACTTGCGAACTTCCGGCTTCAGACTTTTCTCTATAAAATGGAACCTTCCTCTTCTTGTTATCCCTCTCTTTCCTTGACTGCATCCCATTATTCTCAATCAGAGCAGCTTTCTGTACTACTCCCGCATAAGTTTCAAGCTCAAACATAGCCACCCTATCTCTGATCCAAGGCTCCAATCCTTGCTGGAATTTCTTTGCTTTTTCCTCCTCAATGCTGGTATACTTTGTCACAAACCTTGACAACCCTGTGAACTTCTTCTCATACTCCAATACAGTCATGTTCCCTTGCTTCAACTGCAGAAATTTTAGCTCCATCTGATTCTGCATGTACTTAGGGTAATACTTGTCCAGAAATAACTTCTTAAATCTCTCCCAAGAAACCTGCTGAGTGACTTCCATAGCCTTTACTAATTCCCACCAATAGATAACTTCTCCCTTCAAGAAGTAAGTAGCATACGGCATCTTCTGATCGTCTCCTAACTGTACCAACTCAAAAGCCCTTTCTATCTCCTTGATCCATGTGTTAGCTATCACTGGATCAGTGGTATCATGAAATGCAGGTGGATTCACATTCTGAAAAGCCTTGAAGGTAACAATTTGTCTAGGTGGTACTGGTGGTTCAGGTGGTTGGTGTGGCTCACGGTTATCTTGGTTTTCAATTCGTTGTTGAAGAGTTAGTTATTGTTGAGCTATAGCATTGGTTTGCTGTTGCAAGGTTTCCAGTAGTCGAAGAATATTTGGGTCTGTGGTGGAGGTGGTTGTTGGGTTCTTCTTTTTGGGAGGCATGATCCTGAAAAAAGAGTTGTGTCAAAACAGATATGAATGATAAAATGATTCGAGGGTATCGCATGGCATTCTCATTTACATATGGGGTCAAGTTTCCAAATTAAGCAGATATGATGATTATTGAAATTTTAAAGGTCACAGTACATAGGATTAGGACAAGGTCTGATTCTAGGAATAACAGGTTTATTTAAAGGAAACAACGGAAACAACTGGGGATTCCACAGAGTCTGACAGTACAACATGAAAGGTAAATGGAAAGAACTAAGGCTCCACTCCATCTGAATGGGGCTTGGTAGTCTTTTCCTCTCGAAGCGTCTTCACAATGCTCTGGAGCTCATCCGCCACCATCTGAATGACATACTGGCTGGTACGGTCCCGGTGTGCTGGCATCTCCTCAAGCTTAGTGTTAACGTACTGAACCAAGGTCTCAAGTCTCGCAGTCATCTGCTCCTTGGGCTTCCCTTCGTAGTTTTGGCTGTCCGGATAAACGTTCTTCAGTCGGTCTATCAGTCGGTCGTACTTGCCCTGAAGCATGTCGAACTCGCGCCTCAACTCAGCATACACTGTGAAAGTAATAGTGTCGTCCGACCCAGAGGATGACGAGGAATGCGCCCTTTGCTGACAACCAATAAGAGGAGTATTAATAATAATTTACTTAACCTACTCTCTCGCATAATATCTATAACCTACACACAAATCCTATAACCTATTTGGGCTGTCCAGGGACTCTAAAGCATAGCTCTGATACCAAAACCTGTTACACCCCCAACTTAAACAGCAAAATAAATATAGCTATTACAATATTTTAAAAGAAGAATACACAACCAAATCTAAGATCTTACAGTTTAGGGTTTGGAACAGCCCAACACTACCAACTATTACATCTGATTACAAATACCGAGTCCTCACACAACTATTATTACTTATTCTACCTGAGCTCGAACATAAGCATCAACATCACAGGTCTTACGGGCAGTCTGCTTGAATCTAACCATAGCTGCTAGCTGTAATATTAGGGTAAAGCAAGAAGTGAGCCAAATGCTCAACAAGTGCAAACAGTACGACACAAAGCATAAATCGAGATATACTTTTAAGAATGTCAATGGAAAGACATAACTAATGATAACGAGAGATAAACTATGAGAGATGGCATCATTTTGCTTGTATCAAAACAATTTTAAAATCATGTCTTAATCAAAATCATTTTATGACGCTACGGATTACAGCCGGTGATCAGCCGCGAAGTAATCCCGAACCTCGTTGGGTTCTAAAACATTAACGGGAATCCCTTAGGCAACTTTTAATCCTAATATAAGTGTGGAAATGACTCGCGTCTCAGTCCAGATCCACTATTCAAAGAAAACATTTATCCCCCTTTGGGACTGAAAAACCCACATTTTATTTATTTCAAAAGCTGATGTCGAATTGTAACAAAATCTCTTTTAACAGTAAACATTTTTATTAAGGGAATATAGATCAACTGGAAACACGGGAAGTATGGTACCAAATCTCAGGGCCATGATTCACAAAACTTTACTCTATTAGGGTAACCAAAAGGTTTTCATATGTTAGAATTTGGACAGGAAAATATGGTGAGACTAATGGATAATATGAAGGGGTAATGCCAAACTGGGCTCAAAGCAATGGTTTCTCATCAAGGTACAGGTGTTGGATCATTAAGAAGATAAGCTTCACGAATACTATGGGTGTTAAGGTAATGATCTCTAGCTCAGGATGAATGTATATATCAGAATTGACAAGCTTTAGGATAGGAAAGAGGGTATCAATCAATGAGGAATCATGTTGGTAAGTTTCTGACTATCAGAGTTCAAGGTAAGGTTCTATAGGGGTTCAAGTATCAGGATGAGATATCAATACTTAGGAATCAACAGCATGCTAATCAAGAGGATCAATCAAGTAATATAACAACTCTTTATTTTATCATGGCATTTAACTATCATGAAAAGACTTTTGAACTACTTGCAATACATACTTGAGGGTTCATGGCATTTCTATATAATTCGAAGATAAGCGAGAGATACGCTTGATTTAAACATATCAAAATGACTCAGGATAATTGCATCGATATATATATGAACTGTTTATAGTAAATACGAAGGTCAAGTTGAATCACTTGCCTTGAGATAGGCTGGTCTGGTCTGACTGGTAGGAGCAACAACTGGAGCTTCACTCGACCTTTATGGCAAGTTTTCCCTCATCTCTAGATCCTAAATAAATAATAATAATCCTCATTATAATATATTCTCACTAACTTAACCTATTTATAAGTTGAAATAAACACGGATGGCACTTAGGCCTATAGGCACTTAATTTATATTCACCTTTATATTTCAAATGTACACACGTAGCCACATAATCACATATCGTATATTAACACCAAATAACACCATATATACCATAATGCAATACTAGGCTTGGATGATCTCGACTCACCACTTAAGTCACTTGGTCGCTAAACTAGACATAGTCTTCTAATTTTGGCTTCCTAACTCGATGTGCCTTTCCTAAATTATCCAAAACCTATTGACCCTCACTTGTGCCTTTTTCTCTACTGACCTTATACTATCTTATAACTATGGTGGTCGACCTAATACTCACTTCTAAGTGTTCTAAAACTATGTGATAAGTGAAAGTGCTCACTGGTGCAAATTTCAGAATGACAACTATTGTTTCTTGAGTACATTAGACACTCTGAAACTACAAGTTTTCCTTCAAAACTTTTACACAAGACTCTCCTGACCTAAGGGCTTCTCACAAACTTGATGTGGCTCAGGGGCCTGGCTTAGGCCTTCTTGGGCCTAAGCTAAAATTCCAAGGTTCCCCTGTTTTTCTGGGCAGAAAATGTCCTGACTTGAATTAACTTGTGACACATGGTTCTAACTCCTATCCTATGAACTATGGTTGGAAAAACTTCTCTGACACTCCCTCTAACTAAGGCCCAATTGGGCCTAATGAGGGCCAACCCATGACATGGTCAAATCTCCCTATTTCTAAGTTGCAACAAAACTGTCCCCTGCTGGACAGATTTTGTTATTCTACTTGTGCACCTAACCAAATGACATGCAAACCTCCAACCAACTCCTAAAACCTTTTATATACTCCCAATACTAACTTCTGGTAGCTTGGGCCTCAAAGTGCACACCAATGACATGGTCAAAACTCACTCTAAACCTCAGGGTACTAAACTGATTTTCTGCAGAAACTATAATTCTCATTTCTCCAAGGTTTTGACTTGACAAACTCAACTACCAACAACCCAATACTCAAACCAAGACTTAAACATGGTATTCTACTGAACTAACTCCCTTATTCTCAAAATAACCTTGGTGAGATCATCCTTACCTTAAGTACAATTATGGCAAAATAAGAGAATCTACACTTCACAAATCACAAATCTTCATGCTTTTGAAACAACAAGGTATGCATTTTTATAAAAGATAATCACGAATTATTACCATACAACAAGAAGCATAAATCAATATTAGCACATTATACCTACTGAAATTAAGGCTTACTAACAAAATCTTTCCAAATGATCAAAATCTTACAACATTCTAAGAGAAATCCTCATGCATGCATGCCTTCGGATTTTTCAAACCAAATCAACACATTTTCTACATATGTTCTATCATAAAATTGACATGAAAGCCTAGCATAAGATATACCTAGATGATCACTTAGCATGCAAAGAGTTTTATCAAATTTTCACCACAAAATTCAAGTCATTATCACATAAACATGCGAAAATTGATTTAAGCAACAAGAATAGTCTTAAGGACCATTCATTCGTCTCCCATAAGGTCATGGCCGAATGAAATGGATGGAAATGGCCATTAAATCATCAAGAGTTTCCTTCTCAAGACTTGGCATTTATCCATTCCTTGTAGTCCTCTCAAAAACAACCTTAAATCCATAAGAATCAAGATTGTATTTTGAGTTTCACTAAAACCTTTACATGCAACCCTTAAACTTAAACTTTCTACTCAAAACTCTTTGAAATATATATAGACAACATGTAGGGAGCAAGATTACTTGAATATAAAATGGATGTTTGAGTGAAAGAATGGAGAAAAGAAAGGGGATGGGGGCTTCGGCTATGGTGATTGCCGAGAGGTGAGGGAGGAGGGAGGGAGGAGATAGTGAGGGTGGAGTGTGGAGTGGGGTGAATGATCACAACACTTTGTACTTTAGGTTTTTATGATTTTGATTGATTGAAATAAGTGAGTGGAAATGAGAATTGACAAGATTACCCTTCCCACATACTTGGACCATTTTGCATGCAAGGACAAAAGAGTAATTTGGTTAGCAAGATGAGAGTTAGTGGGGTTGTAATTGTCCTTTTTAGCCCTTTAGTTGAATAGAAGAGAGTTTGCATGCAAGGTTATTCATGTAATTCAATAAATATAACAACTAAAATTTATAATGATTTATTTTTATAAAATAAAATACAATTTCAAAAATTATAAAATTTATACCATAAATTAACTTGGATTTTTAGAGACTTTATAAAATCATTTTCAAAATTTGTGAACAAAATACCTTTTAAAAGAAATTTTTTCCAAAGCTTAGAATATTCCTTATAAATCAAAAATAAAGAAATTAAATAAACTCTTGCTTTGAAAAAAATCATATACTACACAAAGCAAATTTATAATGCAGAAATTTTCACTCATACTAGCGTACAATCATTGAATATATTTTCATTTGACTTTAATATTATACCAAATCCACAAATAATATTACATAAAATGTCGGTCGTAACATATATTCTGACCATCTTCTTGTAACATCATATTTTACTTCCAGCAAGTAGTGAATATGTTGAAGCTCTTTGACAGACTTCTTTAGCACATCAATATCAGCTAGTCTATAGATTCTGCCATCATTGAGAAATAAGATCAATTTCTCTTTTAGATAATCTTTATCATGAGCATCCATCACAATTTGAGCAGACAGCACTTTGTCAAGGTGCTTTTGTTTGATTTGTTCATATGGTTTTTCTGTCAACATGAAAGGATCTCTGAGAGTAACTTCTACTCCTATTTGTATCTTTTCTTTATCAGATGTTAATCCAACTCTATATCTAGATTGCTTGGCTCTTAACCCAAACCTTGCAAGTTGATTAATCATTAGATTGGACTTAGGTTCCACTGGAGTAGCTTTCTTCCATAGCAGCTTCTTCTTATCAACAATTTTCATCTTGTTCAAATCAACTTGAGCTCTGTCAGAGGTTGATGTCTTGATGACTTGATCAGGATTTGTTGTTTCATTATCTTCTTTAGCAGATAGCTTCTCATAATTTGATAAACTCTGAGCTTCCAGAGTTTAAGTAGTTTGAACATTATCAGTAGTTAACTCTGTTTCTTTCAGTTTCTTCCTTCTCTTCAAAGATTCAACTTCCTCTTCTATTAGAGTATCAACATCATGCATTGTAGCTTGATAGGCAGGATCTATTAGAACTGAAGGAATTTTCTTATTCTGAATCTTTGTTGGTTCATCAATCTTTTCTTTCCCTTTTGCTTTGGGATCAATATCAACTTGTGATCTTGTCTTGGGCTTTGAAGCCTCAGAAGTTGACCTTTCCCTGATCACAATGCCTTTTGCCTTAGGCCTTGGAGGTTTCTTTGCATTAGAAGCTTTAGACTTAAGATTTGTCTTCTCAGCTGCAAATCTAGCTTCTTCCTCCTTTAGAGTCTCTAAATCCATTCCAGGATTATGCTTGAGAAATAATCTTCTAGCAATCTCTTCATCAAGTGTCTGAATCTTGGGATCCTTATAGAAGACAGAAGTCTCCCTTCCCTTAAGCTTCAGAGTATGTAAAAACTTCTGAGAGTCTTGACTTCCTCCTTGAATGAGAATATCAGAACTTAATATCATACTTTGATTATCAGAACTTGCTTTCAGAACTTGAGCATTCACAGCTTCAGAACTTGTATTCTTCTGTGTAGAAGATTGGTTAGAATCAAAAATTAGTTTCTGTAAAGAAACTTTGCTGGTTTGCTTTCCTTGACCTTGACCCTTGCCCTTGCTAGGGTTTGCTGTTTTGCTTTCCTTGACCTTGACCCTTGCCCTTGCTAGGGTTTCCCTTGTCATCTTCTCTATCATCCTTCTTCTTCAGTGTTTGAATAGTAGAGCATTTGGACTTTGTAGGATTTTATACATCACAGAAGCATGGTAAAACATTTTCTTGATATAAAATCCATATAATCGCATATAAATCGTAAATAAATTGAGGGATCGATTACTAACCTTTAAAAGCGATCCAATAATGATGAACGGAGATACCTAGCAGCTGCTCCTCAAGTGTGAAGCACTCCACAATATCCACCAAGAGATCAATGTAATGGAGGAGGAAGGGGTTGAGAGAATTAGGGTTTTCTTTCTTTTTCCTTGATTGAGGCAAATAGGGTTTATAATAGTATATTTATAGGCAAAAATTTCAGCTGAAATTTTTTCCATAAAATATTATTATTATTAACCCTTTAATTGATTATTCTCATTAACCAATTAACTAATAATTAAAACACCTTTTAATCATTAATCCTTTTTCTAAACACTTTAGAAAATAATTCCCTCACTTGATTTAATTTCCAAAAGTTAAATTCTTAATTAATAATATTAAGAACTTTTCTTAATTAATTTATAATTAATTTAATCTCATTTAATCAATTATTAAATTAGCTAATTAATTATTTATTTCATAAATAAATAATTACCAGCCATTATTAATTAATTCCTCCACCATTAAATCATTCTCTTTTATGGTGTGACCCTGTAGGTTCAATATTAAGCCGGTAGTAGAAATAAATAATAATAAATCTATTTTATCATTATTTATATAAATTCTCTAATTCATTAAATATGATTAATTAATAAATTAATCATATTTATTCTACATCGTGAGGGATACTTCTCAGCATATCGCGACTATCCGGATAATACGAATTCACTGCTTAGAATACCAAGAACCTATTCGGTGAATAGTTACCGTACAAGGCATGGAACTCGTGTCAAGCCTATCTAATTTAATCATATGCTTTCCCATTCTCTATGCTTAATTCTAATTAATACGAACTAGAAACTCCTTTCTAATTCCATTCACTCTGGCCAGAGATTCCTAAACTAGCATAAGTGGATCAGCATTGAACATTCTCTTCCTTCACTGGAAGGGGTAGATCCTTTATTGATCATACACTATCTTCGTGTACAAATTTCTACACCCATTAGAGCCCTTATTATTGTCCCTGGAGACTAAGAACTAAACCAAAGTATAGTTCAGTGTACACAAGATAACTATGATGACCTCAAGTCTAAGGATACTTGTACAACTATCACTATGTGAACATCTGCTGACATGTGAGTGAACTCCGTCAGTTGTTCAGCTGTGTGAGTCATATTCAGTGAACTTATTCTATAATAAGCACCTACATACTAGCTATAGTGTCACCACACAAATGTCTATGAGAACAGACATCCTTCATAATGAAGCAAGCATAGTATGTACCGATCTTTGTGGATTACTAATTACCAGTTAGTAATCCTACGACCAGGAACTATTTAAGTTCAGAGTTATCATCTTTTAGGTCTCATTATTATGATCTCATCATAATCCATAAAAAGCTTTACTCTAAACTATGGTATATCTTATTTAAACACTTAAATAGATAAAGCCCGTAATAAAACCAAAACAAGTCTTTTATTAATATCAATGTAATCAAAACAGATTATATAAAAGTTATTCCTAAATCATCATACATGATTGGACTTAGGACACATCTCTTTCAGACTTAACTACCTTCTCCCCCTTTTTGGCATCATCTGATAGGAGTAGAGAGAGAAGAAGTTCCACTGAAGATTGGATCTCATTCAATTGAGTCTATTGAGCAGCTTGATTTTGTAGGACCTCGGCCAGTTAGGCCTGCTGCTCTTCTTAAACTTTCTCAATAACTTCAACTATCTCTTGAATAGGTCTGATAAACCTCTTCTTGTCTAGTTTGATCTCCATGTCTAGCTTATCAGCTTTTTCCAGAATTTTATCAACCTCTTCATGAGTCTGTGAGTGTAGACCTTGAAGACTTTTAGTATTGAGAGCTGTGACTTTAAGTTGAGCTTTGAAGTCAGAATTTGTCAACAACTCATCAGCTTTTGCAATATGATCTGACAGAACTTTTAAGCTGGGAATGAAGTCAGATTTATTCCACTTCTTAGTCCATTCAACTCCTCTGTGAGTTTCTTCTCATGGAACAGGAGCATCTTTATCAACAAATTTTAACAATGCCTCCTTTCCAAGAATTGGAGCATTTACTAGAGCATTGTCTCCAGAACTTGAGTGAATCTCATCATCTTTTGACAGTACTAAAGTGTGTGTCACTGAAGGTGATTCTAGTACAACTTTATCTGTTTCCACATCCAGAATCGGTGTGGTAGGAAGTTCAGCATTTAGTGAGGAAACAGGTGGAGTTGTCTCATTTGCTGGTACTTCCAGATATAAGACAGTTGGTGTGGCGCCCTCCAAACCCGGGTCAGAAGTTTGGGGTCCACACACACACACACCCCTTATTTATAACCTGCTTATAACAATAATAAAGATAATAATAATATGCAGTGACCCTACTTACCAACTACCATGGACCGTAACAGGTTAAAGTATGCACACAAGCCAAACACACACTTATATTACAAACGTCCAAATCCCAACTATTCAAACTTAAAACTGAGTATTAAACATTATTATAAACTTTTACAAACTTAAATTATCTCAAAAGATGCCTACTAGCTTAACTCGATCAACCTGAACCCCTAGCTCTCGCGTTGGACTGGGGATCCTCTCTACCAACTGGTTCCTTCTTAACTGGAAAAGAACATAAACAATATTACATAAATGAGCTAACTAGCTCAGCAAGTCACAATGACAAAACTAAGAATAATGATCATCAAGTGAAAAGGATTATGATATGAAGGGAATAATGAATTATGATTTAGAATTGGATATTATATTTTTATTTTAAAAACCAAGGTTAGGCTGCTGATCAGTCACGCACTAACCACGAGCAAAGTACACAACACTGCTCTAACTACTAGATCCAAGGCACACATTGGCCTAACTTGACCATTTATATGGCCTGACCACGAATCTGGTCCACAATTTTATAAAATAATCCAATTCTAACATAATAACAGAATAAACAATGTAAAGCAATAAAAAGAATCATAAACAATATTGGATGTTTGATAATGAAATGGTTTTAACCTTCACAAAGGATCAATATGGCAATTTCAAAGCTTGGTTGTTAGGTAATGAAAGAATTGGATAACAAAGGAATCAACATTTCATGGTTTCAAGGATTTGGTCTTTCAAAGCATAAGGTACAGTGGTTAGAATATGTAAGTAATTCGGTTGAGTGTTTGGTATTTAGTTTGTATTTGTGGAGTAGTATCGTATATTTGTGGTTTGTATTTGGGTATATAACAATCAATGGTTTAGAAAGAATAAGGTTTACGGCTCAAGATCAATAACTGGAATCATGGTTTAGGGTTCTGTAACACCCCCAGATCCGGGGTCGGGGATCCGGGTCGTCACGGTCTTTCTTTCCACAATATCACTTAACTTAATTAATAATAAACAATCTCATACTGTGACCCCACACTAACACACATCACAACACGTTCTAGTCTCAGAGATGAAATTATAATAACTACAAGTCCTTAAATCCACAATTTAAAAGTTATCACAACCCAAAATGATTAATTGATAAGTTTACAGTTAATTGTCATTATCTGCCACAAGTTATAATTATACATAATTGATTCCCAAAAGTAGAATGCCTGATCTACAAATAGATCTACCTTTGCAGCTATAGCTGCTACGATATCAACGGGAAGACGCGGGACGCTTCCCACGCGCTTGCGCTGGGTCTGCTTGAGTCTGGCCATCTTTCCTAACTGTTGTTGTGTGATGAAGAAATGAAGCCAGAGTGAGCATTACAGCTCGCAAGATAAAATATAGTGTAAACAATAATGCAAGTATCTAAATGGATAACTTAGTGGAAACCTTTATCAAGTGTAAGGTAATTAATTACTGGATATAAGCTTAAAGAAAGATGAAGTTACCAATTAATTCACTATACTTATACCATTTTAGAAAACTACTTGAACTACCACTATTCAGAGTATAATAGGTTTCAAAAGTTCATCCCATAGATGAGACCACAAGTTAAGACTTGAATAGATTCAATCTTTGAATATTATTGGATGAAATGAAGTTACGAGATACTTCATTAAGTCCCGATATATATATCCACATATATATCTCTTATACATTTCCTGGAAACTTCTGTCATGTAAAGTATGAACAGAGTTTGTAATATCCAATGAATTTTGGAAAGAAAAGAATTTTGGAATAAACCCGATATCTTGCTGATCAGGCAAAGATACCAATAAGTAAACTTTTCTTCTAGTAGATGGACGAATTCCCCACTGGTCATCACCCTGGCCGCATTAGGACCTATGCTGGACTGCCACTCAGCCACGTACGTATTGACGGACTCCCACTGAGCCATTTACACATTCATGGACGCCCACTGAGCCCATGTTGCTTATGCCGACTCAAATAGATGGACTTACTTCCCGAACGTTGGGTAAGTAATCAATTCATTTATCAAAACAGCAACCTCGTTGCGAATATAAATATACTACAGAGCTGGATCCTTTAGATTTTGAGCGAGTATTCAAGTCCCCTTCGAAAGGAAGATCTTAAATTTGAAAACGAGTTTTGGGATCCGCTCTAACTTTTAAAAATCATTTTGAAGACTCGAAAACATTTTTAAGAATGTTTGGAGTAATGCTGATTTAATGAAATAAATCAGTCCAGATATATTAGAAAATACCAGAATATTATTATTTAAATAATATTCCCATAAGGATAATCTTTATATAAATAATTGAAGTAGAAATTTTAAAACTTATACTTGAAATGAATAATAAATAACCAAAGTTATACTTATACGAAAGTACGATCTTTATTTGAATAATCGAAAATAAGTTTGAATATCGAAACATTATTCTTTAATAAAATAAAGAATATTATTTAGTAAATAAGCGGAATCATAAGTCCTCGAATGAATATTCAAAATAATATTCTTTAAGTAGAATAAACGGAGTCATAAGTCCTCGAATGAATATTCAAAATAATATTCATTAAATAAAATAAACCGAGTCATAAGTCCTCGAATGAATATTCAATTAATATTAATTAATTAAAATAAAGTAATCGAATAAACCTTATTCGATTAATAGTTTGAAAACTATATCTATATATATAAATATATATATAATATACTCGGGAACATGGACTCCCGGTTTTAGAAAATGTTCGCCTTTGGGTCCCCTATACTAAGGGTATACGCAATTACTGCTTATCTCTAGCATAGGTATTATGCAGCTTATAAGCATTAGAATCAACAGTTAGATATCAATATTATGAAACAGGCATGCATATAAACCATATCAGCATGCTCCAATATATCGCAAGATTTTCCTAATAACAATCATGCATCTATCACAAGATAATGCATATACATATATACATCACCATAATAGTATAACGGGTAGAAAACTTGCCTGAGCGACTGGGGGTGATAAAAGGCTTGGGACGAGTCTGGTAACCTATAAACAACATATAAGTTAGAATTAAACCAAAGTCGCTTAAGAATCTATACTTTAACCAATTAGACCCTAACGTTCGCTTTTGCGCTTAACGATTCACTTAAGTCGCTCGAGTACCCTCGGCTCCACCATTTTTAATAAATTAACCATTAGAAATTTTAAGGCGATTCTTTTGCGAGTACCCTAAAAACTTCCTAACCCACTTTAAATAATTGTTTCATACTCCAATTATTCATTTAAGGGCCTTAACCAAGGTTTCAAAGTAAGGCGAGGGGGTAATGGTTCGTTCGCGAAATGCCGTTACTTAAAACGGTCGTTTCTCCTAAACCGTACATCGGATTCAAGCGAACTACATATCAAAACAAAGCTCGTAACATGAACTATCTAATCATGGCAATGGTCAAAACCTAACAATGAGGTCATGGGTCCTGATGTTAAGAACAAAAGCAGTCTTAGGTAAATCGGGCATTACGACGGCTATACGCAATTACCAAATTTGTACAACTCCAAATCAATCCACAATCAATCCCACAATCATTACTACAACCAAAATCCATCCATACTCTACTACAAGCTCCCCAAAATCTCAAGATTTCCAAATTATACTACTATCAATCATGAACTAAAAGCTTATACTTAAGTTTATTAACTAATAATCAAGATTTACTACTTCAAAACATTACAAAACCAACCCAACTCTAAATATACCATAATCATGCTTCTCATGAACTATACTACTCATAACAAGCTCTTAACATTCAATAATAAGGCTAGGTTAAGATATTATACCTTCCTTGAGAGTAGGAGTAACTTATGAGCTTGAAACAACCTTGGAAAATCCTTACAAAAGCTTTATCTAAACAAAAACACAAGATCAAAATTTTTAAGATCTTGAAAACACTATTCACCCTCTTCTTCCATGAATTATTGAAAGAGATTGTGAAGGAATTGGAAGCTTAGATTCATAGGATATCTATTTCTATGTACAAGGAACCTTGGATAATTACCTCACTAATTATCAAAGCTTGGAACTTGAATTTGGATTTTTTTTCTTCTTTGAAAAAGAAAAAGGCCGAGAGCTTCTTGTTAGAAATGCAAAGTCAACTTCTCAAATTTGATTTTGTGTTATGAATTGTTGGCTTGGTTGTTTCCTTTGTTTTGTTTAATTAAATTGTTACCATGGTAAAAATTGTGTGGCTTATAATCAACAAACAAATCCTTCCCATTTGGTCATGCTTATGTCATCCTCTTATGTGATCTTCCCACACTTGTCTTCTTCTTGTTGGTGTGATGACATCATCATCACTTACCTCTTTGATTAACTCCTAATTACTTGGCTAATGATCGCTGATCTTTTATACGGTTCGCTTAACTTTCTTTCTCATTTATCGTTTGAGGGATCATACCCTGGATCTCATTACTTAGGTTCCCTTAAACCTTTCTCAATATTTTATATTCCTTTTATGATCCTCTCTTATAATCCTTGAATTAAAATCCTTTTAATCATGTTACCTTATACTTAATTCTTTCTGTATCTGGTGGGTTTTCGGGAAAAATCAAAGTGTTCGAATTTGAATTCTGACGATCTTTACATACACTTATATACCATATAGAGTACTAATAAGATCTCAGAATATCAATAAAAGAACCTCTACAAGGTGAGGCATGAAAAGTTTTCTTATTCAACATAATCAGCAAAATCACTATTCATAAGGGTTACAAAAAGTCCATAATTTTGGGGTTATTACAGTTTCCCCTCCTTAAAAGGATTCCGTCCCGGAATCAAATAGAAAAAAAATGGGGGTACTTTTCTAGCATTACGCTCTCTAGTTCCTAAGTTGATTCTTCCACATTATGATTCTGCCATAGCACTCTGACTAGCTTGATCACTTTGTTCCGAAGCACCTGCTCCTTCTTATCCATAATCTTTACTGGTTTCTCCACGTAAGACAGATCTGGTTGTATATCCACCTGCTCGTACTCCAATATGTGTCTGGCATCCTGATGATACTTCCTTAGCTTTGACACATGGAACACATTATGAACTTGTTGTAGGTTCGGGGGTAAGGCTAGCTCGTAAGCCAACTTCCCAATCCGTCTTAGTATCTCAAAAGGTATAATGTATCTTGGGCTTAGTTTCCCTTTCTTTCCGAACCTCATTAATCCCTTCCAAGGGGATACTTTTAGCAGTACTAAGTCCCCTACTTCATACTCCTTGTCCTTTCGGGCTAGGTCTACATATTTCATCTGCCTGTCTTGGGCTGCTACCAGCCGTCCTCTGATGAGATCCACTATGTCTTTGGTCCTTTGGACCACTTCGGGTCCGAGCATCTTCCTCTCTCCTACTTCATCCCAGTATAAGGGAGATCGACACCTTCTTCCGTACAGGGCCTCATAAGGCGGCATTCCGATGCTAGCATAAAAGCTATTGTTATAAGAAAACTCGATCAACAGCAAGTGATCATCCCAACTTCCTTTAAAGTCTATTGCACAGACTCTCAACATATCCTCTAGTGTCTGGATGGTCCTTTCACTTTGCCCATCCATTTGGGGATGGTAAGCGGTACTCATATTTAATTTGGTCCCCGCACATTCTTGAAAGCTCCTCCAAAATCTGGAGTTGAACCTGGGGTCTCGGTCTGAGACAATGGACGCTGGGACTCCATGTCGCGTCACTATTTCCTTAAGGTAAATGTCCACCAGTCTATTGATCTTGTATCTCTCATTGATAGGAATGAAATGAGCTGACTTCGTCAGTCGGTCTATAATCACCCATATAGCATCATGATTGGCTTTCGTCCTTGGTAAGCCGACAATAAAATCCATGGCTATCTATTCCCATTTCCATTCGGGAATCTCCAGGGGTGGTAAAAGTCCACTGGGTCTCTGGTGCTCTGCCTTTACTCTTTGGAAAGTCAAACATTTGCTTACCCATTCTGCTACGTCCCTCTTCATGTTGGGCCACCAGTAATACTCCTTCAAATCCCTATACATCTTGGTGCTTCCCGGGTGAATGGAATACCTTGAACTATGGCTTTCATCCAAAATCTCGTCTTTAAGCTCTTGAACATTCGGAACCCAAATCCGGTAGGAGTACCTCATTATCCCTTTATCATCTCTCTCAGTATGGATCTCTTCTCCAGTCATTGACTCTCTGCCTTCATTCATTACTTTCTCTTGGCACAATCTAATCTTTTCCAATAACTCTGGCTGTATCGAGATCTCTAATAGCTTTTCAGTTCCGGATCCAGTTACCTTTACTTCTATTTCCATTCTCTCGAAATCCCTTATCAATTCCTCCGAAGTCATTATCATTTTGAGTCTTTCCTTCCTGCTAAGGGCGTCAGCCACCACATTGTCTTTCCCTGGATGATAGAGAATCTCACAATCATAGTCCTTGATTAGTTCTAACCATCTCCTCTGGCGCATGTTGAGCTCTTTATGCATAAATATGTACTTGAGGCTCTTATGGTCTGTGAAAATCTCGCACTTCTCTCCATACAAGTAGTGCCTCCAAATTTTTAAGGCAAAAACTATTACCGCGAGCTCCAGGTCATGAGTAGGATATCTAATCTCGTATTCCTTCAGTTGTCTCGACGCATACGCAATCACCTTACCGTGCTGCATAAGCACACACCCTAATCCTTTCTGCGACACATCACTATATATCACAAAATCTCCTTTTCCGTCTGGAAATGCCAACACTGGGGCCTTTACCAACCTTTTCTTTAATTCTTGAAAACTGTTCTCGCATTTTTCCGTCCATTCAAACTTCTCTGTCTTACGAGTAAGTCGTGCCAAAGGGGCTGTGATTTTTGCAAAGTCCTGTACAAATCTACGATAGTAACCGGCCAATCCTATGAAACTCCTTACCTCTGTGGGTATGGTTGGCCTTTCCCAATTTGAGACCGCCTCTATCTTCGAGGGGTGGACCAATACTCCTTCTTTATTGATCACATGTCCTAAAAACTGTACTTCATTCTGCCAGAATTCACACTTCGAGAATTTGGCAAAAAACTGTTCATCTCTGAGTATTCTTAGAGCTATCCTCAAATGCTCTGCATGTTCTGCCTCGGTCCTTGAGTAGATTAAAATATCATCAATAAAAACTATCACACACTTGTCCAAGTACTTCTTGAATACTCTATTCATTAAATCCATGAAAGCCGTTGGGGCGTTGGTTAATCCAAAGGACATTACCAAGAACTCATAGTGCCCATACCTGGTACGGAACGCAGTCTTGGGAATATCTTCGGGTTTAATCTTTAGTTGGTGATATCCAGTTCTCAGGTCAATCTTGGAAAAATAAACAACATCCTTTAGTTGGTCGAACAGATCGTCTATTCTAGGTAACGGGTACCTGTTCTTTATGGTTAGCTTGTTCAACTCTCGGTAGTCGATGCACAACCTCATGCTCCCATCTTTCTTCTTAACAAATAACACTGGTGCTCCCCACGGAGACATACTGGGTCTTATCATACCCTTATCCAAAATTTCCTACAACTGGGTAGCTAATTCATTCATTTCTAATGGGGCTAACCGGTAAGGTGCCTTTGAAACTGGCGCCGTCCCTGGGGCCGTCCCTGGGGCCAACTCAATAGCAAATTCAATCACTCTATCGGGTGGTAGTCCCGGAAGGTCTTGTGGGAATACATCTTCAAATTCGTTGACTACCGGAATATCTTGCAAGTTGGGCACCTCTTCTGGTGTGTCCACCACATAGGCTAGGTAAGCCTCATTTCCTTTTCGTAGCATCTTATTGGCCTGGGCCATGGTCAAAAATTTATGTGTCTGCCTCTTTCCTCTAAATATGACTTCTTTCTTCCCTGGGATATTCAACTTAACTTTCTTCCCCTTACAGTCTATCTGAGCATCATTGCTAGATAGCCAGTCCATTCCCAAAATTACATCAAACTCCCCTAATTTAAAAGGAATCAGATCAACACTATTGTGCCCATATGCCTAACTCATAGGCGGGGTGAATCTGGTTAACAGGAATAATTTCATGGTTGGCTATTTCCACTTGTAAGGGTTCTATCAAGGGTTTAGCCTTAAGTCTTAACTTATGCACAAAGTCCTTCGATATAAAAGATTTAGTTGCTCCAGAATCAAATAAAACATTTGCACTGATTGAATTTAGAGAAAGGATACCTGCTATCACATCTGAGTCTTTCATAGCATCTTGGACTGTCATGTTGAAAGTCCTCGTAGTAGGTGGCTTATTAGAAGCAGCTCTGCTTGCTCCTGAAGCTATTGGTTTGTTCATTGGGCATTCCCTCTTCCAATGACCCGGGCGTCCATACTGATGACAAGTGGTGGTTGGAATGGCAGCAGGGGTTGATGAAGGGCACTTAGTTGAATAGTGACCCTCTCGACCGCACTTAAAGCAGGTTACTGGCTTTCCCTTACACTCCCCAGAATGCATCCTTCCACAAGTGTTACAGGATGAAAATGGGGGTCGAGACAGGTTGGAATAGGATATTCTTGACTTCTGGCCGCTCTGGCTCACATTCACACTCACGGGCCGCTTAAACCCAGTACTCCTTCCTAGTAGGGACACTGCTCCTCGATTAATTCTAGTTGGGAAGCTCCCTCCTACTGAACCTCCACCCATGCTCATACTTTTCCTTTTTATTCCCTTCTTCTCTCTTTCCTTCTATATCTGTTCACTTCCGGCTTCTGCAATTGTTGCCTATTACACCAGAGTGGCATAATCTCTAAGCTCAAGGATTGCCACCCTATTCAGAATCCATGGTTTTAGTCTCTGCTGAAACCTCCTAGCTTTCTTTTCCTCGGTGCTCACAAACTCCGGCACAAACCTTGATAACTCAGTAAATTTTGCTTCGTACTCTGCCACAGATAAATTATTCTGCTTTAGCTCCAAGAACTTGAGCTCTATCTGGTTCTCCATAAACCTCAGGAAATATTTTCCCAAAAACAACTGACTGAACCTCCCCCAGGTTATGATAGCATATGTCTCTATATTTTTCTTGGCCTCCCACCAGTAGTTGGCCTCTCCTTTCAGAAGGTAGGTAGCAAATACAGTCTTATGTGCCTCATCGATACTCAGAATCTCAAAGGATTTCTCCATTTCCTTTAGCCATGCCCTTGCCTCAACTGGGTCGGGTGATCCGTGGAACTCAGGGGGCTTAAGGGACTTGAAAGCCCTGAAGGAGTTTGCCACAACATTGTTATTTCCTTGAGGGGGTGTGTTGGGTTGACGTTCCAAGTTCTGCCTTAGTAGTTGCATGAACTGTCCCATGTGATCCATGCCTGGGTTTGGTACTGGTTGCTCAACCTCAGTTTATCCTTCTTCAGCCTCAATCTGAAATCCTTCAACATCATATGTTTCCTCCTCCTCTTCATACAGGGAGTCATCCTGTTCAACATAATCCTCATCTTCCTCTTCATTGTGTTCTTGGTTCCTACCTTCCTGGTTATGGCTTCCCTGGTCCTCATATCCAGGATTCGCCCTAGTTCTAATCTTTCTTGGCGGCATGATACTGATAAATTTTTGGGAAATTCAACGCTCACAATCATACATAAAATTGTGCCTTGCACAATTCTATAATGGGGGGAATGTATCTCTCAATTCTATTATATTATGACAGTTCTAATAAGAAGTGCGATAATAATAATGATAAAAACAGTGATCTCGTCACTAAGGAACTGAACTGAAGGGAAACAAATATATACATAATGCGAGAAATACATAGTTCGATCTGGTCAAAAGTACAACAGTGCTACAGTCATCTACCCAAAAGTGATGTACAAGAGTCTATCTATCTAGTCAGAGAAAGGGATACTATATACAAGTCAACTATCCCGGAAAATTGGCTCTTACTATGGCCTCGACTAACTAGACGACTAGACTACCAAATCACCGGTCTTGAATCACATACCGGGTCGGGTCAGCTCCGACACTCTTTCCATCGCACGACGGAAAATGTAGTCAGCCTGCCTCCTAGAGATCCTGCCATGCATGTCCCCCTGGAGTGATCGGAGTCTCGCACGGGCCGTGAGCTCTATCCCATTTAGCTCCCTCCTCAGGGATCGGGGTATGGTAGCTCTAGCCTCATAAGCTCGGGCACACCTACCAGCCCTCTCCACCTCCAACTCCCTCCTGACGTCATCCAGCCGGGCCTCAGCAACAGCCACTCGAGTCCTCAGTACATCCTGAACATAGATGTGGGCTAACAAAGACTGCCTATGGGCAGGGTCGAGAGGTGGGGAATCCGGAGCCGCTGGGGGTGCCTCCTCGGTCTGCCTAGGCTCGGGAGTACGGGTCTCAGAGCTGTCATCATAAGTTCTCCAAGATAGTGGTGGAGGGGTAGGAGCTCTGACCACCGGGAGTGAGGTAAAAGGGGTACCAGTGTACTCTACCATAGCTCCGACATGCTCCTCAGCTACTAGGACCTCATCCGGTCCTCTTCATCTGAACTCGCAATAACCTCCGTCCCTGACTCCTCTGAGGGGTCCTCCTCCTCCTCCATCTCAGGCTCCTCCTGATCCTCGGCATCTAGCAGTGCCTCATCATGCTCATGCTCGAACATCTCTGGGTCCTCTATCTCATGTGCCTACACATTAAACGAGCTAAGTTACTATCATAATACTTATAAGGGTTCCCGTAAGGGTTTTAACTGTCAGTGCTACTTTAAGTAGTCCGACTATGAACTTGGCAAGAGTTCTTATTATCTTTGTGAGTTTATTATTATATCGTCGCATCATCTCTAAGGTTTATAACGCTTAGCTCTGATACCATTTCTGTAACACCCTCAGATGCGGGTCATCACGGTCTTTCTTTCCACAATATCACTTAACTTAAATTAATAATAAATAACCTCATGCTGTGACCCCACACTAACACACACCACAACACCTTATAGTCTCAGAGATGAAATTCAAATAAGTACAAGTCCTTGAATCCACAATTTAAAAGTTATTACAACCCAAAATGATTACTGGATAAGTTTACAGTTAATTGCCATTATCTTCCACAAGTTATAATTATACATAATTGATTACCAAAAGTAGAATGCCTGATCTACAAATAGATCTACCTCTGCAGCTATAGCAGCTACGATATCAACGGGAAGACGCGGGAAGACGCGGGACGCTTCCCACGCGCTTGCGCTGGGTCTGCTTGAGTCTGGCCATCTTTCCTAACTGTTGTTGTGTGATGAAGAAATGAAGCAAGAGTGAGCATTACAGCTCGCAAGATAAAATATAGTGTAAATAATAATGCAAGTATCTAAATGGATAACTTACTGGAAACCTTTATCAAGTGTAAGGTAATTACTTACTGTATATAAGCTTAAAGGAAGATGAAGTTACCAATTACTTCACTATACTTATACGATTTCAGAAAACTACTTGAACTACCACTGTTCAGAGTATAATAGGTTTCAAAAGTTCATCCCATAGATGAGACCACAAGTTAAGACTTGAATAGATTCAATCTTTGAAATATTATTGAATGAAATGAAGTTACGAGATACTTCATTAAGTCCCGATATATATATCCACATATATATATCTCTTATACATTTCCTGGAAACCTCTGTCATGTAAAGTATGAACAGAGTTTGTAATATCCAATGAATTTTGGAAAGAAAAGAATTTTGGCATAAACCCGATATCTTGCTGATCAGGCAAAGATACCAATCAGTAACCTTTTCTACTAGTAGATGGACGAATTCCCCACTGGTCATCACCCTGGCCGCATTAGGACCTATGCTCGACTGCCACTCAGCCACTTACACATTGACAGACTCCCACTGAGCCACTTATACTTTCATGGACGCCCACTGAGCCCATGTTGCTTATGCCGACTCAAATAGATGGACTTAGTTCCCGAATGTTGGGTAAGTAATGAATTCATTTATCAAAACATCAATCTCATTGCGAATATAAATATACCACAGAGCCGGATCCTTTAGATTTTGAGCGAGTATTCAAGTCCCCTTCGAAAGGAAGATCTTAAATTTGAAAACGAGTTTTGGGATCCGCTCTAACTTTTAAAAATCATTTAGAAGACTTGAAAATATTTTTAAGAATGTTTGGAGTAATGCTGATTTAATGAAATAAATCAGTCCCGATATATTAGAAAATACCTGAATATTATTATTTAAATAATATTCCAATAAGGATAATTACTATATAAATAATTGAAGTAGAAATTTTAAAACTCATACTTGAAATGAATAATAAATAACCAAAGATATACTTATACAAAAGTACGATCTTTATTTGAATAATCGAAAATAAGTTTGATTATCGAAACATTATTCTTTAATAAAATAAAGAATATTATTTAGTAAATAAGCGGAGTCATAAGTCCTCGAATGAATATTCAAAATAATATTCCTTAAATAGAATAAACGGAGTCATAAGTCCTCGAATGAATATTTAAAATAATATTCATTAAATAAAATAAACCGAGTCATAAGTCCTCGAATGAATATTCAATTAATATTCATTAATTAAAATAAAGTTATCGAATAAACCTTATTCGATTAATAGTTTGAAAACTATATCTATATATATATATAAATATATATATAATATACTCGGGAACATCGACTCCCGGTTTTAGAAAATGTTTGCCTTTGGGTCCCCTATACTAAGGGTATACGCAACTACTGCTTATATCTAGCATAGGTATTATGCAGCTTATAAGCATTGGAATCAAAAGTTAGATATCAATATTATGAAACAGGCATACATATAAACTATATCAGCATGCTCCAATATATCGCAAGATTTTGCTAATAATAATCATGCATCTATCACAAGATAATGCATATACATATATACATCACCACAACAGTATAACGGGTAGAAAACTTGCCTGAGCGACTGGGGGTGATAAAAGGCTTGGGACGAGTCTCGTAACCTGTAAATAACATATAAGTTAGAATTAAACCAAAGTCGCTTAAGAATCTATACTTTAACCAATTAGACCCTAACATTCGCTTTTGCGCTTAACGATTCACTTAAGTCGCTCGAGTACCCTCGGCTCCACCATTTTTAATAAATTAACCATTAGAAATTTTAAGGTAATTCTTTCGCGAGTACCCTACCAACTGCCTAAACCACTTTAAATAATTGTTTAATACTCCAATTAGTCATTTAAGGGCCTT
Organism: Apium graveolens; assembly: GCF_009905375.1. Taxonomy (NCBI): domain Eukaryota; kingdom Viridiplantae; phylum Streptophyta; class Magnoliopsida; order Apiales; family Apiaceae; genus Apium; species Apium graveolens. The sequence goes on along the minus strand of NC_133654.1, from coordinate 87,262,413 downwards.
AACCAAGGTTTCAAAGTAAGGCGAGGGGGTAATCGTTCGTTTGCGAAATACCGTTACTTAAAATGGTCGTTTCTCCTAAACCGTACATCGGATTCAAGCGAACCACATATCAAAACGAAGCTCGTAACATGAACTATCTAATCATGGCAATGGTCAAAACCTAACAGTGAGGTCACGGGTCCTGATGTTAAGAACAAAAGCAGTCTTAGGTAAATCGGGCATTACGACGGCTATGTTTACGCGATTACCAAATTTGTACAACTCCAAATCAATCCACAATCAATCCCACAATCATTACTACAACCAAACTCCATCCATACTCTACTAAAACAGTCCCAACAAATCAAGATTTCCAAATTATACTACTCTCAATCATGAACTAAAAGCTTATACTTGAGTTCATTAACTAATAATCAAGATTTACTACTTCAAAACATTACAAAACCAACCCAACTCTAAATATACCATAATCATGCTTCTCATGAACTATACTACTCATAACAAGCTCTTAACATTCAATAATAAGGCTAGGTTAAGATATTATACCTTCCTTGAGAGTAGGAGTAACTTATGAGCTTGAAACAACCTTGGAAAATCCTTACAAAAGCTTTATCTAAACAAAAACACAAGATCAAAATTTTTAAGATCTTGAAAACACTATTCACCCTCTTCTTCCATGAATTATTGAAAGAGATTGTGAAGGAATTGGAAGCTTAGATTCATAGGATATCTATTTCTATGTACAAGGAACCTTGGATAATTACCTCACTAATTATCAAAGCTTGGAACTTGAATTTGGATTTTTTTTCTTCTTTGAAAAAGAAAAAGGCCGAGAGCTTCTTGTTAGAAATGCAAAGTCAACTTCTCAAATTTGATTTTGTGTTATGAATTGTTGGCTTGGTTGTTTCCTTTGTTTTGTTTAATTAAATTGTTACCATGGTAAAAATTGTGTGGCTTATAATCAACAAACAAATCCTTCCCATTTGGTCATGCTTATGTCATCCTCTTATGTGATCTTCCCACACTTGTCTTCTTCTTGTTGGTGTGATGACATCATCATCACTTACCTCTTTGATTAACTCCTAATTACTTGGCTAATGATCGCTGATCTTTTATACGGTTCGCTTAACTTTCTTTCTCATTTATCGTTTGAGGGATCATACCCTGGATCTCATTACTTAGGTTCCCTTAAACCTTTCTCAATATTTTATATTCCTTTTATGATCCTCTCTTATAATCCTTGAATTAAAATCCTTTTAATCATGTTACCTTATACTTAATTCTTTCTGTATCTGGTGGGTTTTCGGGAAAAATCAAAGTGTTCGAATTTGGATTCTGACGATCTTTACATACACTTATATACCATATAGAGTACTAACATGATCTCAGAATATCAATAAAAGAACCTCTACAAGGTGAGGCATGAAAAGTTTTCTTGTTCAGCATAATCAGCAAAATCACTATTCATAAGGGTTACAAAAAGGCCATAATTTTGGGGTTATTACAGTTCAGTGCTTCAAAGCACTTGCAATATAAAACGGGACTATCAATCAACTACGATATATCTGGAGAAAGTGAAGAACACTTGCCTGGCACTAGCTTGCTATACTGCACTAACTTCCAATTACAATCGTCTACTCCTCGACTATCTGCTTCCTTTTCCTAAGCCTTGCCTCTTCTGCTCACATAACATAAGTATCTATTAATACTCAACTCATATGATTCTATTCGACATACACTTCTATCTACCCTATGTTTTACCCAAATCCGATTAACGGATTGAAAATTACGCTATAAACAAGTAAACAGCGAATATATAGACCGACAGTCAACCAACAAGTCACATATAGCACATAACACGTCAAACAATCAATGATATATCATTTATAAAGGAGTCTCGGGTCATAAACAGGCTTTCGAATATTTAAAATGATTTTTAAAACATTTTTCAGAATTAAAACGGGTCGTTGGATCAGTTTTAAAGTAACAAACAGGGTTCGGTTGGTCAAATCTGACTTCAAAACAATTTTTATAATAATTATCGAGCCTTGAAAACAAATTAAAATAATATTTTAAAGCTCAAAACTATTTTTTGGAATTTTTAAATCATTTTTAAATCATTAAATATAATTAAATAATTAATTAAAATTAATTAATAATTAATTAAATCAATTAATTTTCGAATAAATTGAATAATGAATCAACTAAATATTAACTGAAATTAATTAACTAATTAATTCAGATTTATTTTCGAATTAAAAATAATTTTTGGAATTAAAATAATAATTTTTGGAATTTTCAGAAATTAAAAATGAATTTTTATAATTAAAATAAATGGAGAATATGATTTTTAAACATTTTTAAAACATGAATCCTATTTCTGCAACTTTCCAGAAACTTCAGGGACTAAACTGTATCGTCCCCAAAAGTTTAGGTACCAAACTGCAAATTTTACAGGGCTCACCGGAAAACGATTGGGGTTCGCCGAAGATGGCGTTCCCGGAATTGTCACACCTTCAGGAGCTCCAGATATCATCTAAAATTCATGAGAAATACATCCCAATAATCATTTTGTCCTAATAACCCCAGACCTGGCCGGAAAATGGCCAAGAACTTCACCGGTTTCCGGTGACCCGACAAAAAACTTCAAAACAAAACTCCCTTCGATTCAGACATCCTCTACTAACGAGCTATATACCAATCGATTGCAAATTTTATAAGCAACACAACCCACTATAATACAACAACTAATAACCCCTAGATCAAAAGGCCCTAAATTTCAATTAAGAACATACATACGGGTTATAAACCCTAATTTCAAAATTCGAAAATCAAACTCAATTTTGAACATGTTATTGAACTCCAAATCAGTCATATAATATATCAAAATCATCAGGAAAACAAGCTCTACAACATGCAATCATCAAATCATTCAAACAAACATTCGAACAAAAATTCGTATTTTTAATCAAATTAATTCGAAAATAAGTAAAAATATAGAAAATAAACCTTGATTTCTGCAGTTCTGCAACTTGAAGAAACTGATAGAACACTCCGAGACCTTCGATTTGGTTACTCGAGTTTTCCAAACAGAGATCACTAACACCTTGATTTGTTGGTTTGATTCTCCGAAAGGTTTATGAATATATGAATTTTCTCTGGAAAATTATATAATTACTGTCTGCAAATGATTTTTGATACGGAATAAAATACGGTAAAGGCTATTTATAATTACGGAAAATTAGTATCCCGTTGGATCATTCCGGATATAAAATGGTACGTTTATTTATAAAAACTGATCCAAACGGTACCAGTTTTCGGGATAATTATCCAAACCAGTACAATTTGTACTGCGGTCTTGGTCTCAGCGCCTGGTTACACGTATTACGACGTAATAATTGTGATAGTTTAATAAAAAGATCCCGTTTATCAAAAATACGAGTTTTATCAATTTACCGAAACGAATAATGTATTGAAAATGTTGCGCCGGGACTCGCGCAGGACAAACCGTACGCCGTATCGAAAAAGTCGAAACATGGAAAATGCTCGGAATATTGCAATTAGGTTAGAAAGAAGTTCTCGGAAGAGTTTCGGGCTATAAAAATGTAAAAACGGATGACGTCAGTTGGTTCCCGATTGTATAAAATAGTTTTTAAATACTCGGAAAAAGATTTTATAAAATCCATATATTTCTTATAAAATCATAAATCAACATAAAAATAAATAGGAAGATATGACAATTATTTATATTTTATTTTGGACATATAAAAATTAAAATACTCAATTAATATTATTTTTAAACATCCAAACACATATAACACTTAACAAATAATTCACAGAATAGATACAAACATACATAATAATTATCTATTAGCAAAAATAATTACACGATATATCCCGGATATTGCATCCTTCCTCCCTTAAAAGGATTCTGTCCTCAGAATCTCCTAAAAAAATAAATGAGGGTACTTTTCTTTCATATCACTTTCTAACTCCCAGGTTGACTCTTAAACCTTTGGGTTTCTCCACAATACTCTTACTAACTTTACCACTTTATTTCTTAATACTTTCTCTCTTTCTTCTAGAATTTCTATCGGACTCTCTACATATGACAAATCTGCCTGAAGCTCTATTGGCTCATATTCTATTACATGCCTGGAGTCTGGATTATACTTGTTAAGCATCGATACGTGAAAAACATCGTGAATGTGCTCCATGTGCGGAGGTAACACCAACTCGTAAGCTACTTTGCCAACGCGCTTTAAAATCTCAAAAGGTCCAACGTATCTTGGGCTCAGTTTTCCTTTCTTTCCAAATCTCGTTAATCCCTTCCATGGTGATACTTTTAGTAATACCAAATTCCCTTCTTCGAATTCCATGTCTTTCCTTGATTGATCTGCATATTTCCTTTGACGGTCTTGTGCTACTATCAATCTCTTCTGGATAACTTCAACAACTTTCTTTGTCTGCTGCACTAATTCAGGTCCAAGTATTTTGCGTTCTCCTACCTCGTCCCAATATGTAATAACCCCAAAAATTTTGGACTTTTTATAACCCTTATGAATAGTGATTTTGCTGATTATGCTGAATAAGAAAACTTTTCATGCCACACTATGTAGGGGTTCTTTTATTAATATTCTGAGATCTTATTAGTACTCTATATGGTATATAAGTGTTTGTAAAGATCGTCAGAATCCAAATTCGAACACTTTGATTTTTCCCGAAAACCCACCAGATACAGAAAGAATTAATTATAAGGTAACATGATTAAAAGGATTTTAATTCAAGGATTTTAAGAAAGGATCATAAAAAGGAATAGAAAATATTGAGAAAGGTTTAGGGGAACCCAAGTAATAAGATCTCGGGTATGATCTCTCAAACGATAAACGAGAACAAAAGTTATGTGAACCATATAACAGATAAGCGATCATTAGCCAAGTAATTAGGGGTTAATCAAAGAGGTTAGTGGATGATGATGTCATCACACCAACAAGAAGAAGACAAGTGTAAGAAGATGACATAAGCATGGTGACTTAAGCATGTCAAATGGAGGTATTGGTTGGTTGATTGTGAGCCATTCATTTTTACCATGGTAAAAATTTAATTAACAAACAAAAGAATATCAACCAATCCAAGGAAATCATAACACAAAACTTGACTTTTCATTTCCAAGCAAGAAGCTCTCGACTCTTCACCATTTTCAAAGAAAAGAAAATCCAAAACCAAGATCCAAGCATTGTTAAATTGTGAGGTAATTATCCAAGGTTCCTTAAGCATAGATATAGCTATCCTCTGAATCTAAGCTTCCATTTCCTTCACAATCTCTTTCAATAATTCATGGAAGAAGAGGGTGAATAGTGTTTTCAAGATCTTGAAAATTTTGATCTTATGTTTTTGTTTAGATATAGCTTTTGTAAGGATTTTCAAGGGTGGTTTCAAGCTCCTTAGTTACTGCTACACACCAAGGAAGGTATAATCTCATACCCTAGCCCTACTTTTGAATATTTAGAGTTTTTATGTTTGGTATGGTTCATAAGAAGCATGATTCTTGTATACTTAGAGTGTGGTTGGATTTGTAATGAGTTTGAGTTGTAAATCTTGGATTATTGGTTAATGAACTTAAGTATAGCTTTTAGTTCATGTTTGGGGGTAGTATAAATTGGAAAATCTTTAAATGTTGGGGCTGTTGTAGTGAGGTATGAATGGAGTTTGGGTGTAATGTTGATTGTGGGTTAATTTGTGGATTGATTGGAGTAGTTTAAAATTTGGTAATCGCGTAAACATAGCCATCGTAATGACCGATTTTCCTTAGACTGTTTTTGTTCTTAACTTCAGGACTTGTGAACTCACTTTTAGATTTTGACCATTTCCATGTTTAGATATTTCATGTTACGAGCTTCATTTTGATATGTGGTTCGCTTGAATCCGATGTACGGTTTAGGAGAAAGGACCGTTTTAAGTAACGGCGTTACACGAACGAACCATTACCCCTCGCCTTACTTTGAAACCTTGGTTAAGGCCCTTAAATGATTAATTGGAGTATGAAATAATTATGTAAAGTGGATTAGGCAGTTGGTAGGGTACTCGCAAAAGAATCGCCTTAAAATTCTTAATAGTTAATTTATTAAAAATGGTGGAGCCGAGGGTACTCGAGCGACTTAAGTGAATCGTTAAGCGCAAAAGCGAACGTTAGAGTCTAATTGGTTAAAGCCTAGTTTCTTAAGCGACTTTGGTTTGATTCCAATTTATATGTTGTTTATAGGTTATCAGACTCGTCCCATGCCTTTTACCAACCCCATTTGCTCAGGCAAGTTTTCTACCCGTTATACTGTTGTTGTGATGTATATATGTATATGCATTATCTGGTGATAAGTGCATGGTTATTATTAACAAAGTCTTGCGATATATTGGAGCATGTGATATGATATTTATATGCATACCTGTTTCAAAATCTTGATATCTAATTGTTGATTTAAATGTTTATAAGTTGCATAATACATATGCTAGAGATAATCAGTAGTTGCGTACACCCTTAGTATAGGGGACCCAAAGGTGAACATTTTTCTAAACCGGGAGTCGATGTTCCCGAGTATAGTATATGTATATATATAAATAGTTTTCAAAACTATTAGTCGAATAAGGTTTACTTGCCCAACGTTCGGGAAGTAAGTCCATCTATTTGAGTCGACATAAGCAACATGGGCTCAGTGGGCATCCATAAAAGTGTAAGTGGCTCAGTGGGAGTCCATCAATGCGTAAGTTGCTGAGTGGCAGTCCAGCATAGGTCCTAATGCGGCTAGGGTGATGACCAGCGGGGAATTCATCCATCTACTAGTAGAAAAGGTTACTTACTGGTATCTTTGCCTGATCAGCAAGATATCAGGTTTATGCCAAGGTTTTCTTCTTTCCAAATTCATTGGATATTATAACTCTGTTTATACTTTTCATAACAGAGGTTTCCAAGAAAAGTATGAGATATATATAGGTGTATATATATATATCGGGACTTAATGAAGTATCTCATAACTTCATTTCTTCTGAATGATATTTTAAAGATTAAATCTATTTAAATCTTATCTTGTAGTCTCATCTATGTGATGAACTTTTGGAACTAATTATAACTTGAACGGTGGTAGTTCAAGTAGTATTCGGAAAAGATATAAGTATATTGGAGTATCTTGTAACTTCATCTTTCAAACTTATATCTAGTAAATGATTATCTTACGCATGTCAAAGATTTTCAGAAAAATGTTGAGACAAGGGTAGATATATGAAATCACCTTGCAATGATATTTTTATACAGTTATACACTGGAACTCTGTGTGTATTATGCATGGAAGAGGACTTCCAAGATTTTGAAAAGTATATGTATATATATACTAAATATTTTGCGACTTCGTCGCATTAAGAAAAAAAACTTAGTTCATTTCTTCTTGACCAAGACTTTCATGAGTACTATGAGAATGCTCATATATTGTTAATTATTATACATATTATTTAGGTGGGCTTTTAGCTCACCCTTGCTTTCTTCTTTCATCACACAACAACAGATAGAAAAGATGAACAGGACCAAGCTCCCAATTCGCAAGCGGTTAGGAAACATTCCACAGTTTTCTGCAGGTGTTGATGCCGCAGTAGCTGAGGTAGGAATTACCAATAGGCTAGGCTTTTAAATTTTGATGCACCAGACTTATGTATCTATATGAATGGTAATAATGGCAAGGAAATGTAAATTTATTCAGAAACCCTTTTGTGGTATAATGACATATAATTGTGGAATAAAATGACTTGTATTATTTTTGGTATTCATCTCTGAGACTATAACTTGTGGTGTTTGTGGGTATATTGTGGGGTCACAGTACGCAGTGGTTGGTTGTTTATTAAGATTAAGAGTTGTTAAGGGAATTGGAACTCGTGACAACCCGGATCCCCGACCCCGGATTTGGGGGCGTTATACAATACACTGGAGATCTGTATTTGCGTCCATAAAGAGCTTCATAGGGTGGCATCCCAATACTGGCGTAATAACTGTTGTTGTAAGCAAATTCTATGAGGGGTAAATGATCGTCCCAACTTCCTTTGAAATCAATAGCACAAACACGTAACATGTATTCGATTGTTTGGATCGTTCTTTCACTCTGGCCGTCCATTTGTGGATGGTAAGCCGTACTCATATTCAGTCTCGTTCCCAAACATTCTTGAAAACTCTTCCAAAATCTTGAATTGAATCTTGGATCTCGATCGGATACGATAGATACAAGAACTGCATGACGAAATACGATTTCTTTCAAGTACATATGGACTAACTTGTCGAGTGAAAATCTTTCATTTATAGGAAGAAAATGAGCTGACTTGGTAAGTCTATCCACTATAACCCAGATGGCATCATGATTAGCTTTTGTCCTTGGTAATCCAACTATGAAATCCAAGGAAATATGCTCCCACTTCCACTCTGGAATCTCCGATGGCTGTAGCAATCCACTTGGTCTTCGATGCTCTTCTTTAACTCTCTGACATGTATAACATTTGCTAACCCATTCCGCAATTTCCCTCTTCATATCTTGCCACCAATAATTTTTCTTTAAATCTCTGTACATTTTGGTACTCCTTGGATGGATTGAATACCTTGAACTATGAGCTTCCTATAAAATTTCATTCTTCAACTCCATTACTGGTGGAATCCAAATTCTATAAGAAAACCTAAGAATACCTTGATCGTCCTTTTGCGTGCACAATTCTTCACCTACCAAACGATTTATGTCCTGTCCATTACTTCTTCTTGACACTTCTTTATCTTCTCTAACAACTCCGGCTGGAAAGTCATACTATACTCTTTTGCTTCATCAGGCTTGCAAACTCTAATCTCCAATTCCAGTTTCTGAAATTCCTTATATATTTCTTCGGGTACTGATAACATATTTAACTTTTCCTTCAGACTCAACGCGTCTGCTACAACGTTCACTTTACCGGGATGATAATTAATTGTACAGTTGTAATCCTTGATCAATTCTAACCATCTCCTCTGTCTCATATTAAGCTCCTTCTGTGTGAATATGTATTTCAACCTTTTGTGATCCGTGTAAATCTCGCATTTTTCTCCATATAGATAATGTCTCCAAATTTTCAAAGCGAAAACTATGGCTGCTAGCTCCAAATCATGAGTAGGATATTTCTGTTCGTGTGGTTTCAGTTGCCTTGACGCATACACAATCACCTTATCGTGCTGCATCAGAACACATCTGAGTCCTTTATGAGAAGCATCGCTATAAATTATGAAATTTCCTTGATCGTCGGGAAATGACAAAATAGGTGTCATGATTAATCTTCGCTTCAATTACTTAAAACTTTCTTCGCATTTATCATTCCATTTAAACTTTTCATTTTTCCGTGTAAGCTTTGTCAATGGTGTTGCAATCCTTGAGAAATTTTGAACGGATCGACGATAATATCCAGCTAATCCCAAGAAACTTCTTACCTCTATTGGTGTTCTCGGTCTTTCCCAATTTGTAATTGATTCAATCTTTGTTGGGTCCACTTTGATCCCTTCATTACTGACTATGTGTCCTAAGAATTGAACCTCCTGTAGCCAAAATTCACACTTCGAGAATTTAGCATATAACTTCTTTTTCCTTAAAATCTCTAAAGTTGTTCTCAAATGTTCTGCATGATCCTCTTCTGTCTTTGAATAAATCAAAATATCGTCTATAAACACAATAACAAACTTGTCCAAGCATTCCTTAAAAATTCTGTTCATCAGGTCCATAAATGGTGCCGGGGCATTGGTCAATCCAAAAGACATTACTAAAAACTCATAATGTCCATACCTCGTCCTGAAAGCTGTCTTTGGTATATCTTCTGGCTTACTCTTTAGTTGATGATATCCCGATCTTAAGTCGATCTTGGAGAAGTACTTGGCTCCCTTCAATTGGTCAAACAAATAATCAATTCTAGGTAACGGATACTTGTTCTTGATTGTAAGCTTGTTGAGCTCCCGATAATCGATGCACAATCTCATGCTCCCATCTTTCTTCTTGACAAATAATACCGGTGCACCCCACGGGGATACATTGGGTCTGATTACTCCTTTCTCTAACAACTCTTGCAATTGATTCGCTAGTTCTTTCATCTCAATGGGCGCCATTCTATACGGGGCCTTGGATACTGGTTCTGCTCCAGGTGCTCAGTCGATTGCAAACCTAATTTCTCTATCTGGAGGAAGTCCAAGTAACTCATCAGTAAACACGTCTGGAAATTCATTAACTACTGGAATATCTTCAAGTTTTGCTGACTCCTGACTTCTATCAATCACATATGCAACGAAATGCTCGCATCCTTGTCGTAGTAACTTCTTGGCTTGAATCATCGTTAAGAACTTCTTTGCTTGCTTCTGTCCCTTGAACGTTACCATCCTTTCGTCTGGCGTCTTCACCATTACCTTCTTATTTCAACAATCTATCTGGGCATCGTGCTTAGATAACCAATTCATTCCTAAGATAATGTCAAATTCTCCTAACTTAAATGGTATCAAATCTACACAAAACTTACTACTGGAAATCTCAATCTCACAATTTCTATAAACTTGATTAACGTATACACGTTCTTGATTTGCTAATTCCACAGTCATTATTTCATTTAAATACTCAACTGGATAATTTAATTTACTAACAAAATCTTGTGAAACAAACGATAGAGTTGCTCCTGAATCTATTAACACTTTGGCACATAAAGAATTCACATTAAACGTACCTGCCATGACATCAGTATCCTGGATAGCATCCTTCACAAACATATCAAAAACTCTAGCCCTTGGAGTCTCATTCACTGCTGGGGTAGATACCATAATTCTCAATGCATTACTAACTGGGGCTAATGTTTTGCAATCCCTGGCTATATGTCCTGGCTTCCCACATTTAAAGCACGTAAATCCAATGGCCAATACCTTCACTGCTGGATTTCGGATAGGCCGATCCTTGTTTGCTGGCTCTCTTGCTTGCTGATTTCGGCACTCCCTCGAATAGTGCCCTTTCTGATTGCACTTGAAACAAACCACATTCAACTTATTACAAACTCTTCCATGTTTCTTCCCACATATCTGGAAATCTGGAAAAGTTAATCTCAACTGATTCGGCTGATTCACATTAACTGGACGGTTGCCCTGGCCTCCGTCGCCTGCATTTTGTCTCTTGAAATTAAAATTTCTCCCTGGCTGAAACTTGCCTTTCTTAAAATTTGGAAACTTCCCTGGTTGTGACTGACCTTCATTCCCTTCAAATTTCCTTTTCTTACTTTCCTTCTCCTTCTGTGACATCTCACTTTCTATCTCTGCAATCATGGCTTTCTGTACCACTCCTGCATAAGTATCCAACTCAAAAATGGCTACCTTTCCTCTGATTCATGGCTTCAGACCTTGCTGGAATCTTTTATCCTTCTTCCTATCAGTATCCACATATGACGGCACATACCTTGACAACTCTTCAAACTTACTCTCATAATCTGCCACTGACATATTTCCTTGCTTTAATTCTAAAAACATTAGCTCCATCTGATCCTGAACAAACTGGGGAAAATAATTTTCTAAAAAAAATTCCTTAAACCTTTCCCAAGTAATAACATATGTTCCTTCCAATGTCTTCACAGTTTCCCACCAAGGTGGCTTCATTCTTCAAATAATAGCTTGCAAACTCAACCTTTTGTTCTTCCTTTACTTTCACTAAAGCAAATGACTTCTCTATTTCCTTTATCCAAACATTTGCTTCAATCAGATCTAGGGAACATTTGAATTCTGATGGGTTTATCGCCTGAAAAGTTTTGAAAGTTACCTAGGGATTGGTCTGTCTTTATTGTTGTTGTGCCAGGTGAACTGTTTGTTGGGCCAAGATTTGAAGAATCTGGGCTATTGCTGGGTCTATGGCTCCTGGGTTTGCATTCTGGTTTGTATCATCTTGGTTGTTATTGTTGTTGTTGTTGGTTTCTTCATTGTGGGTGTTGGTGCGGGTATTTCTTCTGGGAGGCATTTTTCTGTAAAGAATCAAACAACTTATTTAGCTTTTAAATCAAATCCTTTGCATAAAAGAAAAGTTTTACAAAACAGAAATATCTCTTTTTGAAAACAGTTGTAACAGTTGAACTAAGTAAATTGCATGTTTCTTTACAGAATATAAACAGTTATGGGAATAGGGTACATGGTATCACATGGGTATAACTGGTGCAATAAATATGGTAAAGTAAAATAGGTGCATTAAAGTAAATGACAATGCTGGAAAAGAAAAGGTACTGATATATATAGATCAAAAGTTTTTGGTAGTACAAGCATAAAGACGCTTCGGAAGTAAAAGCAAAAGGGCATAACAAACCTACTCACTAGTCAGCAGATCTAGTCTATAAATACAATCCCAGAAGTCTACTAATACATACTACACACTACTGTACATACTATACAACCATAACAATACTGATTAGCATCTCCATCTGTGGATCTCTGGCTCAACTCCAAGGAAACTCTGGTCCTCCCAGCCTTTCAAAGTCCTCCATCCCATAAGTGCATCAGGGCCTCGGCCAGGTAGTGTAGCTCCATGTAGCCTAGCCTCAAGAATCCTGCGTGTCACATGGATATCCTCTTAAAGCTCCCTCACACCACGATCAACATCTGTAGTCCTGATGATATGTTGCAGCTCTCGGATCTGGGCCAACAAGGAATCACGTTCCAATAAAAGAGCCTCATACCGTTAATACGGAACTGGATGCAATGTAGACTGGAATGGGGCACTCACAACTGAATGCCCAGTGGAATCTGAATCAGCTGGTGGGGGTCCTCTGATAGGTGGCCTCATTCCTGGGGGTGGAATAGCCTACAATGGTATGGGCTGCAACACAAGTGGAGGTAGAATAGCCAACATTGGTGGAACAACAGGACGTGGATCTAAAGATGGTACTCCAACTGAGGGCTCTGAGTGATCAGCTGATACGGGGATGAAAGAGTCGGCTATCGCTGCTATCTGAAATCATATCGTAATATAAGAATCTCGAACCATGACGCGAATCATACTAATACCTATTATACTGTAGCACTCAACCTCTCGACATTCTATTTTTCTATTCCTTACTTCTAATCCTAACCCTCTACCCATTCCCGTCAACCTAGGCTTGTGTCAGTGACTTATAACCTGTAGCTCTGATACTAAACCTGTGGCCCCCTCCAAACCCGGGTCAGAAGTTTGGGGTCCACACACACACACACCTTATTTATAATATGTAGTGACCCTACATACCAACTACCACGGACCACAACAGGTTAAAGTATGCACACAAGACAAACACACACTTATATTACAAACGTCCAAATCCAAACTATTCAAAATCAGAACTGAGTATTAAACATTATTACAAACTTTTATAAACTTAAATTATCTCAAAAGATGCCTACTAGCTTAACTCGATCAACCTGAACCCCTAGCTATCGCACTGGACTAGGGATCCTCGCTACCAACTGGTTCCTTCCTAACTGGAAAAGAACATAAACAACATCGCACAAATGAGCTAACTAGCTCAGCAAGTCACAATGACAAAACTGAGAATAATGATCATCAAGTGAAATAGATTATGATATCCAGTGAACCATGAATTATGATTTAGAATTGGATATTATATTTTGATTTTAAAAACCAAGGTTAGGCTGCTGATCAGTCACGCACTAACCCCGAGCAAAGTACACATCACTGCTCTAACTACTGGATCCAAGGCACACATTGGCCTAACTTGACCATTTATATGGTCTGACCACGAATCTGGTCCATAATTTTATAAAACAATCCAATTCTAACATAATAACAGAATAAGCAATGTAAAGCAATAAACAGAATCATAAACAACATTGGATATTTGATAATGAAATGGTTTCAACCTTCACAAAGGATCAATATGGAAATTTCAAAGCTTGGCTGTTAGGTATTGAAAGAATTGGATAACAAAGGAATCAACATTTCAAGGTTTCAAGGATTTGGTCTTTCAAAGCATAAGGTACAATGGTTAGAATATGTAAGTAATTCGGTTCAGTGTTTGGTATTTAGTTTATATGTATTTGTGAAGTAGTATCGTATATTTGTGGTTTGTATTTGGGTATACAATAATCAATGGTTTAGAAAGAATAAGGTTTACGGCTCAAGATCAATAACTGGAATCATGGTTTAGGGTTCGGTGCTTCAAACCACTTGCAATATAAAACAGGACTATCAATCAACTACGATATATCTCGAGAAAGTTCAGAACACTTGCCTGGTACTAGCTTGCTATACTGCACTAACTTCCAATTAATCATCTACTCCTCAACTATCTGCTTCTCTTTCCTAAGCCTTGCCTCTTCTGCTCACATAACATAAGTATCTATCAATACTCAACTCATACGATTCTATTCGACATATATTTCTATCTACCCTTCATTTCATCCAAATCCGATTAACGGATTGAAATTTACGCTATAAACAAGTAAATAGCGAACATATAGACCGACAGTCAACCAACAAGTCACATATAGCACATAACACATCAAACAATCAATGATATATCATTTATAAAGGAGTCTCGGGTCATAAACAGGCTTTCGGGTATTTAAAATTATTTTTAAAATATTTTTCGGAATTAAAACGGGTCGTTGGATCAGTTTTAAAGTAACAAACAGGGTTTGGTTGGCCAAATCTGACTTCAAAACAATTTTTATAATAATTATCGAGCCTTGAAAACAAATTAAAATAATATTTTAAAGCTCAAAACTATTTTTCGGAATTTTTAAATTATTTTTAAATAATTAAATCTAATTAAATAATTAATTAAAATCAATTAATCAATTAATTTTCTAGTTAATTGACCAATTAATCAATTAAATATTAACTGAAATTAATTAACTAATTAATTCAGATTTATTTTTGAATTAAAAATAATTTTTGGAATTAAAATAATATTTTTGGAATTTTCAGAAATTAAAAATGAATTTTTATAATTAAAACAAATGGAGAATATGATTTTTAACATTTTTAAAATAGGAATCCTATTTCTGCAATTTTCCAGAAAGTTCAGGCACTAAACTGTATCGTCCCCAAAAGTTCAGGTACGAAACTGCAAATTTTACAGGGGTCGCCGGAAAACGATCGGGGTTCGCCGGAGATGGCGTTCCCGGAATCGTCACACCTTCAGGAGCTCCAGATATCATCTACAATTCATGAGAAACACATCCCAATAATCATTTTGTCCTAATAACCCCAGACCTGGCCGGAAAATGGCCAAGAACTTCACCGATTTCCGGTGACCCGACGAAAACTTCAAAACACAACTCTCTTCGATTCAGGCATCCTCTCTTAACGAGCTATATACCAATCGATTGCAAATTTTACAAGGAACACAACCCACTATAATACAACAACTAATATCCCCTAGATCAAGAAGCCCTAAATTTCAATTAAGAACGTTCATACGGGTTATAAACCCTAATTTCAAAATTCAAAAATCAAACTCAATTTTGAACATGTTATTGAACTCCAAATCAGTCATATAATATATCAAAATCATCAGGAAAACAAGCTCTACAACATGCAATCATCAAATCATTCAAACAATCATCCGAACAAAAAATCATATTTTTAATCAAATTAATTTGAAAATAAATAAAAATATAGAAAATAAACCTTGATTTATGCAGTTCTGAAACTTGAAGAAACTAATAGAACACTCCGAGACCTTCGATTTGGTTACTCGAGCTTTCCAAACAGAGATCACTAACACCTTGATTTGTTGGTTTGATTCTCAGGAAGGTTTATGAATATATGAATTTTCTCTGGAAAATTATATAATTACTGTCTGCAAATGATTTTTGATACGGAATAAAATAATTTATAATTACAAAAAATTAGTATCCTGTTGGATCATTCCAAATATAAAATGGTACGTTTATTTATAAAAACTGATCCAAACGGTACCGGTTTTCGGGATAATTATCCAAACCAGTACAATTTGTACTGCGGTCTTGGTCTCAGCGCCTGGTTACACGTATTACGAGGTGATAATTGTGATAGTTTAATAAAAAGATCCCGTTTATCGAAAATACGAGTTTTATCGATTTACCGAAACGAATAATTTATCGAAAATGTTACGCCGGGACTCGCGCAGGACAAACCGTACGCCAGATCGAAAAAGTAGAAACATGGAAAATGCTCGGAATATTGCAATTGGGTTAGGAAGGAGTTCTCGAAAGAGTTTCGGGCTATAAAAACATAAAAACAGATGACGTCGGTTGGTTCCCGATTTGTATAAAATAGTTTTTAAATACTCGGAAAAAGATTTTATAAAATCCATATATTTCTTATAAAATCATAAATCAACATAAAAATAAATAGGAAGATATGACAATTATTTATATTTTATTTTGGACATATAAAAATTAAAATACTCAATTAATATTATTTTTAAACATCCAAACACATATAACACTTAACAAATAATTCATAAGATAGATACTGACATACATAATAATTATTTATTAGCAAAAATAATTAAACGATATATCCTGGATATTATAGTTGGTATGTTCAGCCTGTGAATATCAATTTCAGGACTTAATCCTGAATCTTCAATTGTAACAGCTTCTTTGATTGGAGAGATAGGAGGTGTTATCACTGTATCTTTAACAGTGTCTTCAGCTTGAGGTGGAGGTGGCAAAGCTTCAATCACTATTGGTTCGAATGAGATCAGAGATTCTTGATCTCCTTCCTCAGCTTCTTCATATTGAGCTTGTGGAATTTTCACACCTGCTATATTCTTTTTTGATCTTCTGGATGATGGAGGAGTTGCTTGAGCAACATCAGAACTTGAAGTTCTTTTCCTTTTTAAAATTCCAGAACCCTCAACTTCAGTCTGTTTCTGAGGAGTTACCTTTTTCTGAAAAATTTCCTTTTCAGCTTCTACCTCCTTCTGAAAAATTACATTTTTAGCTTCTATTGTCACAGGTCCTGATGCATGAACCTGGACTTGCTCATCTTCATCTGATTCATCCCTCATAATTATCTTTCTTCTTCTCCTTGGTTGAGATTGAGGAACATATTTTGCTCTTGAAGATTTTACAACTGGCACCTTTTGGGAAGTACCAGAGGTTGGTTTGGTAGTAGGTGCTGATGGTTGTGGTTGAGAAGATTGTGCTGGTTGGAAATAGGTTCTGATGGTAGGCTGTGGTTGAGAGTTGGAAGGTTGTGTTGGTGGAGGTTGAGAGGGTGCAACTTCAGGAAATTTGGGTATGTATGTGTTGGGGTCAGAGTTTACTAAGAATTATTTTACAGATTCAGAATTTGAAGGTGTCTTAGTAAGTTTTTCTTATTATCAGTAGATAACAAGTCTGTGAAAGCCCTTTTAGCAAGTTTAAAAGGTTGAATTGACTCACTAAAGTTTTGGGGCTTATCACGACAACAAAAATAGTAAATGAGTTGACAAAATCTAGCAAAGTAAACAGTATTTGGGTCCTCATTCATCCTATCCCCAATAAAACCCAAAATAGCAGTAGCATAATCAAAATGAGTTTGATTAAGAAGTGCATACCCTATTTGCTGACTCAGAATTGGAATGGCATCAAAGTTGGAGCATTTGTTGGCAAAAGCTCTGGTGATGCAGTCAAAGAAAAAACTCCTCTCCCTTCTAATATATTGGCCTCTTCAGTTGTCCCAGCTTGGACAAACTTTTCTCATAGCCAAGATTGACCATCATACTTTGTAGAAGTGGCTCCTCAATCTGAACATTGAAAGTGCAATTTTCTGGAAAGTGTAGTGTTTGTCGAACAGTTGACAAGTTAATTAAATGCTCATCTTCCCCTGTTGTGAAGATAATGCTTGGGGACCCATTTTCACCACCATCATCATATACCCCAGTCCTCCAAAACTCCAGTATTTGTGTTCCTGAGAGTAATTGTGGTTGGGTTAGAGCATACCCAATCTCACTGTTAGCAAGAAAGTCCTGAACGAAGTGAAGATCTGAAGGAGCATCGTCCTTGCTAAGAATAGCCATATAGTTGTTGGGGACGAACTTGGCTCCATTAAAGATAACGTCCTTAGGTGCCATATCTGTAAGAAATTAAGTAAAAAAATTATATGTTTGCAAGGTGTTTGATAAAATGCCTGTAATAAATAGCTTCAGAGAATATTAGAGAGTGAGAGAGAATAAGAGAGATTAGAAAATAAGAATAGTAGGTACAAGATTGTAAAATATTTTAACTCTCTTATTTATACACTCCACGTGATAACAGCTATTTTTGTGAAGCAGAACAGACTTTTTACACCTGGCAGCATGGAAACAATCAAAACAGTAATGAATGGGCACGATAAACGTGCAGTAATTATTGCTCACATGCTGTTACCAAAACAAACACGCAACCCATTAACCAAATGATTATCACTGTTTTTATCTCACTTAATTATTTTCTGAGAAAATATAACCATTACAGTAAATACTAAAAATAAGTCAAGTAATTAAAATGTGACACGTAAGCATCAGACTTTGCATCAGGATTTGCATCAGAACTTGACTATTATCGGAATTTAACGGTCATCAGAACATGGCTTCTGTACTCAAAAAGTGAATGACTATTTCTTTGATTCTTGACACAAATACTGACTAGTTTCTTCAGAGTTTAATCATCAAAACTTTCATCATGACTTGTCCTTAGAATTTATGCAAATAATACTTAACTGTTTGTCAGAAACAACTTAATCACCACAGTAATTTTCATCATTCATCTGGAGTGAGAGTGTGTGCATTTGCAAATGATCAGATAAAGATTAAAGTCTGATAAACTTCAGATATCTTAGAAATAAGGCATAACTAAGAAAAATGCTTAAAATCTGTCTTTAATTTTGAAGTCTACTATAGAATAAATTTATACAAGAGTCCACCTCAACTGTTTGTGCTCATTTTATGTATCTTTTGAAATTCTTTTCACAGTGGCTTCTCAGTATAAATGAGTTACAACTGCTATCAGAATTTATGCTGTTATCAGAGTATTTCTCCAGTAATCAGAGAATGTGAAAAGTCACCAATAAATAGTTATTTTGCTTTTCTAATGCATATTACTTAATACCAGCAATGCACTTGGGTCTTCCCTTTCACATATTTACTCTAGATCTCAAAGGAGTACCTGATTTCAATTTTTCTTTTCTTTTGTTTTCTTCAGATAAGTGAGGCTTATCAAGCATGTAGTTCATAATTAAGATTTACTGACATCAGAATTTGACAGATAAGGAACAATAATCTAGTTTGTGACTTAGTAATAAGATACAAGAAGTAAATTTGACTAAGATCAAAATCAGAGTTTGCTTTGTATTATGGATTTCCACATAAACAACTAATTCAAACATGGGATACATAGTTTGTTAAAGACTACTAAGTCAGCATCTAGCAAAGTAATCCTCATTTGATTGAATTGTCACAGAACATTCAAAACACTATCAGAGTATATAGAATCACATCAGATAAAGATCAGTATTTAATATGTTACAATTCAAGCACATATTACATGGAGATAAGACAATCTGTAAACACTGATCATAAAGTTTGATGCATGAGAACAAAAACTAAACAGATTTTGAGAAAGAACCTGAAACCATTCCAAGTTCATTTACCAGTCTTGTAAAAGTAGCTTCACATAGTGGTTTTATGAAGATATCTGCTAGTTGTTGATCTGTTGGGACAAAATGCAATTCCTATGTACCTTCCATCACATGTTCCCTTATGAAATGGTACCTAATGTTGATGTGCTTTGTCATTGAGGGTTAAACTGGATTTTCTATCATAGCAATAGCACTTTGATTATCACTGTAAATGGGTATCTTAGAAAATTCAAACCCATAGTCTAGTAATATATTCTGCTTCTGCAGTTGATGTGGAAATTGATTTATGTTTCTTGCTAAACCAAGAAACCAATCCGCCTCCAAGAAATTGGCAGCTCCCACTAGTGTTTTTCCTATCTATCTTGCATCCTGCAAAATCTGCATCTGACTAACCTATTAGCTATCTGATTCCATAGGATACCACAATCCTAGATCAGCTGTACCCTTAAGGTACTTGAAAATTCTCTTCACAACTATTAGATGAGGTTCTCTTGAATCAGCCTTAAATCTTGCACAAAGACAAGTACCATACATGATATCAGGTCTACTTGCAGTTAAATAGAGTAAAGAGCCAATCATACCTCTATAGTTAGTAATATGTACTGATGCTCCAGAATCTTTATCTAACTTGGTTGCAGTGGCCATGGGAGTTGATGCAATAGAACTGTCTTTCATTCCAAATTTCTTGAGTAAATTTCTGGTGTACTTCTTTAG
This sequence comes from Apium graveolens, assembly GCF_009905375.1. Classification (NCBI taxonomy): domain Eukaryota; kingdom Viridiplantae; phylum Streptophyta; class Magnoliopsida; order Apiales; family Apiaceae; genus Apium; species Apium graveolens. The sequence continues at coordinate 87,242,065 of NC_133654.1, read as the reverse complement.
ATTGCTTGACTTTAATTCCCAGAAAATAGCTCAACTCTCCCATCATACTCATTTGATATCTTGACTGCATTAAATTGGAAAATCTTTCACAAAGTTTTGTATTTGTAGAGCCAAAGTTGATATTATCAACATATATCTGTACCAAAAGTAAGTGATTTCCATGGTTGAGGTAGAGCAGTGTTTTGTCAATTGTGCCTCTGGTAAATTCACTTTCCAGAAGGAATTGAGCTAGAGTCTCATACCATGCTCTAGTAGCTTGCTTAAGTCCATAAAGTGCTTTGTCAAGCCTGTAAACATGATTTGGAAATTTTGGATCTACAAAGCCTGGGGGTTGTTCAATATATACCTTTTCCTCTAATTCTCCATTGAGAAAAGCACTTTTCATATCCATTTGAAAGACTTTGAACTTCTTGTGAGCAGCATAAGCCAAAAAGATTCGTATCACCTCCAATCTAGCAACTGGAGCAAATGTTTCATCATAGTCAATACCCTCCTGTTGAGAGTAACCTTTAGCAACCAGCCTTGCTTTGTTTTTTGTAATTATGCCATCACTGTCAGTTTTGTTTCTGAACACCCATTTTATGCCAACAGTGGATCTATTCTTTGGTCTTGGCACTAGGGTCCAGACTTTATTTCTTTCAAATTCATTTAACTCTTCCTGCATTGCTTGCACCCAATCAACATCTTGAAGAGCTTCTTCCACTTTCTTTGGTTCAGTCTGAGATAGAAAGGAATGATAGAGACACATTTGATGTTGTTGTTCTAGTTCTGACACCTGCTTCAGGATCTCCAATTATTAAGTCAGGTGTGTGTGATTTAGTCTACTTCCTTGCAGATGGAAGTGATCTGTAGAACTGGATCCTCCCCCATGATCCATGATGTATCTATAAGCATTTTCTGATATTCCCCCTGAATTTATGCTCTCTAAAATTCCAGAATTTGAGTTGGATCCTTCAGGAATTGAAGAATCAGAGTTTCCAGAATTATCAGAATTTGGCTCATCAGAACTTCATGAATCAGAACTTGAAGAGCCAGTGACAGGTTCTGATGCTTCTTGAGAGTCTTGAGATGTGGAATGATCATCAGCTTGCTCCCCCTGAATAGGTGCATTTCCCTTTAGAGTAGTTACCACAGTTTTAATGACATCAGAGTTTAACTCGTCAAAACTATCAGGATCAGGATTTAGGTCATCAGAATTTACAGAATTAGAATTTATATCTTCATTTTCAAATCTCAGCTGATCATGATCATTGAAATCTTCAAGTTCAATAATATTTTTATCATCAAAAGATACATTGATAGATTCCATGACAACCCTTGTTCTTAAATTGTTGACTTTGAAGGCTTTTGTGGAAAGTGGATATCCAACAAAAATTACTTTATCAGCTTTTAGATCAAATTTTGACAGCTATTCAGGATGAGTCTTAAGAACAAAACACTTGCATCCAAATATATGAAAGTATTTCAGATTTGACTTCTTTTTCTTCACCATCTCATATGGTGTTTTTCCATGCTTGTTTATGAGTGTAGTATTTTGTGTAAAATAAGTAGTCTGCACAGCTTTAGCCCAAAAGTAGGTTGGTAGCTTTGCTTCATCAAGCATAGTTCGTGCAGCTTCAATAAGAGTCTTGTTCTTTCTTTCTACAACTCCATTTTGCTGTGGAGTTCCAGGTGCAGAAAATTACTACTTTATTCCATGCTCTTTGCAGAACTCTTCCATGATTGAAATCTTGAACTCAGTGTCAATATCACTTCTTATTATTTTAACAGAATCTTTGACCAACTTATCCAGCTGTTCGACATGATCAGTTAGAGTAGATGCAGTTTCATTCTTCTTATGCAAGAAATACACCCAAGTGTATCTTGTGAACTCATCTACTATAACTATAGCATATTTCTTCTTTGCAATGGACATGACATTGACTGGACCAAATAGATCAACATGCAGTAAGTGATAAGGCTCAAGAATTGAGGATTCAGTTTTGCTCTTGAATGAAGATTTTCTTTGTTTTGCCTTTTGATATGAGTCACAAAGACCATCAGGAGCAAATACTGATTTTGGCAGTCCTCTCACAAGATCTTTCTTTACTAGCTCATTTATGTTGCTGAAATTTAAATGAGAGAGTCTCTTGTGCCAATTCCAGCTTTCTTCAATTGATGCTCTACTTCACAGACAGATTACAGAACCATCAGAATTTGTTGAAAGTTTGGCTTCATGTATGTTACCATGTCTATAACCTTTCAGAACCACTTTTCATTTAAAATTAATTACAACTTCACAGTGTTCTTCAAAGAAATCCACATGATAACCTCTGTCACAGATTTGACTCACACTTAGCAGATTGTGTTTAAGTTCTGAGATTAGAGCTACTGTTTCAATTATGATATTTCCAAGATTGATATTGCCATAACCCAGAGTATTTCCCATATTGCCATCTCTATAAGAAACTCCTGGGCCAGCTTTCTCCACAAAGTCTGATAGCAGGGCTTTATTTCCAGTCATATGTCCTGAACATCCACTGTCCAGAATCAGGATGTTTTTCCTGTTGCCCTGCAATCACAAAGACCACTATTGGTTAGTTTTAAGGACCCAGACTTGCTTGGATCCTTTGGCCTTTTTAAGTTTGTTAGCATTTGCAGTGGATTTAGTTTCAGAGTTTATGCTAACATGCTTTTTATCAGACTTTGCATAAGAATTTACACTAGAAGAAATTACACTAACTTTCTTTAAAGAAGGTTTTATTTGATAATAATCATAGTACAAACTATGATATTCCTTACAAGTATAAATAGAATGCCATAAAGTACCACAATGAAAACAAGGATTTTGTGGTTTAAACCTAACAGACTGACTCTCAACTCCTGATCTAGGAGGTAAAAGAGTTTATATCTTTATTTTTCCTGCAAAAAGAAGCAAGATAGTTAGAGTTTCCACAATTATATCATTTCTTTTTAGGAGCATTAGGAACAAGCATATAATTATTGCTTTTATTCACACCTTCTTTTCCATTCCTTATTTTCCTAGCTTTCTTGACTTTGTTTACATTTCTAATCTCTTTCAGCTTATGCTGAAGCTGCTTCTTTGTCATTAAGCCAACATTTACCATAGTTGGTTTATCCTGTTTTAATTTGTCAGAAGTTGACTTTTCTTTGACTTCTGTTTTAGAATCTTTTATCTTTTCAGATTTTGACTTGTCAGAATTTGACACAAACTTGACAGGATTAACTTTAGGCTTTTCAGCTTTCTTGGTAAATTTTGGTTTAGATAACACAATTTTCTTTTCTTCTTTATCATCTAGGTAACCTAGTCCTTCTTTCCTATTTCCATTTTCTAAGATTTTCTGAGTTGTTCTTCCAGAGTTAGTCCAAGTTTTGATTATCTCCTTTTCCATTTCTAGTTCAGATTTCAGAGATTTATTCAGTTTTAGCAGTTCATCTTTTACAAAGCCTCATCTCTTTCTTTCTGAGTTTGATGAATTATAACTAACTCTTTTTTTAAGTAGTCATTTCTATTTTTAAGAGCAAGACTTTCAGATTTTAATCTTTCATTTTCTAAAGTCTGATCTCTAAAACTAATGAACATGGTTTTCAGATATAATCTTAGCTCAGAAATATCATTAGTATGAAAATCAAGAGTTGAATGAGGTACCTTCAATTCAGCAGTTCCAGAACTGCTATCAGCATTTTCCATCAAGGCATAGTTCACCTCTTCTTCAGAATCTGAAGTCTCTGCCCATTTTTTCTTCTTTGTGATAAGTGTTTATCCTTTATCACCTTTTCCTTTCTTATAGTCAAGAGAGATGTGGCCTCTTTCACCACAATTGTAGCATTTGGCATTTGACTTGTCTCCTATGTCATACTTTCCTCCTTTGCTTTCCGTCTTTCTGAACCCTTTCTTTTCAGAACTTCCACCTTTCCTAGAAAATTTCTTTCCCTTTCCGAATTTCTTGTAGGCTATCTTTGTGATACCCTTCACCATAAGAGCACACAGTTGCATTATCTATGCATCAACATCCACTTCAGATAAATTTTCAGATTCTGAATTATCATCATTAGAATATGATGGCTCTGAATCAGACTGTATGATGAGAGCCTTTCCTTTGCCCCTCTTTAAGACAACCACTTTAGGAGATTCCTCCTCAGCTTTAAGTGCAACTGTCTTTGACTTTCTTCCATGCCTTTTGCTCCTTTGATCCATCTCAAGTTCATGAGACTTGAGCATACCATAAATTTCATCAAGAGTAGTTTCAGTAAGGTCATAGTTGTCTCTTGTGGTAGTAAACTTCAAATCCCAATTTTCAGGAAGAGCTAAAAGGAATTTTAGGTTTGAATCTTCAAGATCATATTCCTTGTCCACCAGTGACAGATCATTCAAGGGTTTTGAAAACCTGTCATATAAATCAGTTAATGACTCATCAGCTTTTGAGTCAAAGTGCTCATACTCTTGTGTGAGTATAGTCTTCCTGTTCTTTTTGATGGCTTCATTTCCCTAGCATCTTGTCTCCAAAGCATCCCATATTTCCTTTGCAGTTTTGCATCCAATTACCCTGTTTGACATGACATTGTCAATTGCACTATGAAGCAAATGCCTTACCCTTGCATCCTTGGCAATAGATGAGATGTCTTCAGGTGTGTAATCACCTTTCTCCTTTGGTATCATCTTTACTGGTTGATCAGTAACTGCAACAGAGAGCTTGGTAGGCTTATATAGTCCATCATTAATTCTATCAAGGTATTCTGGATCTGTGGCTTCCAGAAATATAGCCATTTTTACCTTCCATATAGGATATTCAGATGCTCTCAGTATGGGAACCCTAATACTCTCATATCGACTGTGAGTTTGATTGTTTTGAGTATCTTTCGTTTTGGTGGGCTTAGTTGGAGTTTGTGTTTCTTCAGACATGATTATAAACTGGATCTCACTGTCTGTATATCAACAGAGAGGCTTTGATACCACTTGTTAGGTCACACCATACTATAGAAGGGGGTTGAATATAGTGTTTATACAATCAAAACGATTTAGAACACAAGTATGTAACAGTAATCAAGTTTATTCAATATAATAAGCTCTGTTACAAAGTAGGTTAAACTACTCTCTCAGTGATGAACAATATCACTAAGAGCTGCTAGGTTACAATGAATAATGTTCTCGTTAATGAGAACACATATAGTGTAAACCCTAAGCTGTGTTTATATAGTACACAGTTACAAGATATCTTCTAATTGATATGGAATATAATTCTTTCTCCTAAAATATATCAATCAGATATTATCTTTTACAAGTCTTCTAGTCGTCCAACTCTTCATACATATCTTCTTTTGTTTTAGTCTAGATCCTCTCCTGTAAATCAGCTGCATTCCTTATCTGAAGTACCCGCACTTAAGTCCTGATATAAATCCTGACGGCCTTAAGTTCTGATATAAGTTCTGACTTCAGTAAGTCCTAATTTCCAGTAAGTCCTGATATTAAGTTCTGAAACTAAACACAACAGATTAGACATAATATCACAAATATATCTAATAAATATTTTGTCTCACAGTTATACATAATAGCAGTGACATAGAAAATTATGAAATTTGGTTTATTAAAGAAAGAATCATGCATATTAACATTCATGTGAGCAGACTTTCCAAACATTACATTCATGTCAGGAGTAACAAGAATTTTACACTTATCTGTCAAATGATTCTTAGAGTCACATTTTTTACACTGCTTTCTAGGAGCATTTTGCATAGATGCATAATCATTACCTTTTTTTAACTCTTTTCTTGTGATTCATGTTAGACTTGCATTTCTTAACACTGCTTTGTTAAGTCTCAGTTTATTTAGCATTGCTTTTGACTTCTGGTTCTTTCTCAGAATTAGAAGTTGCATCTTTCTTAGCCTAATCATCATCATTTAATTGTTATTTGATGACAATTGAGTCTTTATTGTAATATCCGGGATATATTGTGTAATTATTTTTGCTATTAAATAATTATTATGTGTGTTCAGTATCTATTCAGTGAGATAATTGTTAAGTGTTATCTGTACTTGGATATTCCAAAAATAATATTAATTGAGTATTTTAATTTTTATATGTCCAAAATAAAATATAGATAATTGTCATATCTTCCTAATGATTTTGATGTTGATTTATGGATTTATAAGAATCATACGAAATTTCTAAAATCTTTTTCCGAGTATTTAAAATCTATTTTATAAAAACGGGAACCAACTGACGTCAACCGTTGTTACGTTTTTGGAACCCGAAACTCTTCCAAGAACTCCTTCCTAACCTAATTGTAATATTCCGAGCATATTCCATGTTTCGACTTTTTTGATCCGGCGTATGGTTTATTCTGCGCGGGTCCCGGCGCAATATTTTCGATACAATATTCATTTCGGTAAATTAATAAAACCCGTATTTTCGATAAATGGGAGCTTTTTATTAAACTATCCCAATTATCACTTCGTAGTACGTGTAACCATGCGCTGAGACCAAGACCGCAGTACAAATTGTACTGATTTGGATAATTATCCCGAAAACCGATACCGTTTGGATCAGTTTTTATAAATAAACGTACCGTTTTATATCCGGAATGATCCAACGGGATATTAATTTTCCGTAATTATAAATAGCCTTTTTCCGTATTTTATTTCGTATCAAAACCATTTGCAGATAGTTAATTCTATAATTTTCAGAGAAAAACCCTAATTACATAAACTGTTCTAAGAATCAAGCAGCAAAGCAAGGCGTTACCAATCTCTGTTTTCAAAGCTTGAGTAACAAAAACGAAGGATTTGAAGTATTCTATCAGATTCTGAGCTTTGTTTCACTGTAGAATCAAAGGTTTATTTTCTGAAAATTTATTTATTTTCGAATTAAATTTATTAAAAATATCAATTTTTGTTCGGATGATTGTTTGTATGGTTTGATGGTTGCATGTTGTATAGCTTGTTTTCCTAATGATTTTCATATGTCATACGTCTGATTTGGAGTTCAATAACATGTTCAAAATTGAGTTTGATTTTTGAATTTTAAAATTATGGTTTATAACCCGTATGAATGTTCTTAATTGAAATTTGGGGGTTTGTTATTCTGAAATAGATTGATGTTGTGGTATAGTGTATTGTATTCTCTGTGAAATTTGCAATCTAGTCGTACAAGTTTCATGAATGAACGAGGTCTGTAGAGAAGGGAGTTGTGTTTTGAAGTTTACGTCGAACCCGCCGGAAACCGGCGAGTTTCTTGATAAAATTTCGGCCAAGTCTGGGGTTATTGATGAATTTTGATTGCAGATATAGGTTCCTGGTGTTGTGTAGTTTAATTCTGGAGGTGATGGTGGTGGGAGGATGTCGGAGGTGAGTTCTCCGGCCATCCCCGACTTTTCCGGCGACTGGAACTGCAAAATTGCAGTTTGGTCCCTATACTTTTGAAAACGATGAAGTTTGGTTCCCCAGGTTTCCAGACTTTGCAAAAATTGGATTCCTGTTTTAAAAATGTTTAAAAATCATATTTCCTATTTATTTTTATTATAAAAATTCATTTTTAATTTCTGAAAATTCTAAAAATTAGTATTTTAATTCCGAAAATTATTTTTAATTCAGAAATAAATCCGAATTAATTAGTTAATTAATTTCAGTTAATTTTTAATTGATTAATTGGTCAATTAAATTGGAAATTAATTGATTAATTGATTTAATTAATTATTAATTGATTTTAATTAATTATTTAATTAGATTTAATTACTTAAAAATGATTTAAAAATTCTAAAAAATAGTTTCGAGCTTTAAAATATTATTCTAAATTATTTCCAAGGCTCGATAATTAGTATAAAATTGTTTCGGAGCCAGAATTGGCCAACCGAACCCTGTTTATTAACCCGAAATTGATCCAACGACCTGTTTTAATTCTGAAAAATGTTTTAAAAATCATTTTAAATACCCGAAAGCCTAATTATGACCCGAGAATTCTTTATAAATGATATGTCATTAATTTCGTGATGTATGATGTGTTATACGTGACTTGTTAATTGACTATCAGTCTATATATTCGGTGTTTACTGGATTATTGCATAACTTTCAATCCGTTAATCGAATTTAGGTAAAACGAAGGGTAGATAGAAGTATGTGTTGAATAGAACTCTATGAGTCGATTATTGATAGATGCTTATGATATGTGAGCAGAAGAGGCGAGGCGTAGGAAAGGGAAACAGGTAGTTGAGGAGTAAAACGGTTGTGATTGGAAGCGAGTACAGTGTAGTAAGCTAATACCAGGCAAGTGTTTTAAACTTTCTCGAGATATTATAGTACTTGATAATTCTGTGATATTGCAAGTGCTTTGAAGCACAGAAACCTAAACCCTGATTCCAGTTATTGATCTTGAGCCATGAACCTTATTCTTTCTAGACCATTGATTATTGTATACCCAAACACGAACCTCAAGTATACGATACTACTCCACAAATACATGCAAAAAAAATTCCAAACACTAAACTGAATTAATTATATACTCAAACATTGTATCCTATGCTTTGAAAGCCCAAATCTTTGAAACCCTGAAATATTGATTCCTTTGTTATACAATTCTTTCAATACCAGTATCCAAGCTTTTAAATTATCTTATTGATCCTTACAAGGATTAAAACTCTTTCATTGTTAAACATTCATTGTTGTTAATGATTCTGATTATTGGTTATTATTGCTTTATTCTGTTATTATGTTAGAATTGAATTGTTTTTATAAAATTATGGACCAGATTCATGGTCAGACCATATAATGGTCAAGTTATGCCAATGTGTGCCTTGGATCCAGTAGTTAGAGCAATGTTGTGTGCCTTGCTCGGGGTTAGTGCGTGACTGATCAGCAGCCTAACCTTGGTTTTTAAATTAAAAGTATAATATCCAATTCTAAATCATAAGCCATTATTCAATTGATATCATAATCATGTTCACCTGATGATCATTATTCTCAGTTTTGTCATTATGACTTGCTGAGCTAGTTAGCTCATTTGTGCGATGTTGTTTATGTTCTTTCCAGCTAAAAAGGAACCAGTTGGTAACGAGGATCCCCAGTCCAGCGCGAGAGCTAGGGGTTCAGGTTGAGAGAGCTGAGCTAGTAGGCTTCTTTTGGAATAATTTAAGTCTGTAAAAGTTTGTAATAAAGTTTAATACTCAGTTTGAGTTTGAATGGTTGGGATTTAACGATATGTAATATAAGTAGATGTGTGGCTTGTGTGCATACTTTAACCTGTTGCGATCCGTGGTAGTTGGTAAATAGGGTCACTGCATATTATTGTTATCTTTATTATTGTTATAAGCAGGTTATAAATAAGGTGTGTGTGTGTGGACCCCAAACTTCTGACCCGGGTTTAGAGGGCGCCACATGTTTGGTATCAGAGCTACAGGTTATAAGTCACTGACACAAGCCTAGGTTGACGAGAATGGGTAGAGGGTTAGGATTAGAAGTAAGGAATAGAATGATAGAACGTCGAGAGTTTGAGTGTTACGGTATAACCAGTAGTAGTATAATTCGCGCCGTGGTTCGAGATTCTTATATTGCGATATGATTTCAGATAGCAGCGATGACCGACTCTTTTATTCCCGTATCAGCTGATCACTCGGAGCCTTCAGTTGTAGTGCCGTCTTCAGATCCACGTCCTGTTGTTCCACCAGTGTTAGCTATATTACCTCCACCTGTGTTGCAGCCCGTACTACTGCAGGCTATTCCACCTCCAGGCATGAGGCCACCTATCAGAGGACCCCCACCAGCTGATTCGGATTCCACTGGGCATTCAGTTGCGAGTGCCCCATTCCAGTCTACATTTCCCCCAGTTCCTTATTACCGGTATGAGGCTCTTCTATTGGAGCGTGATTCCTTGTTGGCCCAGATCAGAGAGCTACAACATATTATTAGGACTACAGATGTTGATAGTGGTGTGAGGGAGCTTCGAGAGGAGATTCATGTAACACGGAGGGTTCTTGAGGCTAGGCTACATGGAACTACACTACCTGGTAGAGGCCCTGATGCACTGGTGGGTTGGGCTACTGAGGTGATGGAGGACTTTGAGAGGCTGACAGGACCAGAGTTTCCTTGGAGCTGAGTGAGAGATCTAGAGATGGAGATACTGAGCAGTATTGTGATGGTTATGTAGTATGTACAGTGGTGTGTAGTGTGTACCAGTAGACTTTTGAGTTGTATTTATAGACTAGCTATGCTGACTAGTGAGTAGGTTGTTGTACCCTTTTTGCTTTTACTTCCGATGCGTCTTTACGCTTGTACTACCTTAAACTTTTGATCTATATATATCAGTACCTTTTTCCTTTCCAGCATTGTCATTTACTTTATCACACCTGTTTTACTTTACCTTATTTATTGCACCAGTTATACCCTGTGAAACCATGTACCCTATTTTCCATGACTGTTTATATTCTGTAAAGAAGCATGCAATTTACTTAGTTACAACTGTTTTCAAAAAGAGATACCTCTATTTTACAAAACTTTTCTTTTATACAAAGATTTGATTCAAAAGCTGAATAAGTTGTTTGATTCTTTATAGAAAATGCCTCCCAGAAGAAATACCCGCACCAACACCCAGAATGAAGAAACCAATAATAACAACAACCAAGATGATACAAACCCGAATGTGAACCCAGGACCCATGGACCCAGCAATAGCCCAGATTCTTCAAATCTTGGCCCAACAAACAGTTCACCTGGCACAACAACAACAAAGACAGACCAACCCCCAGGTAACTTTTAAAACTTTTCAGGCAGTAAACCCACCAGAATTTAAGGGTTCCTTAGAGCCAATTGAACCAAATGTTTGGTTAAAGGAGATAGAGAAGGCATTTGCCTTAGTGAAAGTAAAGGAGGAACAGAAGGTTGAGTTTGCAAGTTACTATCTGAAGAATGAAGCCACCTATTGGTGGGAGATGGTGAAAACTGTTGGATTTTAATCGTAGCGGGGGAATGGTAAAACACTTTTACAAACATAAAATCCAAATAAAAGCATATAAATCGTGGTAAAAATGTAGGGATCGATTACTAACCTTTAATATGTGATCCAATAGCAAAGTTCGGAGATCCTTAGCAGTTGCTCCTCAAACATGAAGCACTCCACCGGTATCCACCAAGAAAACGACGTTAAGGAGGAGGAGGAGGTGGAGAGAATTTTGTTTTCTAAAACTTTTTGGGTTTTTTGGGTTCGAATAAAATATAGGGTCTATAATAGTATATTTATAGGCAAAATTTTCAGCTGAAACTTTCCCATAAATATTATTATTATTATCCCATTTATTATTCTCATTAATAATTAAAACACCTTTTAATTATTAATCCTTTTTCTAAACACTTTAGAAATAATTCTCTCTTGATTTAATTTCCAAAAATTAAATTCTTAATTAATAATATTAAGAACTTTTCTTAATTAATTTATAATCAATTAAATCTCATTTAATCAATTATTAAATTTTCCAATTAATTATTTATTCATAAATAAATAATTATTAGCCATTATTAATTAATTCCTCCACCATTAAATCATTCTTTTTTTATGGTGTGACCCTGTAGGTTCAATATTAAGCCGGCAGTAGAAATAAATAATAATAAAACTATTTTATCATTATTTATATAAATTCTCTAATTTATTAAATATGATTAATTAATTAATCACATTTATTCTACATCGTGAGGGATACTTCTTAGCATATCGCGACTATCCGGATAATATGAATTCACTGCTTAGAATACCAAGAACCTATTCAGTGAATAGTTACCGTACAATAAACTCCTTCTACCCTACAATGTCCCAATTAAATACAAGGGATGGATCTCGTGTCAAGCCTATCTAATTCAATCACTTGCTTACCATTTACTATGCGTAGTTCTATGCAAATTAGAAACTCCTTTCTAATTTCATTCACTCTGGCCAGAGATTCCTGAACTAGCATAAGTGGATCAGCCTTGAACATTCGCTTCCTTCATTGGAAGGGGTAGATCCTATATTGATCATACACTATCTTCGTGTACATATTCCTATACCCAGTAGAGCCCTAATAATTGTCCCTGGAGACTAAGAACTAAACCAAAGCATAGTTCAGTGTACACAAGATGACTATGATGACCTCAAGTCTAAGGATACTTGTACAACTATAACTATGTGAATAACTGATGACACGTGAGTGAACTCCATCAGTTGTTCAGCTGTGCGAGTCATGTTCAGGGAACTTATTCTATAATAAGCACCTACATACTAGCTATAGTGTCACCACACAAATGTCTATGAGAACAGACATCGTTCATAATGAAGCAAACATAGTATGTACCGATCTCTGCGGATTATTAATTACCAGTTAGTAATCCTATGACCAGGAACTATTTAAGTTTAGAGTTATCATCTTTTAGGTCTCACTATTATGATCTCATCATAATCCATAAAAAGCTTTACTCTAAACTATGGTATATCTTATTTAAACACTTAAATAGATAGAGCCCGTAATAAAAACAAAACAAGTCTTTTATTAATATCAATGAAATCAAAACAGATTACACAGGAAGTTATTCCTAAATCCTAATTCATGATTGGACTTAGGACATATTCCTTTCAATCTCCCACTTGTATTAAAGCCAATCACTCTGGTATCTAATACCCATCTTGTCTTTATGATGATCAAAGTGACTTTCATAAAGTAGCTTTGTGAGTGGGTCTGCTATGTTGTTATGTGTGTCAACTCTAATTCAATACAATATAAGAAATGTTACCGCGCTCCCACTAACCCTTTTGTAGACGCATGGTTCATCTACGTTTTTTTGATAAAATCAAACTCTTTGATTGTCTCATCAAAACGGATGTTCCATCTACGAGAAGCTTGCTTTAAACCACATATGGTTCGCAGTATCTTACACGCTAGATTTTCATTTCCCTTGGAAAGAAAACCATCTGGCTATATGCCAGATCTCATAGTCGTAGTAAGCAGCAATCGCAAGCAAAATCCGAACTGATTTTAACAGGGCTACAGGTAAAAGGTTTCATCAAAGTCAATCCATTGCCTTTATTTGAATCCTTTTGCCACAAGCCTGGCCTTATAGGTCTCCACCTGGCCATCTGCTCCAATCATTCTTTCGTATACCGTATACATAGATTCCTTTTCGGATTTCATGGCACTATGCCATTTCTCTGAGTCAACACTACTCACAGCCTCATTATAGGTCACAGGGTCATTATCATCAATGATCGATAACTCATTGTCATTCTCAATGACAAGGACATATTTCCTCTCAGGTTGGCGAGACACTCTCCCTGTTCTATGAATGGGTTGTTCTACAAAAGGTTGTTCAGTCAGAACAGGTGTTTCCACTTGATCCGTAGTAGTTTGTGCTTCTTGAACTTCATCAAGTTCAATTTTGCTCCCACTGTTTCCTTCAAGGATAAACTCCTTTTCCAAGAAGGTAGCATGTCTGGAGACAAACACCCGATGATCGGTGTAAAAGTAATACCCTAAAGTCTCTTTAGGATATCCCACAAAACTACATTTTACGGATCGATATTCCAGCTTATCTGGGTCAACTTACTTGACATAAGCTGGACATCCCCAAATCTTAACGTGTTTAAGACTCGGTTTCCTTTCTTTCCATATCTCATACGGAGTTTGAGGAACAGATTTGGAAGGCACCTTATTCAGTAAATATGCCGAGGTTTCCAATGCATAACCCCATAGGAATACTGGAAGATTTGCATAGCTCATCATGGACCGAACTATGTCTAACAAAGTTCGATTTCTCCTTTCAGATACCAATCTGGAAGCATCCACTGAGAGACTATACCATTTACTTTGAGATAATCTAGAAACACTCCATTCAAGTATTCACCACCTCGATCTAATCAAAGAATTATAATTCTATGTTTGGTTTGTTTCTCCACTTCATACTTATACTCTTTGAACTTTTCAAAGGCTTCAGACTTGTGTTTCATCAAACACATATCCGAATCTAGATCTATCATCTATGAAAGTAATGAAGTATGAAAATCCACCCATGACTTGCTTAGACATTGGTCCACATACATCTGTGTGTACCATTCCTAACAAATTTGCAGTCCTCTCTCCATGTCTACTAAATGGAGACTGCAGTGCCACTATAAAGTGAGATTTTCATCATCCCTTTTCTTTTATTAGTTTGTTCAATCTGAAGTAAATTATGTCACATATATACAGACCATTATTTAAAGCACCACGTCCATAAAGAATATTATCTCTAAGAATAGAACATTCATTATTCTCAATAATAAATGAAAATCCAGCCAAGTCTAACATGGGAATAATATTCCTCACAATCGAGGGAACAAAATAACAATTATTTAAAACAATAGTCTTTCCCGTAGGCATATATAAATGAAATGATTCTACATCTTCAGCAGCAACTCTTGCTCCATTTCCCATCAGTAGAATCACCTCCTCTTCCTCAAGAGTCCTACTTCTCCTTGGTCCCTGCAACAAATTGCAGATATGAGAACCACAGGCGGTATCTAATACCCAAGTAGAAATTTGATTTAATGACATATTCACTTCTATCATGAACATACCTGAATTAGAAGCGGTAGTCTCACTACCCTTCTTCTTCTTCAATTCTGCAAGGTAAACCTTGCAGTTCCTCTTCCAGTGCCCCACCTTATTACAGTGAAAGCAAACAGCTTTGCTCTTGGGGTCTTCAGCTTTTGGTGGAACCGGCTTTTCTTCACCTACTTTCTTCTTCTTGGAAGAGTTCCTCTTCCTTTTCTTAGGATTGGAACCTTCACCAATTAGAAGAACAGGACTCTTCTTAGAGGGAAAATTCGATTCCGCAGTCTTCAAAATGTTGTGGAGTTCAGGCAGGCTGACATCCAACTTATTCATGTGAAAGTTCACAACAAACTGCGAGAACGAACTCAGAAGTGATTGCAAGACCAAGTCTTGGCTCAGCTCCCCATCCATGGCACAACCAAGTTGTCCAAGATGTTCAATCAAATTGATCATCTTAGGTACATGGTCATTCACAGATGATCCCTCAGACATCCTACAACCGAACAGCTCCTTTGATATCTCATATCGAGTTGTCCTCCCCGCCACATCATACAACTCTTGTAGATGCATTAGGATAGTGTGAGCATCCATATGCTCATGTTGCTTCTGTAGCTCAATATTCATGGAAACTAGCATGATGCATTGAACAACATTTGCATCATCTATCCACTTACGATACACAACATGTTCATCATTATGTGTATCACTAGCAGGTTCAGTAGGCTTAGGTGAGTCAATCACGTATTCCAGCTTCTCAATCCTGAGAACAATTCTCAAGTTTCGAAGCCAGTCAGCATAATTAGGACCAGTCAACTTGTGAGCATCCAGTATGCTCCTGAGTGATAGTGCAGAAGACATAATGTATATTGTAAATCTGTAAATGATAAACACATAACAACACTTAGCAAATATTCGATTTCATTTTAAAACACTATATGAATCGGGTCTTTATTCATAAGTGGCTCCCACTAGTTTACCTAATTTATTCAACCCCCTACGTGAAAAATTAAGCATTCATAATGCTAGTGGGAATAGGGATCCTACATTCCATTACACAACCCCGGCTGTAGCACGAACCGCCATGTAATGTTCAATAGGCAGATAACTCTTGTCAATTACATCTTATGTTATTCCCTAATCAAACTTTAGCCTCTTGAATAATTGAGTCTCGGCTGTGGCACGACAAACTCAATATTCCAAGTCAAGTCTAACCCAACATTTCGTACAGTTGAATCAGTCCCCAAAGGCCCACGGCTGTGGCACGTACCGACCTTTAGATTCTTATTCAATGTACACATCTCTATGTAATAGACAAGTATTTCTTATTTCGAAATTAAAGCCCTCGGCTGTAGCACGAACCGACAATGATTCAAAAATAAGAACTACTTTCTATCATGTTGGAAGGCTATGACCGACACAAGCCCGTTGTATCATTGGCCAATTACTACTTGATATTATTTAATTTTAGAGGGATTATATTACGTTACAATCATAATCATATTATAAAGAGATTCTTCCTTTTAAATTAAATATTTCAAATCAATAATCAATAATCAGATGATTCCCAGATCGGGTGGAGCATTGTCAAGAGGCGTCACTTAATAACCCTTTCTTACAGATAGAAATCTGTTGTTGACAGAATCATTCTTTCTCTCATATCAAAAATTCATATTCAATTACGTGTTTCACAAACACAAGAATCTCATGATTGTATTCATAATATTGTTATTAAGGTTATGAAACAATTTCACTATACTAGGTTGTCTAACAAACGCCTTATGTTCATTTAAGTTCACCTAAATCTATCTTCGCATGATAAACTAAGCATATATCACATATATCAACATGAATAAACATCAAGGTAGGCATGTTACATCATCTAGCATATTGGTCTAAGCATTATACATCTCTATGTATCACATGAAGCATTTAAAAGCAGTTAAAACAGTTAAAAACAGCTTTAAAACACTTCATGGAAATATAAACAGTTCAAAACTTTTATATAAACTAAAATTGATCACTCCATTAGATCCGTCTCGGAAAAACAAATCCAACGGTATATTGCACGCCCAAAACGGAGTTACGAAACTCCCAGAAAATCAAATTTAATGTGGACAGTCGGGCTGTAACGCATTACAGGAACGCATTACAAGCCCTGTAACGCATTCCGGTAATGTGCTACAACCCTTTTAAGCCATTAAAAGGTGTAACGCATTCCATGAATGCGCCACAGGGTGTAACGCATTCCCGGAATGCGCGACACCCTTTTTTTTTTCTTTCCTGCAGCAGCCGCCGTCTTTTTCTTTCTCGGTTGTCGTGCCTGACAACTCACCGTTCTCTGTCTCTTTCTCCGTGCAGTAGCAGTCAGACAATACAAACACAACAGATGTAAAAATAGACATATATATACAACTGAATATACATATATATATACTATATTTAATTACGAATTTTAATTGCAACAACTTCAAAAATTCATAATAAAAAATCTATACATCATAAAATTATGAAAAAAAACCCAGACGATCTACAACACTTGTAGAACCCGGATCAACATTCAAAATTATTCAGAGAAACGATTTCTCATCAGACAAAATTAAACCATGATATAACTTGTAAAAATCATAATTAATTCATACAAGCACATAAAATTCTGAAATTTTTACCACAGATCTATATGAATACAACCTATGCTCTGATACCATTGTTGGATTTTAATCGCAGCGGGGTATGGTAAAACACTTTTACAAATATAAAATCCAAATAAAAGCATATAAATCATGGTAAAAAATGTAGGGATCGATTACTAACCTTTAATATGCGATCCAATAGCAACGTTCGGAGATCCTTAGCAGCTGCTCCTCAAACGTGAAGCACTCCACCGGTATCCACCAAGAAAACGACATAAAGGAGGAGGAGGAGGTGGAGAGAATTTAGTTTTCTAAAACTTTTTGGGTTTTTTGGGTTCGAATAAAATATAGGGTCTATAATAGTATATTTATAGGCAAAATTTTCAGCTGAAATTTTCCCATAAATATTATTATTATTATCCCATTTGTTATTCTCATTAATAATTAAAACACCTTTTAATTATTAATCCTTTTTCTAAATACTTTAGAAATAATTCTCTCTCTTGATTTAATTTCCAAAAATTAAATCCTTAATTAATAATATTAAGAACTTTTCTTAATTAATTTATAATCAATTAAATCTCATTTAATCAATTATTAAATTTGCCAATTAATTATTTATTTCACAAATAAATAATTATTAGCCATTATTAATTAATTCCTCCACCATTAAATCATTCTCTTTTTATGGTGTGACCCTGTAGGTTCAATATTAAGCCGGTAGTAGAAATAAATAATAAAACTATTTTATCATTATTTATATAAATTCTCTAATTTATTAAATATGATTAATTAATTAATCACATTTATTCTACATCGTGAGGGATACTTCTCAGCATATCGCGACTATCCGGATAATATGAATCCACTGCTTAGAATACCAAGAACCTATTCAGTGAATAGTTACCGTACAATAAACTCATTCTACCCTACAATGTCCCGATTAAATACAAGGCATGGATCTCGTGTCAAGCCTATCTAATTCAATCACTTGCTTACCATTTACTATGCGTAGTTCTATGCAAATTAGAAACTCCTTTCTAATTTCATTCACTCTGGCCAGAGATTCCTGAACTAGCATAAGTGGATCAGCCTTGAACATTCGCTTCCTTCACTGGAAGGGGTAGGTCCTATATTGATCATACACTATCTTCGTGTACAAATTCCTATACCCAGTAGAGCCCTAATAATTGTCCCTGGAGACGAAGAACTAAACCAAAGCATAGTTCAGTGTACACAAGATGACTATGATGACCTCAAGTTTAAGGATACTTGTACAACTATCACTATGTGAAAAACTGCTGACACGTGAGTGAACTCCATCAGTTGTTCAGCTGAGCGAGTCATGTTCAGTGAACTTATTTTATAATAAGCACCTACATACTAGCTATAGTGTCACCACACAAATGTCTATGAGAACAGACATCGTTCATAATGAAGCAAGTATAGTATGTACCGATCTCTGCGGATTATTAATTACCAGTTAGTAATCCTACGACCAGGAACTATTTAAGTTTAGAGTTATCATCTTTTAGGTCTCACTATTATGATCTCATCATAATCCATAAAAAGCTTTACTCTAAACTATGGTATATCTTATTTAAACACTTAAATAGATAGAGCCCGTAATAAAAACAGAGCAAGTCTTTTATTAATATCAATGAAATCAAAACAGATTACACAGGAAGTTATTCCTAAATCCTAATTCATGATTGGACTTAGGACATATTCCTTTCAAAGACATTGGAAGGTACAAATGTTATTACTTGGGAAAGGTTTAAGGAATTGTTTTTAGAAAAGTATTTTCCTCAGTTTGTTCAAGATCAAATGGAGCTGAAGTTTTTAGAATTAAAGTAAGGGAACATGTCGGTAACAGATTATGAGGGTAAGTTTGAGGAATTGTCAAGGTATGTACCGTCATATATGGATACTGACAGGAAGAAGGCTAAGAGATTCCAGCAAGGTTTGAAACCATGGATCAGAGGGAAGGTAGCCATTTTTGAAATGGATACCTATGCAGGAGTAGTACAGAAAGCTAAGATAGCAGAGACAGAGAGTGAGATGTTCTAGAAGGAAAAGGAAAGCAAGAAAAGGAAAGTTGAGGGAAGTGAGGGTCAGTCACAACCAGGGAAGTTTCCAAATTTTAAGAAGGGCAAGTTTCAGCCAGGGAGAAATTTTAATTTCAGAAGACAAAATGCAGGAGACGGAGGCCAGAGCAACCGTCCAATTAATGCAAATCAGCCAAATCAGTTGAGACTAACTTTTCCAGATTGTCAAGTATGTGGAAAGAAGCATGGAGGAGTTTGTAATAAGTTGAACGTGGTATGTTTCAAATGTAATCAGAAAGGGCACTATTCAAGGGAGTGCCGAAATCAGCCAGCAAGAGAGCCAGCAAACAAGGATCAGCCTATCCGGAATCCAGCAGTAAAGGTTCCAGCCATTGGATTTACATGTTTTAAATGTGGAAAGCCAGGACATATGGCCAGGGATTGCAAGACATCATCCCCAGTCAGTAATGCATTAAGGATTATGGGATCTACCCCAACAGTGGATGAGACTTCAAGGGCTAGAGTTTTTGACATATCGGTGAAGGATGCGATCCAAGATACGGATGTCGTGGCAGGTACGCTTAATGTGAATTCTTTATGTGCCAAAGTGTTAAAAGATTCGGGAGCAACTCGATCATTTGTTTCACAAGATTTTGTTAGCAAGTTAAATTGTCCAGTTGAATGTTTAAATGAAATAATAACTGTGGAATTAGCAAATCAAGAACGTGTATCTGTGAATCAAGTTTGTGGGAATTGTGAGGTTGAGATTTCTGGTAGTAAGTTTTGTGTAGATTTGATACCATTTAAGTTAGGAGAATTTGACGTTATATTAGGGATGGATTGGTTATCTAGGCATGATGCCCAGATAGATTGTCGAAATAAGAAGGTAATGGTGAAAATGCCAAACCAAAGGATAGTAACGTTCAAGGGTAAAAAACAAGTAAAGAAGTTCTTAACGATGATTCAAGCCAAGAAGTTACTATGACAAGGATGTGAGCATTTCATGACATATGTGATTGACAGAAGTCAAGAACCAACAAAACTTGAAGATATTCCAGTTGTGAATGAATTTCCAGACGTATTTCCCGACAAGTTACCAGGACTTCCTCCAGATAGAGAAATTGAATTTGCGATCGACTTAGCACCTGGAACAGAACCAGTATCCAAGGCCCCGTACAGAATGGCGCCTGTTGAGATGAAGAGCTAGCGAAGCAATTGCAAGAGCTGTTAGATAAAGGAGTAATCAGACCCAGTGTATCCCCGTGGGGAGCCCCGGTATTATTTGTTAAGAAGAAAGATGGAAGCATGGGACTGTGTATCGACTACAGGGAGCTCAACAAGCTTACGAACAAGAACAAGTATCCGTTACCCAGAATTGACGATCTGTTTGATCAGTTGAAGGGAGCCAAGTATTTCTCCAAAATTGATTTAAGATCATGATATCATCAACTAAAGATCAAGCCAGAAGATATACCAAAGACAGCTTTCAGAACAAGGTATGGACATTACGAGTTTTTAGTAATGTCTTTTGGATTGACCAATGCCCCAGCAACGTTTATGGGCCTGATGAACATAATTTTCAAGGAGTATTTGGATAAGTTTGTTATTGTATTTATAGATGATATTTTAATCTATTCAAAGACGGAAGAGGATCATGTGGAACATGTGAGAACGGCTTTGGAGATTTTAAGGAAAAAGAAATTATACGCTAAATTCTCGAAGTGTGAGTTTTGGCTATAGGAAGTTTAGTTCTTAGGACACATAGTCAGTAACGAAGGGATCAAAGTGGACCTGGCAAAGATCGAGGCAATTACGAATTGGGAGAGACCGAGAACACCCACTGACGTAAGAAGTTTCTTAGGATTGGTGGGATATTATCGATGATTCGTTCAGAATTTCTCAAGGATTGCAACACCATTGACAAAGCTTACACGCAAGGATGAAAAGTTTATATGGAATGACAAGTGCGAAGAAAGTTTTCAGAAGTTGAAGCGGAGATTAATCACAACACCTATTTTATCACTTCCAGACGATCAAGGAAATTTCATAATTTATAGCGATGCTTCTCACAAAGGACTAGGATGTGTTTTAATACAGCACGAAAAGGTGATTGCGTATACATCAAGGCAATTAAAACCACACGAACAGAAGTATCCTACTCATGATTTGGAGCTAGCAGCCATAGTTTTCGTTTTGAAGATTTGGAGACATTATTTGTATGGAGAAAAGTGCGGGATTTTCACGGATCACAAAAGCTTAAAGTACATATTCACACAGAAGGAACTTAATATGAGGCAAAGGAGATGGTTAGAGTTGATCAAAGACTATGATTGCTCAATTAATTATCATCCTGGTAAGGCTAACGTTGTGGCAGACGCATTGAGTCGGAAGGAAAGATTGAATATATTATCAGTACCCGAAGATATATATAAGGAATTTCAGAAATTAGAATTGGAAATTAGAGTTTGCAAGCCTGAGGAAGCGAAAGTATACAGTATGACTTTCCAGCCGGAGTTGTTGGAGAAAATAAAGAAGTGTCAGGAAAATGTAATGGATCAAGATATAAATCGTTTGGTAGGTGAGGAATTATGCACGCAGAAGGTTGATCAAGGTATTCTTAGGTTTTCTTCAAGAATTTGGATTCCACCAGTGACGGAGCTGAAGAATAAAATTTTACAAGAGGCACATAGTTCAAGATATTCTATCCATCCAGGGAGTACCAAAATGTACAGAGATTTAAAAAAGAATTATTGGTGGCCAGACATGAAGAAGGAAATTGCGGAATGTGTTAGCAAATGTTATACTGGTCAGAGAGTTAAAGTAGAGCATCAGAGACCAAGTGGATTGTTACAGCCATTGGAGATTCCAGAGTGGAAGTGGGAACATATTACCATGGATTTCATAGTTGGATTACCAAGGACAAGGGCTAATCATGATGCCATTTGGGTTATAGTAGATAGACTTACCAAGTCAGCTCATTTTCTGCCTATAAATGAAAGATTTTCACTCGACAAGTTAGTCCATATGTACCTAAAGGAAATTGTAGTTCATCATGGAGTTCCTGTGTCTATTGTATCTGATCGAGACCCAAGGTTTAATTCAAGATTTTGGAAGAGTTTTTAAGAATGTTTGGGAACAAAACTAAATATGAGTACGGCCTATCACCCCAGACGGATGGCCAAAGTGAAAGAACGATCCAGACAATCGAGGACATGTTACGTGTTTGTGCTATTGATTTTAAAGGAAGTTGGGACGAACATTTACCTTTGGTAGAGTTTGCTTACAACAATAGTTATCATGCCAGCATTGGGATGCCACCCTATGAAGCCCTTTATGGACGCAAATGTAGATCTCCAATATATTGGGACGAAGTACGAGAATGCAAGATACTTGGACCTGAACTGGTATAGCAGACAAAGGAAATTGTTGAAATTATCCAGAAGAGATTGATAGCCGTGCAAGATCGTCAGAAGAAATATGCAGATCAGTCAAGGAAAGACATGGAATTTGAAGAAGGAAGCTTGATATTACTGAAAGTATCACCATGGAAAGGACTAACGAGGTTTGGAAAGAAAGAAAAGCCGAGTCCAAGATATGTCGGACCTTTTGAGATCCTAAAGCGCGTTGGCAAAGTAGCTTACGAGTTAGCGTTACCACCGCACATGGAACATATTCACAATGTTTTTCACGTATCGATGCTCAAGAAATATAATCTAGACTCCAGGTATATAATAGAATATGAGCCAATAGAGCTTCAGGCAGATTTGACATATATAGAGAGTCCGATAGAGATTCTAGAGGAGAGAGAGAAAGTATTGAGAAATAAAGTGGTAAAGTTAGTAAGAGTATTGTGGAGAAACCCAAAGGTTGAAGAGTCAACCTGGGAGTTAGAAAGTGATATGAGAGAAAAGTACCCTCATTTGTTTTCTTAGGAGATTCTGAGGACAGAATCCTTTTAAGGGGTGAACGATGTAATATCCGGGATATATTGTGTAATTATTTTTGCTATTAAATAATTATTATGTGTGTTCAGTATCTATTCTATGAGATAATTGTTAAGTGTTATCTGTACTTGGATATTCCAAAAATTATATTAATTGAGTATTTTAATTTTTATATGTCCAAAATAAAATATAGATAATTGTCATATCTTCCTAATGATTTTGATGTTGATTTATGGATTTATAAGAATCATACGAAATTTCTAAAATCTTTTTCCGAGTATTTAAAATCGATTTTATAAAAACGGGAACCAACTGACGTCAACCGTTGTTACGTTTTTGGAACCCGAAACTCTTCCGAGAACTCCTTCCTAACCTAATTGTAATATTCCGAGCATATTCCATGTTTCAAATTTTTCGATCCGGCGTATGGTTTATTTTGCGCGGGTCCCGACGTAATATTTTCGATACAATATTCGTTTCGGTAAATTAATAAAACCCGTATTTTCGATAAATGGGAGCTTTTTATTAAACTATCCCAATTATCACTTCGTAGTACGTGTAACCAGGCGCTGAGACCAAGACCGCATTACAAATTGTACTGATTTGGATAATTATCCCGAAAACCGATACCGTTTGGATTAGTTTTTATAAATAAACGTACCGTTTTATATCCGCAATGATCCAACGGGATATTAATTTTCCTTAATTATAAATAGCCTTTTTCCGTATTTTATTTCGTATCAAAATCATTTGCAGATAGTTAATTCTATAATTTTCAGAGAAAAACCCTAATTACATAAACTGTTCTAAGAATCAAACAGCAAAACGAAGGCGTTACCAATCTCTGTTTTCAAAGCTTGAGTAACAAAAACGAAGGATTTGAAGTGTTCTATCAGATTCTGAGCTTTGTTTCACTACAAAATCAAAGGTTTATTTTCTGAAATTTTTTTTTTTTGAATTAAATTTATTAAAAATATGATTTTTTTTGTTCGGATGATTGTTTGTATGATTTGATGATTGCATGTTGTAGAGCTTGTTTTCCTGATGATTTTCATATGTCATACGTCTGATTTGGAGTTCAATAACATGTTCAAAATTAAGTTTGATTTTCGAATTTTAAAATTAGGGTTTATAACCCGTATGAATGTTCTTAATTGAAATTTGGGGGTTTCTTATTCTGAAATAGATTGATGTTGTGGTATAGTGTATTGTATTCTCTGTGAAATTTGCAATCTAGTCGTACAAGTTTCATGAATCAACGAGGTCAGTAGAGAAGGGAGTTGTGTTTTGAAGTTTACGTCGAACCCGCCGGAAACCGGCGAGTTTCTTGATAAAATTCCGGCCAAGTCTGGGGTTGTTGATGAATTTTGATTGCAGATATAGGTTCCTGGTGTTGTGTAGTTTAATTCTGGAGGTGATAGTGGTGGGAAGATGCCGGAGGTGAGTTCTCCGGCCATCCCCGACTTTTCCGGCGACTGGAACTGCAAAATTGCAGTTTGGTCCCTATACATTTGAAAACGATGAAGTTTGGTCCCCCAGGTTTCCAGACTTTGCAAAAATGTTTAAAAATCATATTTCCTATTTATTTTTATTATAAAAATTCATTTTTAATTTCTGAAAATTCTAAAAATTAGTATTTTAATTCCGAAAATTATTTTTAATTCAGAAATAAATCTGAATTAATTAGTTAATTAATTTCAGTTAATTTTTAATTGATTAATTGGTCAATTAAATTGGAAATTAATTGAATAATTGATTTAATTAATTATTAATTGATTTTTATTTAATTATTTAATTAGATTTAATTACTTAAAAATGATTTAAAAATTCCGAAAAATAGTTTCGAGCTTTAAAATATTATTCTAAATTATTTCCAAGGCTCGATAATTAGTATAAAATTGTTTCGGAGCCAGAATTGGCCAACCGAACCCTGTTTATTAACCCGAAATTGATCCAACGACCCGTTTTAATTCTGAAAAATGTTTTAAAAATCATTTTAAATACCCGAAAGCCTAATTATGACCCGAGACTTCTTTATAAATGATATGTCATTGATTTCGTGATGTATTATGTGTTATACACGACTTGTTGATTGACTATCAGTCTATATATTCGGTGTTTACTTGATTATTGCATAACTTTCAATCCGTTAATCGGATTTGGGTAAAATGAAGGGTAGATAAAAGTATGTGTTGAATAGAACTCTATGAGTCAATTATTGATAGATGCTTATGATATGTGAGCAGAAGAGGCAAGGCGTAGGAAAGGGAAACAGGTAGTTGAGGAGTAAAACGGTTGTGATTGGAAGCGAGTACAGTGTAGTAAGCTAATACCAGGCAAGTGTTTTGAACTTTCTCGAGATATTGTAGTACTTGATAATCCTGTGATATTGCAAGTGCTTTGAAGCACAGAAACCTAAACCCTGATTCCAGTTATTGATCTTGAGCCATGAACCTTATTCTTTATAGACCATTGATTATTGTATACCCAAACACGAACCTCAAGTATACGATACTACTCCACAAATACATGAAAACAAAATTCCAAACACTAAACTGAATTAATTATATACTCAAACATTGTATCCTATGCTTTGAAAGCCCAAATCTTTGAAACCCTGAAATATTGATTCCTTTGTTATACAATTCTTTCAATACCAGTATCCAAGCTTTTAAATTATCTTATTGATCCTTACAAGGATTGAAACTCTTTCATTGTTAAACATTCATTGTTGTTAATGATTCTGATTATTGGTTATTATTGCTTATTCTGTTATTATGTTAGAATTGGATTGTTTTTATAAAATTGTGAACCAGATTCGTGGTCAGACCATATAATGGTCAAGTTAGGCCAATGTGTGCCTTGGATCCAGTAGTTAGAGCAATGTTGTGTGCCTTGCTCGGGGTTAGTGCGTGAGTGATTAGCAGCCTAACCTTGGTTTTTAAATTAAAAGTATAATATCCAATTCTAAATCATAAGTCATTGTTCAATTAATATCATAATCATGTTCACCTGATGATCATTATTCTCAGTTTTGTCATTATGACTTGCTGAGTTAGTTAGCTCATTTGTGCGATGTTGTTTATGTTCTTTCCAGCTAAAAAGGAACCAGTTGGTAACGAGGATCCCCAGTCCAGCGCGAGAGCTAGGGATTCAGGTTGAGAGAGCTGAGCTAGTAGGCTTCTTTTGGAATAATTTAAGTCTGTAAAAGTTTGTAATAAAGTTTAATACTCAGTTTGAGTTTGAATGGTTGGGATTTGAACGATATGTAATATAAGTAGATGTGTGGCTTGTGTGCATATTTTAACCTGTTGCGATCCGTGGTAGTTGGTAAATAGGGTCACTGCATATTATTGTTATCTTTGTTATTGTTATAATCAGGTTATTAATAAGGTGTGTGTGTGTGGACCCCAAACTTCTGACCTGGGTTTGGAGGGCGCCACATTTATCAGACTTAATCTCAGAGTTTTCAAAGACGGGCTTCTCAATATTTTGTAGAATCATAGGGAAATTTCTTTCTATTGGAATTCCTTTATTTTTCTTAGATGCACTCTTCTTTTTCTTTGCTTCAGAGTAGTCAAAGTCAATGCCAACTTTCTTACTACCAGTCTTCTCATAACAAGCATTAACAAGATCAGTGGAATTCTTGTAGGTCTTAAGTCTGAGTTGATTTGTATCAAGTTTCTCTTTAAGAGCTTTCTCAATCTTTTCAGCACATTCAATATTATTCCAGTTATTGTTTAATGCTCTCCAATTGAACTAGTGTTAAACTAAGTTTATCATTCATCTTAACCAACTCAACATTCTTAACATTCAATTTAACATTTTCCTCATTAGCACCAGTTAAACTAGTATTTATGTTAAACATTTGAACACTAATTTTTTCAACAGTAAGCTTATACTCAAAAGGAGACATGTAAGTAGAAGTGAAAATTGTCATAAGCAAACTTCCTTTCACAGATTTTTTTCTATCTTTATTTTTCGAAAGCACTGCATTTTTCTTTTGACAAGGTTCCTAACCTACAGTACACAAGCAGTTATAGCCATAATATCTTGCTTGGCTTATATAGATCTCCTCTGAAACAGCTCCAACTTATAAGTTTTCAAAATACCATACAACATATCATAATTTATTTTAGATAGATTTATTTCACTTAATAAATATATTCTTGGCTTTAAATGATCTGGAAGAGCTAACAAGAATTTCATGTTCAACTCATTTGTCTAATAAATCTTACCATGAAGTTTAAGATCATTTATGTGTCTGTTGAATCTTTTGACTATTGAATCTTTCAAAAGCCTTGGTGATGCCTTCATTTTTCTTTACCATAAAGGCTTCATACTGAGAGACAAAAACATGTTTCATGTTTTCTCTCACTTCCTCAATTTTTTCACTCAAAACCTCTATGTGATCCCACATAGCTTAGCACTCCCAGGATGAGCAATAATGCCAAACATGTCAAGGTCTATAAAGTCACAGATGATGAGTTGAAGGCATCCATCCAAAGACACTTTCTCTTTTTTAGTCACCTTGTATTGTGATGGATATTTTGTACAAACCTTGTTGATTTGACTGTTGTTCATTGAGTGGAGTCAAGAACCTCTACCTGAGGGATAAATGGATCAAACCTTAATATATCCACATACATGGGATTAGAATCATTGATGAATAACATAATTTTCTTTTTACATACAGCATAATGGTCCCTATAAAACTAGAGAATCTTGATACTCCCTAACTTCTGAGAATTCATTATTTGTTTATATTTTTAACTATATGTGTGTCTACATCCTACTCTGATACCACTTTTTAGAAAACTAGGATCTCAATAACTAGGAAGAAGGGGGTGAACGACTAATTCAAAAATGTTTAACTTATTTTTGAAGACTTGAGAACAAAATACTTTAAACTGTCAAATATGAAATGATTTAAGCTAGTAAAAGCACATATGATAATTAGGTCAATTTACTTTATATAGATATAAAGAAATTATTGCCACATTTCAAAGAAAGATAATGGTATTTTTCTTAGCTTCTACACAAGAACAGTTTCTCAAGTTTAGCTTACAGAGAGAAAATAAATTTGTTGGTGAGACTGCGTAGCTATATGAACAGTTACGTGATAACTCAACACGATAACAACACTAGAACAGGACAGGTTAATAATACTATGACTACACGAGAAATCAGGAAGAATGAAGACAAGGCAAATACAAAGAATCAGAAGATTAGAAGAAGGCCTGAAATTTGTTTACAGGTCACTGAAAGAAGTTCATTAATATGATCATGCCTCACTTAAGAACAAAGGTTAAAGACTTTCAGAGTTTCAGTAATATTGAAGATTCAGTATATAAGTGCTACCGGAAGATTTCAGTGTATTGGCATTGATTGAAGATAGACAGTGTTCGAAGCATAGAAATATGAAGAATTGAAGACAGGGTATAGACATAGGTTAATGAAGATGTTATCTAGAGTACCAGAAAGGATTCCAGTGAAAGTACAATGGTTTATTTACGATCAGTATTCGAAGCAATAAAGTTGTTTTAAGCTTAACAATTTAATCAAGGCCATAATATGAAGACCTGAATCGGGGTTAGTCGTCTGTGAACCAGACCAGTTGCACTAGGCGTCAACAGCTCGTGAAAGGAATTTAGGTATTATTTTTAGAAGAATTGTTAAGTTGAGTAACGTACTTGGATTGAACATTTATGTGTTAAAGTACGAGAAGAGGTGCGCGGGGTATACAGCTAAACAGTTCAGGGGACTGGCGGAGCTCAAAGTTTAATTGATAAATTAAATAAATTTATTTATTTAACTTTAATATAATTTATTTAATAAACTTAAAATGATTTATTTTATAAACTTTAAATAAGTTTATTTAATAAATCTAAATTAGTTTATTTATATAAGTTATATTTAAGTTTATTTTATAAATTAATTTAGTTACAATTTGAACTAAAAGAAAAAGAAAAGAAAAAGAAAAAGGAAGGAAAAGAAAAAGAAAAGAAACAGAAAATAGAAAAAGAAAAACAATAAAAAGGAAATCAGGCACGTTGTTGTGTGTTTGTAAAAGAACCAAAAATATGAGTTGATTAAGTACAAGTATTGTACTTGTACAAGGTCACCACAGGAGCTCAATTTTGGTTTACAAATAAATGTACTAGTAGTATTAAAGCATGTCGCCACAGAACTAGCTACCTGAGTCGCTACACATGTTTGAAGGAAAATAAACTAAGGCCCCCTGTATCTCTTGGTCTCCACAGAGTTCACTTCTCTCCTCAGCCACACATTATTGGATACTAAGTCTACACTTTACAGTAGAAGAAAAGAGCCATTTATTTTTGGATTAATTTATGTTTATCTTCTCTCCCAAGAGATTAGTGAAAATGGCAGCAAAGATTTTCAGAGAAGCTCAAGCTTTTTGTATATACGTTTAACCTCTCACCGGAGTAACGTTATAATGCCCGATTTAATTCTTGTATATTCATAGGGGTATTATAAAAATTACCCGGTAATTAAATCCAAGTACAAACAAAAGCTAGATCATTGTATAGGATTTTATTTTTAAATCTTTGTAGAAACTAGGAACTTTGTTCTCTTTAGAAACTAGGAACTTTACCGGAGTGTAGCAACACCTTCGAGGATTTATATACGAATATATATTTCCCCGAATATCTTATGTTCCTCATTTTATCGTTCCAAATACTATTCCTCTCAAGAACATGATACCACTAATCGAGCACTAAATCTATATCCGCTAAAGATTCGAAAGGATTTTAATTTAGAAATTATCGTATTCAACCCCCCCATAGATAATTCGGGACCTAACAATTGGTATTAGAGCTGACCGATTGATACACAAATCAGGATCCTTAAAAATAATTTATTTTATTAATTTTTTATTTACATAAATTTATTTTGCAAATTTGATTTAGAAAATTTATTTTATAAATTTAATTTAAATAAGTTTATTATGAACTTAAATTAAATAAATTTATTTTATAAATTTAACTAAATTAAATTTCTACTTATAATTTAGTAAATAAAATTATTAATATAAATTAATTTTTCAGTACATCTAAGTCAGTTGGTTTCCAGATTAGTTATTTTGCTCGGCAAATTAGCTGCCATTTCTTTGGCAGTGTACAAGTTTGTTTGTTTGGAAAACAAATGTAAATGGCAGCTTTAGTCTCTTAGCTTACATGTAGCCACACAACAGATGATTGAGTAAATGTACCTGTTGGCATCCAGCATGCGCAGGAAAAGTGCAGCCTCCTGTCTCGTGAAGCCACGCGCAGGAATAATTGGTGGAGTCGGCACAATAGAAGAGATCGCACAGTAGTCTCCATATCGCCACATACGAATTAGTGTACCGCGTAGGGTAACTGCAGTCGCCATACATCACTATAGAAGGGGGTTGAATATAGTGTTTATACAATCAAATCGATTTCAACACAAGTATGTAACAAAGATCAAGTATATTCAAATAAACTCTGTTACAATAGAACTGTTGTTCTCTCTCAGTGATGAACAATATCACTAAGAGCTGCTAGGTTACAATGTATAATCTTCTCAATAATGAAAACACATATAGTCTAAGCCCTAAGCTGTGTTTATATAGTACACAGTTACAAGATATCTTCTAATTGATATGGAATATAATTCTGTCTCCTAAAATATATCAATCAGATATCTTCTACAAGTCTTCTAGTCCTCTAACTCTTCATGCATATCTTCTTTTGTTTTAGTCCAGATCTTCTCCTGTAAATCAGCCGCATTCCTTATCTGAAGTCTTTCCACACTTAAGTTCTGATATATATCTTCTGACACCTTAACTTCTGATATTAAGTTCTGACTCTAGTAAGTTCTAATTTCCAGTAAGTCCTGATAAGTCCTGTTGGTAAGTTCTGAAAACTAAACACAAATCAGATTAGACATGACATCTCAAATATATCTAACAATCTCCCCCAACATGTAAATTATGAAAAATATACAAGTTAATAGATTTGATGATGTCAAAAACATTTAAGTATAATTGCAATAAGAGTTTAATAAGACAACTAACTATAACTTACAGTCCTTGTAGTTTTTACCAATCTCATTTAGTCAATCTGAATCCAAAGTGATTCTTGACAAAGTTTGATATCATCTTTTCTTCTTTATTCCTCAGGACTTGAGTTATTGTAGCTTTGACTTGCTTCAATTCTTCATCTTGACTTCCAATCTGGTAGATTGTAGTCCTTAGTACTGAGATATGGTTTCTTTCCAAACCATCAACAAGTCTGATCACCCTTGGATGAGAAGAGTCTTCATTATAGCACAAACATTTCTCTTTCAGAATCACTTCAAGTTTAGCAGAATCCTTCTTCATTGGAATTTCACTTCCATCATCTTCAACTATATTAGGAATGAATTATATAACCCTTGAACCAGAAATTCTTGCTTTATCTCTAATGGTCTTCATAATGAAATTTGACCATCTCCTGGTAATCTCAGACTTTATCTCTAAAAGATAATGAAAGAATTGTAGTTCTTTGAGGGATTTGTTCAGCACATATGATTCTGACATTTGATATGTTCTTCCATCTTCAAGAAATAGAATCAGATTTTCTTTGACATTATGCTTATCAGGAGCATCCAGTACCACTTGAACAGATATAACCTTATCAAGGTGTTTCTGTGTAACTTCTTCAAGAGGTTTGACAGTCAATAAGAATGGATCTCTTGTAAGCACTTTAACTCATATCTTGATCTTGGCTTCATCAGAACCTAGTCCAACTCTTTCTCTTGCTTCTCTGGCTTTCAATCCAACAGTCATGAAATCAGATAGCAATTGGCTTTTCCTTGGATCTGATGGTTTAACATTTTTCCATAGGAGTTTCTTCTTATCAGCAACTTTCATCTTGTCTAAATCAACTTGAGCACTGTCATAGATTGATTTCTTGATGACTTGATCAGAATTTGTTGTTTCTTCTGTAGCTTGTTGTTCTTCATTCTGAACAACTTGAGCTTTGTCAGAGGTTGTCTTGGATTCTTCAGTTATCTTCCTTCTTTTTAGAATTTGAATAGTTTCATCTTCAACAACAGTATCATTATAAACTTGAACCATTTTGCACACAGGTTTCATCAGGATTTGAGGAATCTTTATCTCCTGTGGCTTTGTTGGTTCATCAACTTTTCCATTCCCTTTATCTTTGGGATCAATCTCAACTTGTGATCTTGTCTTGGGCTTTGAAACCTCGGAATTTGACTTTTCCTTGATCACAATGCCTTTTACCTTAGGCCTTGGAGGTTTTTATCATCAGAAGCTTTAGACTTTAGATTTGTCTTCTCTGCTACAAATCTAGCTTCTTCCTCCCTGAGATTCTCTAAATCCATTCCAGGATTATGCTTGAGAAATAGTCTTCTAGAAATCTCTTCATCAAGTGTCTGAATTTTAGGGTCTTTATAGTAGACAGTAGTCTACTTTCCCTTGAGCTTCAGAGTTTGCAGAAACTTCTGAGAGTCTTTATTTCCTCCTTGAATCAGAACATCAGAACTTGATATCAGATTTTGATTAGCAGAACTTGCTATCAGATTTTGAGTTTGAGCAGCTTCAGAACTTGTCTTCTTTTGTGTAGAAGATTTGCTAGCATCAGAAATTAGTTTCCTTGAAGAAACTTTGCTGTTGTGCCCTTGACCTTGACCCTTTCCCTTGCTAGGGTTTCCCTGGTCATCCTCATTGTCATCCTTTTTCTTTAGTACTTGAGTATTAGAGCATTTGGACTTAATTACCTTCTCCCCCCTTTTGGCATCATCTTGTAGTAGGAGAGAGAAAAGAAGTTCTACTGAAGATTGAATTTCATTATGTTGAGCTTTTTGAGAAGCTTGATTGTGCAGTACCTCGGTAATTTTGGCATGTTGCTGTTCTTGAATCTTCTCAATGGCTTCAACTTTTTCAGAAATAGGTATGATAAACCTCTTTTTGTCTATCTTGATCTCCATATCCAGCTTATCAGATCTTTCCAAAAGTTTGTCAACTTTTTCATGAGTGATGGAGTGCTGACCTTGAAGAGACTTCATACTTAGAGCTGTGACTTTGAGTTGTGTCTTGAAATCAGAATTTGTCATTAGCTCATCAGCTTTAGCAATATGCTATGTCAGAACTTAAGAGCTTGGAATGAAATCAGATTCATTCCACTTCTTGGTCCACTCAACCCCTCTGTGAGTTCCTTCCCAAGGAACAGGAACAACTTGTTCAATAAATTTTTCAATCAGTGCCTCATCTCCAAGAATGGGAGCTGGAGTATTAACCGGAGTTGACTCTCCAGAACTTGCAAAAAACTCATCATCTTCTGACAGTACTAAAGTATGTGTCACTGAAGGTGATTCTGCAGTAACTTCATCTAAATTCTGATCATCAGAATTTATCTCCAGAATTGGAGTTGTTGGTATCTCAGCCTGTAAGATAGGAGAAGTAGCATTAGTTGGTTGAGCTGTAGTAGGAGCTTCCAGATAGAGCACAGTTGGAATGATCAGCCTATGAAGGTCAATTTAAGGACTTAATCCAAAATCTTCAACTGTAATATTGTCATGAATATGAGAGACATGCGGTGTGATAACTGTATTCTGAACAGTGTCTTCAGCCTGAGTTGGAGGTGGCAAAGATTCAATTACTATTGGCTTTGAGATCAGAGATTTCTGATCCCCTTCCTCAGCTTCATTAGTATCCTCAGATGGAGGTTGTGCCAAATGCCTTCCCACTCTCTGTTTCTTTGATCTCCTGGATAGTGTAAGAGTTGCTTGATTAGCATCAGAACTTGAAGTTCTTTTTCTCTTTAAAATATCAGAATTTTCAGCTTCAGTTTCTTTCTGAGAAGTTGCCTTTTCAGCTTCCACTGTCACAGGTTCTGATGCATGAACCTGGATTTGCTCATCTTCATCATCAGATTCATCCTTAAGAATCATCCTTCTTCTCCTTGGTGAAGAGTTAGCAACATATTTTACTCTTTTAGTTCTGGAGGATGAAGTTCTAATGGTAGGTACTGATGGTTGAGGTTGAGATGATTGAGCTGGCTGGAAATACGTTCTGATGGAAGGTGGAGTTGGTTGAGGTTGAGAAGTGATAGGTGGTTGATTGGTTGTAGGTGCTAATGGAGGTTGGGATGGTTGTACATCAGGATATATAGCACGGTATGTGAGAGGTTCAGAGTTTACTAAGACCTGTTTGACTGACTGTGGAATTTGGAGGGGTTTTAGTACAGCCTTCTTATTATCAGTAGATAATAAGTCAGTAAAAGCCCTTTTTGCAAGATTAAAGGGTTCAATCAACTCACTAGTTAGTTGGGCCTTATCAGAACTACATAAACTGTAAATAAGTTGGCAAAATCTAGCAAAATATACACTATTTATGTCCTCTTGCATCCTATCCCCAATAAATCCTATCACAGCACTAACATAATCAAAATGAGTTTGATTAATGAAAGCATACCCGATTTGCTGACTCGGGATTGGGATTGCATCAAAGTTGGAGCACTTGTTTGCAAAGGCCTTTGTAATGCAATCAAAGAAAAAACTCCATTCCCTTCTGATGTGGGGTTTCTTCAATTGTCCCAGGTTTGCCAAAGACCTTTCATAACCCAGGTTTGCCATCATCTGTTGAAGAGCTGGCTCCTTAACTGTTGGATTGAAAGTGCAGTTTTCTGGCAGATGTAATGCCTGTCGAACAGTAGACACATTCACAATATGTTCATCCTCCCCTATTGTAAATATAATACTTGGGGACCCAGCTTGTCCATCATCATCATAAACACCACTCCTCCAAAATTCTAGCACTTGAGTTCCTGAGAGTGCTTCTGGTTGGGTCAAAGCAAACCCAATCTCACTGTTAGCAAGAAAAACCTGAACGAAGTGAAGATCAGATGGAGCTTCGTCCTTGCTAAGAATAGCCATGTAGTTGTTAGGAACAAACTTGGCTCCATTGGTGCCAATTTCTGTAGAGAAATAAGTGAGAAAATGTGTGTTTGCAAAGTGTTTGATAAAATGCCTGTGAAAAATAGAGCTTCAGAGATTATTAGAGAGAGAGAGAGAGAATAATAGAGATAAGAAAAGAATTAAAAAGTAGGTAAAAGATTATAAAATCTTTGAACTCTCATATTTATACTCTCTCCACTCAACAACTATTTTTAGAAGTAAAACGGACACTTTACACCTGTCAGCCAGTAAATAGTTAAAGCAGTAGTTAGTGGGCACGAGAAATAAGCATTAATTATTGTGCACATGCAGTTGTCAAGGCAAACACGTTTCCCACTAACCAAATGATTATGACTATTTTTATCTCACTTAAATATATTCTGATAAAATATGACCGTTACTGTAAATAATAAAACTAAGCCAAGAAATTAAATAATGCCACGTAAGCATCAGAATTTGTATCAGAACTTGACTATTATCAAAACTTAAAAGTCATCAGAATATGGCTTCTATACTCAAACAGTGAATGTTTGTTTCTTTAATTCTTCATACAAATACTGACTTGTTTCTTCAGAGTATAATCATCAGAACTTCTATCAGAACTTGTCCTCAGAATATATGCAAATAATACTTAACTGTTTATCAAAAACAACTTAATCACCATAGTAATTTTCATCATTCATATGGAGTGAGAGCGTGTGTATTTGCAAATGATCAGATAAAGATTAAAGTCTGATAAACTTCAGTATATCTTAGAAATAAGGCATAACTAAGAAAAGTGCTTAAAATCTGTCTTTAATTATGAAGTCTACTATAGAACAAATTTATGTAAGAGTCCACCTCAACTATTTGTGCTCATTTTATGCATCTTTTGACATTCATTTTATCATGGCTTCTTAGTGTAAGTGAGTCACAACCGCTATCAGAATTTATGCTATTATCAGAGTATTTCTCCAGTAATCAGAGAATGTGAAAAGTCACCAAGAAAAAATTATTTCCTTTTCTAATGCATATTACTTAATATCAGCAATGCACTTGGGTATTCCTTTTCACATATTTACTCTAGATCTCAAAGGAGTACCTGACTTCAATTTTCTTTTCTTTTCTTCAGATAAATGAGGCTTATCAAGCATGTAGTTCATCCTTAAGATTTACTGACATCAGAATTTGACAGGTAAGAAGCAAGAATTTAGTTTGTGACTTAGTAATAAGATACACAAAGTAAATTTGACTAAGCTCAAAATCAGAATTTGCTTGTGTAATTGATTTTCACATAAATAACTAATTCAAACATGGGATTTCTAGTATGTTAAAGACTACTAGGCCAGCATCTAGCACAGTAATCCTCATTGGAATGAATAGCCACGGAACATTCAAGACACTATCAGAGTATATAGAATCACATCAAATAATAATCAGTATTTAATATATTACAGTTTAAGCATAAATTACATAGAGATAAGATAATCTGTAAACACTGATCATAAAGTCTGATGCATGAGAACAAAAACTAAGCAGATTTTGAGAAAGAACCTGAAACCATTTCAAGTTCATTTACCAGTCTTGTAAAAGTAGCTTCACATAGTGGTTTGGTGAAGATATCTGCTAGTTGTTGATCTGTTGGAACAAAATGCAATTTTACTGTACCTTCCGTCACATGTTCCCTTATTAAATGGTACCTAATGCTGATGTGCTTTATCATTGAGTGTTGAACTCGATTACCTGTCATAGCAATAGTACTTTGATTATCACAATAAATGGGTATTTTAGAAAATTATAACCCATAGTCCAGTAACTGATTCTTCATCCAAAGAATCTGTGCATAATAGCTTCCTGCAGCAATATATTCTACTTCTGCAGTTGATGTGGAAATTAATTTCTATTTCTTACGAAACGAAGAAACCAATCAGCCTCCAAGAAATTGGTAGCTTCCACTAGTGTTTTTCCTGTCTATTTTGCATCCTGCAAAATCTGTATCTGAGTAACCTATTAGCTTAAAATCTGATTCTCTAGGATCCCACAATCCTAGATCAGTTGTACCCTTAAGGTACTTGAATATTCTTTTCACAACTATAAGATGAGGTTCTCTTGGATCAGCCTAAAATCTTGCACAAAGATAGGTAGCATACATGATATCAGGTCTACTTGCAGTTAAATAGAGTAAAGAGCCAATCATACCTCTGTAGGTAGTAATATCTACTAGAGCTCCAGTATCTTTATCTAACTTTGTTGTAGTGGCCATGGGAGTGGATGTAGTTTAGCAGTCTTGCAATCCAAATTTCTTGAGTAAATTTCTGGTGTACTTGGATTGATTTATGAAAGTACCTTCTTCATTTTGCTTGACTTGAAGTACCAAAAAAGAGCTAAGTTCTTCTATCATACTCATTTGATATCTTGACTGCATTAACTTTGCAAACCTTTCACAGAGTTTAACATTTGTAGAACCAAAGATGATATCATCAACATATATATGTACCAAAAGTAAGTCCTTTCCATGGTTGAGGTAGAACAGTGTTTTATCAATTGTGCCTCTGGTAAATCCACTTTCCAGAAGAAATTGAGCTAAAATCTCATACCATGCTCTTGGAACTTGCTTAAGGCCATAAAGTGATTTATCAAGTCTGTAGACATGATTAGGAAATTTTGGATCTACAAATTCTGGAGGTTATTCAACATATACCTCTTCTTCCAATTCTCCATTGAGAAAAGCACTTTTCACATCCATTTGAAAGACTTTAAACTTTTTGTGAGCAGCATAAGCCAAAAAGATTCTTATGGCTTCCAATCTAGCAACTGGAGCAAATGTTTCATCATAGTCAATACCCTCATGTTGAGACTATCCTTTAGCAACCATCCTTGCTTTGTTTCTTGTAATTATGCCATCACTGTCAGTTTTGTTTCTAAACACCCATTTTGTGCCAACAATGGATCTATTCTTTGGTCTTGGCACTAGGGTCCAGACTTTATTTCTTTCAAATTCATTTAACTCTTCCTGCATTGCTTGCACCCAATCAGCATCTTGAAGAGCTTCTTCCACTTTCTTTGGTTCAGTCTGAGATAGAAAGGAATGATAGAGACATTCATTTGATGTTGCAGTTCTAGTTCTGACACCTCCTTCAGGATCTCCAATTATTAAGTCAGGTGTATGTGCTTTAGTCCACTTCCTTGCAGATGGAAGTTGATCTCTAGAACTGGATCCTCCCCCATGATCCATGTTGTCTCCATCAGCATTTTCTGATGCTCCCCCTGTAGTTATGCTCTCTAAGACTTCAAAAATTGAGTTGGACCCTTCAGGATTTGAAGAATCAGAGTTTCCAGAATTATCAGAATTTGGCTCATCAGAACTTGAAGAGCCAATGACGAGTTCTGATGCTTCTTGAGAGTCTTGAGTTGTGGTAAGATCTTCAGCTTGCTCCCCCTGAACATGTGCATTTTCCCTTGGAGTAGTTACCACAGTTTCAATGAAATCAGAATTTAACCCGTCAGAACTTACAAGATCAGGATTTAAGCCATCAGAATTTACAGAATCAGAATTTAAATCTTTATTTTCAAATCTCATCTGATCATGATCATAGGTATCTTCAAGTCCAGTAATCTTTTTATCATCAAAAGATACATTGATAGATTCCATAACAACCCTTATTCTTAAATTGTAGACTCTGAAGGCTTTTGTGGAAAGTGGATATCCAACAAAAATTCCTTCATCAGCTTTTAGATCAAATTTTGACAGCTGTTCAGGATGAGTCTTAAAAACAAAACACTTACATCCATATACATGAAAGTATTTCAGATTTGGCTTCTTTTTCTTTACCATCTCATATGGTGTTTTTCCATGATTGTTTATGAGTGTAGCATTCTGTGTAAAACAAGCAGTCTGCACTGCTTCAGCCCAAAAGTAGGTTGGTAGATTTGCTTCATCAAGCATAGTTTGTGCAGCTTCAATGAGAGTCCTATTCTTTCTTTCTACAACTCCATTTTGCTGTGGAGTTCCAGGTACAGAAAATTCCTGCTTTATTCCATGCTCTTTGCAGAACTCTTCCATGATTGAATTCTTGAACTCAGTTCCATTATCACTTCTTATTATTTTAACAGCATCTTTGACTAACTTATCCAGCTGTCTGACATGATCAGTTAGAGTAGAAGCAGTTTTATTCTTCTTGTACAAGAAATCCACGCAAGTGTATCTGGTGAACTCATCCACTATAACCATAGCATATTTCTTCTTTGCAATAGACATGACATTGACTGGACCAATAGATCAACATGCAGTAAGTCATAAGGCTCAAGAATTGAGGATTCAGTTTTGCTCTTGAATGAAGATTTTCTTTGTTTTGCTTTTTGACATGAATCACAAAGGCCATCAGGAGCAAATACTGATTTTGGAAGTCCTCTCACTAGATCTTTCTTTACTAGCTCATTTATGTTATTGAAATTTAAATGAGAGAGTCTCTTCTGCCAATTCCAGCTTTCTTCAATTGATGCTTTACTCAAGACATATTGCAGAACCATCAGAATTTGTTGAAAGTCTGGCTTCATATATGTTACCATGCCTGTAACCTTTTAGAACCACTTTGCCTGTAGAATTACTTACAACTTCACAGTGTTCTTCAAAAAAATTCACATCATAACCTCTGTCACAGATTTGACTCACACTTAGCAGATTGTGTTTAAGTCCTGAGACAAGAGCTACTGATTCAATGATAACATTCCCAAGATTGATACTGCCATATCCCGGTGTTTTTCCCATGTTTCCATCTACATAAGAAACTCTTGGGCCAGCTTTCTCAATAAAGTGTGATAGCAGGGTTTTATTTCCAGTCATATGTCCTGAACATCCACTGTCCAAAACTAGGATTTTTTTCCTGTTGCTCTGTAATCACAAAGACCACTATTGGTGAAAGGCATATGTCATAGCCTATTTGTTTATTCGAGGATTTAACTCAACTCAAATAAGAATGTAACAAGTAAATAGTGGTTCTATCATCAAAGAGATCTCTCAAAGTAACATATGTCAAAGGATTAAGGAACATTGTTCATCTACAGACTTGAAGAATTAATTCACTGGAAGAAGCTCAAGAAATTGATCAAGCCTCAGTGATATAAATCAAGATTGTGGATTTAATCAAGTGACAGAGATCTTGTCAGGGTATCAGTTAATTACAGGGATTTAATCTGAAGAAAATCAAGTTATTAAAATCAAGACATGAAGAAACATCACAGAAGTTAGTCATTCATGAACCAGACAGTACATCGAGTGTCAACATTGAAGTGGTGGAATTGATTCATAATTTTCAGTGATTTTCAGAAGATTGTCATAAGAGTGGTTGTTGTTCAAGAATATTATTAATTCTGTATTAATTAATTAAGTCATATAATTTAATTAAGAAAATAAACTATATATGTAAAGATTAATTTATTGATTAATTGAATTAATTGGTTAATTAATTCTGAATTAATATTATGTATTTTTAGAATTGATTTTGAATTAATATTCAATATTAATTCAGCAAGACAAACATTTGAACTGGTATGACAATTGGATTGTCATACCGAAAGTCTTTCCAGTTCTTTTAGATTGTCTTGCCGAGAGTCTTTCCAGTTCAAAGGATTGTCTTGCCGATAGTCTTGCCAGTTCATTCAATTGTCTCACCGATTGTCTTGCTAGATCAAAGGATTGTCTTGCCAGTACAATTCAATTGGATTGTTTGATTACTTATAAAGAGAAGCAGATCTTTCAACAGACAAATTGAATATTTCAACCAACTCAAGAACACAGAAACAAAAATAAAGCAGAGAACTTATTATCTTCAACTGTAATATTACATGACATTAATTTCTAGTATTTATTGTTAAATCTAAACCACTAGAAATCCTTCTCTTGTTCTTGTGTAACTATCTAGCGGATCAAAATCCCTAAAACTTAATCTCAAATTGCCATTAACATTTGATCTTTTTATTTCAAAAATAGAAAAAGTTCATGTCGAATTTATTCTAGATGTGGAATAATTTATTTGAGATTAATCCCTTATAAACGATACCGTTGTCGTAACACCTTTCAAGTTTAATAATAGTTTTATTTAACTTGAATTTTGTTTCACTTTTTTATTTCGTATTATATTCGATTAAACGGTATAGTTTGTATTCAACCCCCCTTCTACAAATATATTGGGACCTAACAATTGGTATCAGAGCCTTCTGATTAACGAACAAATCAAGATCCTAGACTTTTGTGATTCTTCCACTTCTTGAATTTTTTATTTACTCAAAAATTCATAATGACTGCACAAAAAGTTAGAACCATTAAAATTCCACTGTTCGATAAAGAAAATTATATTATGTGGAAGAAGAAGATGCTCTTGTTTTTACAAGTTGC
Organism: Apium graveolens; assembly: GCF_009905375.1. NCBI lineage: Eukaryota > Viridiplantae > Streptophyta > Magnoliopsida > Apiales > Apiaceae > Apium > Apium graveolens. The sequence goes on along the minus strand of NC_133654.1, from coordinate 87,200,578 downwards.
AAATCCCAAATATCTGGACGTGTTAAAGAAGGGTCCAAAAATTCCGATGGTTATTGAACCAGAGGTTATAGAAGATGATGTTGTAATTACCAAAGCTAGAGCCTATGTAAAAGATCCTGAGGATTTTTCTCCTGCTGAAAAAGAAGAAGCCTCCTTGGATGCCAGCCTTCAATTAATTTTAGTTGATTCCCTTGATGAACAAACATGTGATGAACTGTAAAAATTCCAAACACATATGGGAAACTATTGAGGTGATTAATGAAGGCACAAAAGAAGTTCTGGAGAACAAGTTAGAGATCCTAACCTCTGAGTATGAACATTTTAAATCCAATCCATGAGAAGGAATTACTGAAGTGTTTGAGAGGTACAATGCATTGATCAACAACCTGAACATAAATGGAAAATATTATTCAATCAGGGAGGTCAACAAAAAGTTCCTTTTAACACTGCCAACTCATCTTGAACATGAAATCACTGCCATAAGAGAAGCGAGAGATCTGAATGAGATTTTGTTGGAAAGACTCTATAGTGTGCTAAAAACCTATGAGTTGGAGCAGATTCAGTAGAAGGAACTCTACGGGAAAGGTAGAGTGGTCAGCACGTCTACTGCTCTAGTAGCTGAAGAACAACAACAGCAACCACAACAACAACAACAATCTCAACAGTCAGAGAGAATGGTACATTCTTCCAAGGATGAGTAAAATGTGATTGTAGCAGCATTTGATCCTCCTACTACAAATCAATCAGGAGATGAGTTTTACTCCTTGGAAGAACTGGAGCAATTGGAAGATGAGTCAATGGCACTGATTGTCAAGAGATTCTCCAATGTCAGATTCAAGAGGAATCCCAAGTTTAAGTACAAGTCCAACTACAACAGATTCCAGAAAGGTGGATCTTCATCCTCTAACACCGGCAGGGGTGTATACAAAACAGGGATGGTTGATCGGAGCACTATTCGATGCTTTAACTACAATGAGTTGGGACACTTTTCCACATAATGCAGGAAGCCAAAGCAAGTAAGGAAGAACTCTTATGATTCTAATAAGAAGAGTAAATCTGAAAGAGCTTACCTGGCAAAGGGAAGGAGTTGGGATGATACTGACAGTGAAGATGAAAAATTTGGGAATCTTTCTCTTATGGTTATTGATGGAAACACTTCATCATCAAGAAAAGAGGTAAAATTTACTGATGCTGAATTAGTTTATCATCTAGGAGGCTCCTTAGATTGTGCTCGTCGTGATAATGAAATGTTAACTCAACAAATCAAAGACCTTGAGAAAGAGGTCAATGAATTAAGACTTGTGCACATTAATCAAGACAAATTAAAAGAACAAGTATCTTTTCTAGAGAATAGAGTTGACTGTTATAGACAACTCGAAACTATTCTCAAAGACAAGATCACTAGTCTTGAGACTAAGGTTAAAGCTTACTTTAATTCTTGCTCTAAGGCTAAAGAGTTCTACAATAAGTAAGCTATTAATCAAACATCTGGAGTAGGTTATGATTACAATGTTGCTATTGGAGAATTAGGCATAAACTCCCCTCCTCATATTTGTACTAAAGGTAGGGAAGTACCACATGTGCTTAAGGGTGTTGATAAACCCCTCTATAAAGAATCAATTGTTGAACCATTTGATGAGACCTCCTTTATTATTCAAGAATAAATACGTGCTGAAGATCTTGCTAATGAGAAGGTTGTTTCCAAGTCAAGTGTGTCGAAAGCTCCAGTCAAAGTTGTGAAAGCAACTAAGACTAACTCAGACACACCTGAGTTGGATAACAAAAATTCCATGCCTACCATGAATAATTTTCCTGTTGCTAATTCCTCTCATAAAGTATGTGGTGTTCCTAATTGCATGTCTTGTGCTTTAAATTTGATATTTGCTTATTTTAATGGTAAGCACGTTTCTAGTGATAAGACTACTCCTTGTTAGCATGTGAATAATAGGAAGCATAATAGGTCTAAGACTGCTAGTCCTCCTAAAGCTAGAAAGGAGACATTTGTGCCTAAGCCTAAACAGAAATTTGTCAAGGCTGTTTACAAGGTCAAATGTCCAGTCTTTGAGAAAGTTGAGAACATAAAAGTTAAGAATGTTGTTTTGCCTGATAAAGGCCAATTCTACAAGTATGCCGGACCCAACCAAGTTTGGGTTTCGAAGAAGGTATAATCCATTTATATTGCAGGGCATTAAACAGGTGGAACCTGTAGTGTGGATTCTTGACAGCGGATCGTCAAGACATATGACCGGAGATAGAGCCCTGCTATCAAATGTGGTTGAGAAAGCTGGCCCAGTGGTTACCTTTGGAGATAACAACAAAGGTTTAACTAAGGGATATGGCTATTTGCAAGCTGGAAATGTTATCATTGAAAATGTGTATATTGTGCAAGGACTTGAACACAATCTGCTTAGTATCAGTCAGTTCTGTGACAAGGGCTACTATGTTTTATTCGACAAGCTAAAGTGTCAGATCCTACACAAGAAAAGTGAAAAACCCTCCTTGATGGGATTCCAGAAAGGAAATCTGTTCGTAGCTGACATGAACTCTGGAAGCAGTCCTGAAGTCAATTGTTTCCCATGCAAAGGCATCGTCAAATGAGAGCTGGCTATAGCACACGAGACTATCCCATCTCAATTTCAAAGCAATGAATTCTCTTGTTAAGAGAGAATTGGTCAGAGGTCTGCCTCAACTGGAATTCTCCCCAGAAGGACTGTGTGAGGCATGCCAGAAAGGAAAGTCAAAGAAAGCTAGTCACAAAGGCACTGACATATCCTCCATAACTGGTATTCTTAATTATAGCACATGGATTTGTTTGGACCAGTTAATGTTCTTTCGATGTCAAAGAAGTGTTACTGTCTTGTGATAGTTGATGACTATTCCAAGTATACGTGGGTTTTTATTCCTTCACTCTAAGGATGAAACACCACAAGTTGTGATTGATCATATCAAGTTGATCGAGTTAGATTCTAATGTCCTTGTTAGAGCAATAAGGTTAGATAATGGAACAGAATTCAAGAATTCATTTTCAATGGATTTTGTACAGACAAAGGGATTACCAGACAATATTCAGCTCATAGAATCCCTCAGCAAAATGGAGTGGTAGAAAGGAAGAATCGTACATCAATTGAAGCTACAATAACTCTAATCAACAAGGACCTCATGAAGACTCCTTATGAGATTATGAATGAACAGAAACCTTCTATCAAATACTTTCATGTATTTGGTGCCAGATGCTTCGTGCTCAAGGATGGAGATAATGAGATGATCGTCGTGGTAAATTTGAGGCAAAGGCATATGAGGGTATTTTTGTTGGTTATGGAAGAAGATCATAGAGGGTGTATATCATTGATCAACAAAAAGTAACTGAAAGTGTCAATGTTACATTTGATGACACTAAACTCCCTAGTATCCAAACTGAAGATCCTTCTGAGAAACTGAAGTTTGATGATATGTCAGATTCAGAATCAGAAAATGATCAAGAACCTGAGGTTGCTGCTGGTGAAGAACCTGTTAATCATAATGATACTCAAGGTAATGGTGATGGAAACATTGGCAACAATGGAGATACCACTGCTACTGACGAAGAATTATCAAGTCAACCTGGCAACAACTCAGGGGGAGATGCTGAAGGATCAACTAGTACGACATAACATCCCAATGTATTTCAAGGTGAATCATCAAGATCAAATCTTCCAAGACAGACTGTCTCGAATAAAGCTCATCCTTTTGAGTTGATTATTGGTGATCCAGATGTTGGAGTCAGAACTAGACATGCTACTCAAAATGAATGTCTGTTCTTAGGATTTCTTTCTGAGATGGAACCTAAGAAGATTGAGGAAGCACTGAATGATCCAGATTGGGTGATTTCTATGCAAGATGAACTCAATCAGTTTGAACATCAACAAGTCTGGAAACTGGTACCTAGAACTACACATAAGAAAGCTGTTGGTACTCGGTGGGTATTCAGGAATAAACTAGATGAAGATGGTATGGTTACACGAAACAAAGCAAGACTGGTAGCTAAAGGGTATTCTCAAGCTGAAGGCATTGATTATGATGAAACCTATGCTTCAGTGGCTAGATTAGAGGCCATCAGGATATTTCTGGCATTCGCAGCATTCTCGAACTTTAAAGTTTATCAAATGGATGTCAAGAGTGCCTTTCTGAATGGAAGGTTGGATGAAGAGGTATATGTAGAGCAACCTCCCGGTTTTGAAGATCCAGATCATTTGGATTTTGTCTACTTTCTTTTCAAGGGTATATATGGTCTCAAACAGTCTCCAAGAAAATGGTATGACACTCTTTCTGAATTTCTAATTAAAAATGGCTTTACTAGAGGTATCATAGACAAATATCTCTTTTCTAAAAACCATAAGAATGATAATTTATTAGTCCAAGTCTATGTGGATGATATAATATTTGGGTCTACTAATGTTAGTCTCTGTAAGAGATTTGCTAAGTTAATGCACAGTAAATTTGAAATGAGCATGATGGGAGAGCTGAAGTTCTTTCTTGGATTACAAGTAAATCAAAGGTTAGATGGAATATTTATTTGTCAATCCAAGTATCTCAAGGAACTCCTCAAAAAGTACAATCTAGAGGATTCTGCATCAGCAAGGACTCCGTCATCTACAGCAATCAAGATTTGACCATATGAAAACTCCATTAAGGTAGACGTCACAAGCTATAGAGGTATGATTGGCTCGTTACTCTATCTTACTGCAAATAGACCAGATATTGTGTATGCTACATGCTTATGTGCAAGGTTCCAAGTGGATCCTAGAGATATTCATCTCGTTGATGTTAAATGAATCTTGAGATATCTTAAGGGAACACCAAATCTAGGTATCTGGTACCCTAGAGAATTTAGTTTTAACCTTATTGGATATACAGATTCAGATTATGCAGGAAGTGTTGTTGATAGGAAAAGCACCTCAGGGAGTTGTCAATTCCTAGGTAGCAGGCTAGTCTCATGGTACAGCAAGAAACAACAAACAGTTTCCAACTCAACGGCCGAGGCTGAATTTATTGCTGCTGGAAGCTGCTGTGCTCAAATCTTGTGGATTAGGAACCAGCTACGGGACTATGGCTCTGTATTGAACAAAATCCCTATTCTATGTGAAAATACAAGTGCAATAGCCATCACCAACAACCATGTACAGCACACAAGGACCAAGCACATTGATATCATGTATCATTTTATTAGAGAGCACGTCATGAATGGTACCGTTGAACTATTTTTTGTTCCAACAGAAGAACAAATAGCAGATATTTTCACTAAACCACTTGATGAATCCACATTTACCAGATTAGTTGGTAAATTGGGTATGTTGAATAGCTTTAGTGATTAAACTAGTTAATATCAGAGATCTGTTCTTGAATGAATTTACAAATGAATTTTTCATGAATGAAAAATTCATTTGCAAATTTATTTTATCATATTTATCATTTTTCTTGCTTATTCCTATGTAAGTTTTATTATCTTATCTTCTTTATTTATTCAACTTGTCAAGTTTAAAATATCTCAGAATATCTCATTTTCTCTAAAAATATTTTTTTATGAATTTTATTTGATAAAATTCAAAAGAAATCTATTTTTGGACTAAAATAGATTTAATTCTAAATATTTTATTTTATGTAAATATGTTCTGCATTTTTGCCATATTTTTATTACTCTTTATTTGTCTATTCTGTAATTATTAATATTATTTAGGTTTTCTGTATTTGTTAATATTTTCTATATTCTCTTTTCTATTTTTTTAAGTTTTATATATATATATATAACTGCAATCACAATCGGCAAGACTATTGCAATTGTCTTGCTGAAAGTCATTCCAGTTTAAATGTGTTTAATTTAAATTCTCAGTATAGTTTTATACTGGAAAGACAATCGGTGGGACTATCAATAGTCTTGCCAGTTATAAAACTTATATCATATATATATATTTCTTTTTATTTTGTACTAGAATGACAATCGGTATGACTATTGATTGTCTTTCTAGTTTATTCGGTTAAAATTCATGTTATTTTATACTGGTATGATAATCGGTATGACTATCAGATTGTCATACCAGTTATTTTTAGTTTCTTTAAAAAAAAATCAAACCGTTTTCCTGGTATGACAATCGGTATGACAATCCCGGATTGTCATACCAGTTGTGGTACTTAGACTCAGTTGTGTGTATGTATTTCCATCAGTTTACAATCAATTTCAACAATCTCCTTCATTCTCTCGTCTTCCAGAAATCACAGCCTCCTCATTTTTTTATCAAAACCGCCATTGTTATTTCTTCCTTGCTCGAGTCTTTACTTAGCATCACTAAAACTTCACTTCTGATATATATACATACGTGTGTATACATACAGAAGTGCTGCCCGTATTATTGAAAAAAAGGGGTTTATCATTTCATTTAATTGAAATTGGGTGTCCTTTTGTTACTTTGTTTTTTTTCCTAAACCCAATTCAGTTCTTTTTTGGGTATTGTGTTAAGTGTTTGCTTCCTCTGTTATTACAGTGTGTTTGTGGGACTAAAAATCAACAAGACACAATTATTTAAATTTTTGGATTTAATTGAATTAATTCGAATTTTCTTAATTTCAATCTTAAAATTCTGAAAGTACGTGTTTTATTGAACCTTTTTAATGGCTCTCAATTTCCAATTGTCTCGCATAATCATGTTGGTTATTTTAATCCAGAAAAGTTTGATGTGGAAAAATTGAAGCCGTAGATTAGATTTTTAAATGACCATTCGATTGTTAGCTCTGCTATTAAATCAAATGTGCTATTAAATGTCGATCTGCTTAGACTGATTTGCGCAACCTCTACTGTGGCCGCTGATTCTAAATCTTTTTCATTCACCGTGGCAAACACACAGTATGTAGTTGATGAAACAGTCATCAATCGAGCGTTAAATTTTCCAATGGATAATTTCTGTAATTTACCCTCGTTAAATTTTCCAATGGACAATTTCTGGAATTTACCCTCTGAAAATGAGATTTCAAACTTTTTCCATGCCATTCATTATCAGGGGTGATTAATTTAACCAAGCTGTGTAAATCCAATTTGGTTTTTTAATGGGATATTTTCTTCGATACACTTTCCAAAGTGTTTGCCAACTGCACTAAATCCAACTTTCACAACATCACTTCCACTCTGCATTGTATTGGTCTTGCGGTTGTTTTCAATCAAAGGATCAATTTTGGCAAACTACTTTTATCCATTTTTTTGAGGCGTCTCACTACAGCTTTGCGTGATCATTCTACGAATTGTAGGGTTTTGTGCTACTACGGTCATTTTCTTATGCTTATAGAAGAACATCTTCTCACACCTGAGCATAAGGCTCTTTTTGCTAACTCATCAGTAGCTGAACCCCCTCCGGTAAGCAAAAAGATCTACACACGCCAAGACACTACCTTCAAATTCATGCAAGTTCCAGTACTTGTATCTGCTTTCATGGCCACTTTCATTCCTTTACCAATTTTCAATCTTCCCGGTCATGAACAGCAAGCTCAACCTCCAGTGGTTCAGGCCACCCAGGCACAAACATCTGATGCTCTTCCACTGCAGGTAATAATTCCTCAGTCTCAAACTATTCCTACTTCTGTTGAAAGACCCCCAGTGGTTGATAGGGCTGACCATGAAGTTGTAGAACCACAGCTTCAATCCCAGGTCATAGAGCAAAACACAGAGTCACAACCTGTCTCAAACTCTCCCCCACTGTCAAAAATGTTACCGAGAAGGTTAGTAGGAAGTAGTGTGTTGTTGGATGTGAATGAACCCTCAGCTCTGCCACCTCCCAAGAAAAGAAGAACATTTACTGAGGCATCTGAAAGCCCAGTCTTGTCCTCCCAACAGGACATGGACTTTGAAATGGCCAATAAATAGTTACTAGAGACATTCTCTCAATAGGATGAATCTATTGAAATTCGCCATAGGGCCATGGCATCTTGTACTGAGTCAAGCACACTTTCTTTACTCACAATGGAAGCATACATACCAATAGACGATGCTCAGGAAACAGAGAGAGGAGTGCTCATTGAGTCGGTTACAGTGCCTGCCATAGTTACGGCAGAAGAGCAGTCACATGCTTTAGAGGGAAAATCTGACTCTCAGCCACCTCTAATAGAGTTATTTTCTCCCCTCCCAGATCCAACACCTCTGGCTCCCTCACGGGATTCTCCACTCGCAGATTTATCTGGAGAAAGTGGAGGGCAACTCGGTCAATCTATCCCTGAAGCAATTCACACATCTATTTCACATGAAAAGATAGATTTGACTGAGGATCGGGACTCACGAATTCCCATTGCACCACCACTGACCTCTCTTGAAGAGACTAGGTTGATTTCAATTACAGGTACAGAAGACCAGCAACAGGATGGCTCCTCACGAGCAATTATATTGAGAGAAACATAAGCACGTGAGAAGAGTGAACCAAACACGTGAGATATTCAGGTGAGCGCACACACAGACACAAACACTGAAAACCTGTTAGCTCAGATTGCTACTCTAAAAGAACAACTTGCTAAAAGTTAGGCTGAGGCTCAAACATTCAAAGAACAAGTGGTTGAATGGTCTTCTTCTTCCACCTCTGTCAACAATCAGCTGGAATTTATCAGGAATGATATCTCAGATTTCAAGACCACTGTGATACCAAAGCTTAATTCCATTCAGGAATCTCCAACTATATCAGCCGACGATATTGCAAAATTCTGCTCTCTCCATACTAGAATGAATTCTCTTGAAGACCTGGTTGAAATGAATCATTCACTGGACTCTTCCAGATTCCTGAAGATAGAAAAGGGCATGGAATATCTCAATGAAGGGAGGAAGCACTTGTATTTCATGATAAAAAATTCTCACTGCCCTAATGAAGAGGAAAAGACTTTCTTTGAAGGGCCGTCTGGTGGAGGCTCAGGCTTTGGAGGTAATGGAGGTCATGGAGGGTCTAAAGGAAAATCTGTAGAGGATTCCTCAACTAAGGGGGAGAAGCAGGAGAGAAGTGCAAAAGGAAAAGAAAAGGATTCTTCTTCTGGAGAGACAAGGAAGGCTGATGATGTCCACTATAGTGGAGAATAAGATGACTTTGATATTCTTGATGTTCCCACTGAACCAGTCTTGGAAGATAAAGCTGGTATCTTTGAAGCAGAGGAGGAGAGTAATTTTGAAGAATGGGAAGAGGAAGCTCAAGTGGATCCTGTTTTTGAAAAAGAGTTCCAGCAGCAGTCAGAGTTGAAGAGAAAAGAAGCTGAACTTAAAAAGATATCTCAGATCATTGACATGAGGAAAGACATCCAAAGAACAGAAACTCCTCAAAAGCAACGTCTTCATGACATTAAAGCTAAAGAAAGGAGAAGAGATGTCAAGCTGAAGATTGGTGTTAAATGGGATGAAGCAAGAAGAGTTCTTGATATACCTCAACTGAGTATAAACAATGATAGGGAGTTTCTTCATCTTCTCGACAGGCTGGAAATTTCTAATCCAAACAATGACGTATACATGAATGCTATCAAGACTGAAATCTCAAGGATCTCAGCTGCTTTTGACAGATCACTAAATGAAATGAGCATATTTGTTTATTGTCAGAGTGAAGGATCTTTCAAGGTATCACTTCATCTATTTGAGAATCGTTCTTTATCAGAGATTTGGGTTCTTCTCAACAAAGTCAAAAGAAGCTCATAATTGATTGAAGTCCTTCCTGAAAGGCTAAAAGAGTTTGCTAATAGGGCTAGTACTCAAGTGGTCTACTTGCCCTTTCAAATAAGATTCTTTAAGTCGGACTGTCTTCAAATCTGCCAGCTCGATTCACAATCTCTTAAAGACTACTATGCTAAGCATCTTGTCTGGATGGAACATCACTTAAGAACTGTTGGATACTCATCTGAGTTGAAATCTAAAGCTGCTGATCTGATTCAAGCTTATTGTGAAAAGAACATTAAAAGGTACAATCAGTTGAAGAATAAGCTAAAGTCAGTTGGAGTTCAACCAGTTAGACCAGACAGTTTCACTTCAGAAAGGGATCGTGTCTTTGACAAGGAGTTGCGGCAAGAATTGGAAGAAGGTGAATTCGGAAGGGAAGACAACTGAATTCGAATAGCTCAAAACTTAATGTAATATGCTTAAAGCTTTATGAATCAAGATATACAAATGTATCCATATGTTCAGTCTAGAGGAACATCTATCTTGTATTCACTTGTAAATTTCTTTTGGAATCTGGAGAATGTTAAATATAATCCAGAACTTTTCTGCTATTTACTTTGCATTACTGTTTATATCTTTTTCTTATTTGTTAGTTGAGTTATCCTCTAGGTTTTTGTTCTTATTGTCTAACAAACAAATAGGGGAGATTGAAAGGCATATGTCATAGCCTATTTGTTTATTCGAGGATTTAACTCAACTCAAATAAGAATGTAACAAGTAAATAGTGGTTCTATCGTCAAAGAGATCTCTCAAAGTAACATATGCCAAAGGATTATGAACATTGTTCATCTACAGACTTGAGGAATTAATTCACTGGAAGAAGCTCAAGAAATTGATCAAGCCTCAGTGATATAAATCAATATTGTGGATTTAATCAAGTGACAAAGATCTTGTCAAGGTATCAATTAATTATAGGGATTTAATCTGAAGAAAATCAAGTTATTAAAATCCAGACATGAAGAAATATCACCAAAGTTAGTCATTCATGAACCAGACAGTACATCGAGTGTCAACATTGAAGTGGTGGAATTGATTCATAATTTTCAGTGATTTTCAGAAGATTGTTAGAAGAGTGGTTGTTGTTCAAGAATAGTATTAATTCTCTATTATTTAATTAAGCCATATAATTTAATTAAGAAAATAAATTATATCTGTAAAGATTAATTTATTGATTAATTGAATTAATTAGTTAATTAATTCTGAATTAATATTATGTATTTTCAGAATTGATTTTGAATTAATATTCAATATTAATTCAACAAGACAAACATTTAACTGGTATGACAATTGGATTGTCATACCGAAAGTTTTTCCAGTTCTTTTAGATTGTCTTGCCGATAGTCTTTCCAGCTCAAAGGATTGTCTTGCCGATAGTCTTGCCAGTTCATTCAATAGTCTCACCGATTGTCTTGCTAGATCAAAGGATTGTCTTGCAAGTACAATTCAATTGGATTGTTTGATTACTTATAAACAGAAGCAGATCTTTCAACAGACACATTGAGTATTTCAACCAACTCAAGAACACGGAAATAAAAAGAAAGCAGAGAACTTATTATCTTCAACTGCAATATTACAGGACATTAATTTCTAGTATTTATTGTTAAATCTAAACCACAAGAAATCCTTCTCTTGTTCTTGTGTAACTATTTAGCGGATCAAAATCCCTAGAACTTAATCTCAAATTGCCTTTAGCATTTGATCTTTTTATTTCAAAAATAGAAAACGTTCATGTCGAATTTATTCTAGATTTGGAATAATTTATTTGAGATTAATCCCTTGTAAACGATACCGTTGTTGTAACACCTTTCAAGTTTAATAATAGTTTTATTTAACTTGAATTTTGTTTCACTTTTTTATTCCGCATTATATTCGATTAAACGGTATAGTTTGTATTCAACCCCCCTTCTACAAACATATTGGGACCTAACAATTGGTTAATTTTAATGATCCAGACTTGCTTGGATCCTTTGGCCTTTTTAAGTTTGTTAGCATTTACAGTGGATTTTATTTCAGAGTTTATGCTAAATGCTGTTTATCGGACTTTATATCAGACTTTGCATCAGAATTTACACTAGAAGGAATTAGACTAACTTTCTTTAAAAAAAGGTTTTATTTGATAATAATCATAGTGCAAACTATGATATTCCTTACAAGTATAAATGGAATGCCATAAACTACCACAATGAAAATAAGGATTTTGTGGTTTAAACCTTACAGACTGACTCTTAACTCCTAATTTAGGAGGTAGAAAGTTTATAAATTTATTTTTCCTGCAAAAAAAGCAAGATGGTTAGTGTTTCCACAGTCATAATATTTCTTTCTAGGAGCATTAGGAACAGGCATATAATTATTGCTTTTATTCACACCTTTCTTTCCATTCCTATTTTTCCTAGCTTCCTTTACCTTGTTCACATTTCTAATCTCTTTCAGCTTATGCTTAAGTTGCTTCTTAGTCATTAAGCCTATGTTTACTTCAGCTGGTTTATTATGTTTTAATTTGTCAGAAGTTGACTTTTCTTTTACTTCTGTCTTAGAATCTTTCATTTTTTCAGAATCAGACATAACAGTTTTTGCTACAAATTTAACAGGATTTACCTTTGGCTTAGCAGTATATTTAACAACAATTGGCTCAATTTGCACAGTTCCTTTCTCACTTTTATCATCTCCATAACCTAAGCCCTCTTTCCAGTTTCCACTACTTAGTAAATTCTGAGTTGTTCTGCCAGAGTTAGTCCAAGTCCTGATGATTTTTCTTTCCTTTTCTAAATCAATTTTTAGAGATTCATGCAATTTTAGCACTTCATCTCTAACATACAAAGCCTCATCTCTTTCTTTCTTAGTTTGATGAAAAAAAGCTGACTCCTTTTCTAAATAGTCATTTCTGTTTTTAAGAGCAAGACTTTCAGATGTTAATCTTTCACATGTTAAAGTCTGATCTCTAAAACTAATAAACATGGTTTTAAGGTATAATCTCAACTCAGTAATATCATCAGTATGAAAAGCAAATGTTGTTTGAGGTACCTTCAATTCAACAGTGTCAGTACTGCTATCAGCATTTGCCATCAAGGCATAGTTCACCTCATCTTCAGAATCTGAAGTGTATGTCCACCTTTTCTTCTTTGTGACAAGTGCCTTGCCTTTATCACTTTTTCCTTTCTTGCAGTCAGGAGATATGTGGCCTCTTTCACCACAATTGTAGCATTTGACATTTGAGTTGTCTCCTCTGTCAGACTTTCCTCCTTCGCCTTCAGATTTTCTGAACCCTTTCTTATCAGAACTTCCACCTTTCCTGGAAAACTTCTTGCCCTTTCTGAATTTCTTGTAGGCTATCTTTGTGATACCCTTCACCATAAGAGCACATAGTTGCATCATCTCTGCATCAACATTAACTTCAGATAAAGGGTTTGATGTCAGTATTATTCCCAAAGTCTAGTTTTAAGTGATCCAGATGGTGGAGTAATGATTAGCAGGGCTACTGAGTATATATGAGTATCTCTCTAGTTTTCTATCTAAGGAAGAAACTAAGAAAGTTACATAAGCTCTGATAGATCCAGATTGATTGGGTGTTTACAAAGTAAGATGAACTCAATCAGTCAGCAAGCAGATTGTAAGGAAGCTGGTATCCAAACCAAATGAAAACTTTGTAATTGGTACTAGGATAACCAGAAGTCATACTAGATGATAATGGCATTGTTATGAAGGACAAGGCCAAACTGAATGCTAGGTTATTATCAGGAAGCTGGATCTAACAAATAGCACTAGTGACGAGACTTGAGGAAATTATGACATATCAGGTACCTGATACACATTACACTTGGAATTGGACTCTAGTAGATGTGTAAAAGTGCACTCCTGGCTGGTGAGTCAAAAGAGGAAGTCAATGCACCACAATTCATGGACTTTGCAGTTACAGATCTATTAGACTATGCATATCTCTTCTTCACAATCTCACTTCAGGTTGGTATGAACTAGTATACTACTCAAGCAATCGTCAAGGACATGGTATGGCACTCTAACTGAAGTTACAGTTTAATATGAACTAGTAGAGTTGTCATATTAATAACTCACTTATCACTAGGCACAAACAAATTATTTTATATGTGCAGTGATATAATGATAATGTTATATGTTGGTCTACTAACAAAGACTTGTGCAAGATTATTTTCTAAGTTATTGTAGAGTAGGTTTGGAGGAGTATGTTGGAAAGGTTACAATTCTTTTTGGAATTACTTCAAGCAAGCCATTAGGATAATTCTTTTAGGATCTCAAGCAAGCCAAAAGAACAATTCTTTTAGGAGCACAAGTAAACCAAAAGAATGATGGCAATACAAGTAAGTTAAGGATCTTTTGAAGATGCAAAATTTGGAAGATTCTGAACATACCAAGAGTACTTACCAACAGAAACCACTAAAGCTTGATCAGTGCAACTCAGATATAATGACAAGCTATAGAGGTATGACAAGCTCACTCTTTTACTCAAATGCTAATAGACAACATGTAATGTTCTCAAGATGCCAAAGTGCAAGGTTCCAAGTGGATCCTAGAGAATCCAATTGTATGGCTATTAACTAGATTATTAGATATCTTAAGGGACTACCAACTCTTGGAGTGAAGTACCCTAAAGATATTATGCTTAACATGTTTAGCTATATAGATATAGATTACGCTGGTTGAAAGAAAGACAGGAGAAGCATCTCAGGAAGCTGTCAACTTCATGCAAGAAGATTGATTTCTTATTATGATAAGAAACAACCTCAAATCCAACAACTTTGTGGAACACTCTATGACAGGGCACCTTCACACCAGGTATCATTTATTTCGAGAGCATGTCTTTTAGTCAAAGAGTTACTTGCAGAAACACTTATTAAATCACTTGTTAAAATTAATTTTTCAAGACTGGTTTGTAAGTGTGGGATATCATTCATTGCATATTAGTTGGAAATCCCATCTGTAAGGAATTCTTCATATAAGTTCACAAGTATTAAATCTTCAATATTTAAAGGACTTGTGAATTTATCAGTAATCCAATACTTCGTTCTTAGTGCTAATATCTTGATTATCATGATTACAATGTCTTATATATTTGTGGTAGTTAAGTATTACAACATTAAGTTTGAATATTATTTTAATTGATTTTATATTATGATTGTAGACAATTCCATTCTATATCAGTCTCATAACTTAAATTATATTAAAATAAAATGCAACATAGTTATTTGTATCTTGTACGAATAATTGTGATACTTTTAGTATTAGTGATATTATTTAGAATTTTTGTTCTAGATAATCAATGCTTATTTCTAAAATCACTGATATTGAAAGTTGAAGTATTTTCTAAGTCATGTGTATAAAACTCTCAATATTTTATATGCTTAGAAAGTATTTCTAAAATTACTAATTATCCAAAGAGTGATTGCGATGTATATAATTATAAATATTTAAGTGCTAGTATCTAATTCATAGATATTTAGTATTTATTTATTTAATATTTATTTGGGGTTGTTTGGATTATGGAATTTGAAGCAATTCAATGATTTTATTTTCTCCATAATTCAAACTAACTTAAAATAAATAAGCAGCATGATTAATTATAAGCAAATCTGTCAACAATTGATATCTTGTATATTGATTGTAACTTATGTGTTTTAAGTTAATTATGAGATTTTGGTTTTAGTGAATTTAACAATGTTTACATCTCAAGAATTCACTGAAATCAGAATCATGATTAGTTGTGTGTAATTTTTGACTTATATCAGTTAATGATATTTAGTTAAGAGTTCAACTATGAACTAATTGTGAAGTATTCGTATTTGTGACATTACTTAGAACTCCTCTAAGTAATCAATGCTTATCCTCAATCACTTATACTAATATAAAAAGTGTAAAAATATCTCTCGAAGTACAACTATGGTCAATGAGGATTTGGCCTTATTAGAAGTAACCATATGTTGTCCACCTAGAATAATTATTATACTTATTTGCAAATTCCTAAACACTTTGATAATAGATGCAATACTCAATGGATCAAAGTATATGAAACTTAGAATATTTTTCTATGATTGCAAACAAGTCAATGTTGGTTAATGTTGCTTTATTTATCGAACCAATATTATTTGAGATATTACAGTTGTTAGGAGTTAACAATTGTATGATATATGAAATTGAATGCTGATGTCTTTTTGATAGATAATTGGTATTTAATTCATTGATATCTTATTTTAATATTTAAAATATGATGCAACATAATTATTGGTATTCAAAGTACTTGACAAGTATCAGACAATGATATATTGTTAATATTTTGTTGCAGATAATTGTGAGATTTTAAGTTCTAGTGGATTTATATGAGTTGCTATATTTGACGGATTCATTATAATTTAAAATTAGTAGCATAGTCCTTCTTATTAAGATTATTTATCAATAAACAATATTGTTGGTAATAATTTTATAAAGATGGATTATGGAGCTTTTGATATGAATGAGAATTGCTTAGACTTTACCCTAAGTGATCAATGCTTTTACAAAAACTCATTCATCTTGAAAGAAAAAATCGTTCTTTCTCTCCTTAATACTGCTAGGTCATCAGTCTGTGTCTTATCAAATCACTTATCTTTTTAGGCATAAAAACATACTTGTGCACTCGAACAGTTTTAGGAGAAAATCAAACTTCTTTCTACATTGGTGATATCTTATTTCATTAAAATCTTTTTGAAATCACTATTGTACATCATTTCTCTAAAAGATTAAATGCATACTTTTCATTCATTATATATCTTAAATGCATTTTATCTCTATATTGCCATATGTTCTATGATACAGGTTCAGCCTCCAATGGCCTTCTTTCATTTGATAGTCATGAGGTTGAAACCCACTACTTCTATCCCAGACTGTAAAGACAAACACAGAAACAGAACCAACCAACACTCTCTTACCAATAAAATGAAGTATGAATGAGCGTGAGGGAGAAAGTTCCTTAGTGTACCACATAAGAAAGGTTCTGAAGTGAACCCACCAGCTCTATCTCCTACAAAGATGAGTAGTATTTAAACATAGACAACTGCTATCCCCCATACATCTTCTCAAAAAGATGTAATGGCTGAAAAGGCACAAAAACAGTCACTAGATTCATCCTCTCAACAGGGTGCATCTATTGAAATTTGCCTGTCGGCCAAGGCATCCGATGTAATGTCACCACCTTAAACATAAGCAATTCTTGATGCAAAAGGAAACGTTACACACACAAAGGATGAGTTGATAGAAATAAGAGTTTCGACCATTTTAAGGTCAGATTCGATTGTTCAAGGTTCTTTAATGGACTAATTGCCTTTATAGGTGTTTGAAGAGAATACTGATCCAATAGCCATATGTCAGTGGTCAGTGTCTACCTCCCCAGGACTAATAAACCTGGATGCATCTGCGGATAGTAGATCTGACATAGGTGCATATCGGAAACTTGTTGACAATGATTCAGATATTACCTGATGAGTCACAAGGAAATGTCTTCACAGACATTAGAGGGGAACTTTGATCTTTATGCTAAATTCGTTGGATTATTGTTTACGTTCCCAGAGTTCAAATCTGGAACCCTAAAAGGGAAACTAGCAACTTGTAGATTATGACTCAGATTCATCTGACGAGTTTAACAAGGATGGGGATTTGCGAACTCCCATTGCACCACCTGTGACCTCCTTAAGGATGGCTAAGGAGATTTTCCTTGCAGGTACAGCAGGATTTTAGAGCTATGAGAGGAGTGATACACTTGTGAGAGTGAGTGTAAACACGAGTGGAGAGAAGAGTGAAACACTTGTGAGGTACACGAAACAGAATCACACACTCACAGTGAGGAAGAAAAAGAAACACCATATCCCATTCCCTATCGCTAAACCATGGTTATTGATACTTCGGGTCTCGAATCTGTTTATGATTGGAACCTAACTCTTCGGGACCTAATATGTACAGATTGGATTAGAATACTTTGGGATCTAACATGTTGGGAGCTAACAATTGGTGACAATTGGTGATCTCACATTTGGGAGGTATAAGGAGTTGGGAAGATTGGTGAACATGATGATCAACAGTGAAGTCATTCTTGCAGCATTTAACGGGATATGGTTGATCAGACTCTGACTTGTTATTCCTTTTCCAACCAAGTAACATATGAGAACTCCTTTAGATAATAGCATACATTCCTTCTCTAAGGGGGAGATAAAAGCTTAAATAAAAGTTTGGAGGATTCCTCAACTAAGGGGAAAAATAACAGGGAGGAGGAAAACGGTAAAGCACATGTAAACTACACCACACCATTGTTGTTTGTAACTATAGATCCTATTGTACGGAAGAGGTGGTAAACACAAGGTGATTTCCTAGTGATTAGAAGAAGTGGTTTGGTTCATCAATATTCTTCATAAGAGGAGAAACTGTTTTCCAAAAGGGGAGTACCATTAGTTTTTATCTGCGAATCCTATTGTACGGGAGATGTGGTAAACGAAGGTGATCTCCTTTAAGTAGTTGATTCTCATAGGGGGAGAAGCAAGAGAGATATGTGCTTCTCAACAGGAAATGTGGTTGTACAAAAGAAGTTGCTGATGATTACTTCAAGACTGAGAAGTATTATATGGCAGAGATACGAAGAACCAAGGAAATGAAGATGAAACTACTTGAAGATCAGTTTAGTTCTAGAGGTCCAAGCATCTTTCATTTCAGTTACTCAAGAAATATGGTAATGCAGTATTTGATCCAGAAAACCAGTAGCATTATTTACAAGTCCTGGTACTTTACTTTTTCTAGTTGTTAGTTGAGTTATCCTCTCTATTTAATTTGTTTGTTAGATTTAACAATCAAATAGGGGGAGATTGTTGGTGAGACTGCGTAGCTGTATGAACAGTTACGTGATAACTCAATACGATAACAACACTAGAACAAGACAGGTTAATAATACTACGACTACATAAGAAATCAGGAAGAATGAAGACATGGCAAATACAAAGAATCAGAAGATTAGAAGAAGGCCTGAAGTCTGTTTACAAGTCACTGAAAGAAGTTCATTAATATGATCAGGCCTCAGTGAAGAACAAAGGTTAAAGACTTTCAGGGTTTCAGAAATGTTGATGATTCAGTATACAAGTGCTACCGGAAGATTTCAGTGTATTGGCATTGATTGAAGATAGACAATGTTCGAAGCATAGAAATCTGAAGAATTGAAGACAGGGTATAGACAGAGGTTAATGAAGCCGTTGTCTAGAGTACTAGAAAGGATTCCAGTGAAAGTACAATGGTTTATTGACAGTCAGTGTTCGAAGCAATAAAGTTGTTGCAAGCTTAACAATTTAATCAAGGCCATAATACGAAGACCTGAATCGGGGTTAGTCGTCTGTGAACCAGACCAGTTGCACTAGGCGTCAACAGCTCGTGAAAGGAATCTGGGTATTATTTTTAGAAGAATTGTTAAGTTGAGGAACGTACTTGGATTGAACATTTATGTGTTAAAGTACGAGAAGAGGTGCGCGGGGTATACAGTTAAACAGTTCAGGGGACTGGAGAAGCTCAAAGTTTAATTGATAAATTAAATAAATTTATTTAGGGAACTTTAATATAATTTATTTAATAAACTTAAAATGATTTATTTTATAAACTTTAAATAAATTTATTTTATAAATCTAAATTAGTTTATTTATATAAGTTATATTTAAGTTTATTTTATAAATTAATTTAGTTACAATTTAAACTAAAAGAAAAAGAAAAGAAAAAGGAAAAGGAAAGAAAAGAAAAAGAAAAGAAAAAGGAAAAGGAAAGAAAAGAAAAAGAAAATAGAAAAAGAAAAACAATAAAAAGGAAATCAGGCACGTGGTTATGTGTTTATAAAAGAACCAAAAATGTGTGTTGATTAAGTACAAGTATTGTACTTGTACAAGGTCGCCACAAGAGCTCAATTTTGGTTTACAAATAAATGTACTAGTAGTATTAAAGCATGTCGCCACAGAACTAGCTACCTGAGTCGCCACACATATTTGGAGGAAAATAAACTAAGCCCCCTATATCTCTTGGTCGCCACAGTGTTCACTTCTCTCCTCAGCCACGCATTATTGGATATTAAGTCTACACTTTGCAGTAAAAGAAAATAGCCATTCATTTTTGAATTAATTTATGTTCATCTTCTCTCCCAAGAGATTAGTGAAAATGGCAGCTAAGATTTACAGAGAAGCTCAAGCTTTTTGTATATCCGTTTAACTTCTCACCGGAGTAATGCTATTATGCTTGATTTAATTCTTCTATATTTATAGGGGCATTATAATCGTTATTCGGTAATTAAATCCAAGTACAAACAAAAGCTAGATCATTGTATAGGATTTGATTTGTAAATCTTTGTAGAAACTAGGAACTTTTTTATTCTTAGATTGTAGCCGGTTAATTTATTTACCGGAGTATAGCAACGCCCTCGAGGATTTGTATACGAATATATATTTTCTCGAATATCTTGTGTTCCTCATTTTATAGTTCCAAACACTATTCCTCTCAAGAACACGAAGCCACTAACCGAGCACTAAATCTATATCCGCTAAAGATTCGAAGAAAAAATTAATTTAGGAATTATCGTATTTAATCCCCCCTTCTACGATAATTCGGGACCTAACAAAATTACAATTGAAATCTCCTATATTTTACACACCTTTAAAGATGGGGTGTGCACTCTATAAATAAAATAATGTACTACCCAGTGTGAACACCCATTTCAAGAGGACACGTTGCAGCTTTTAGAGGATCACTTGATTCTGTTATAAGCTCCTGATCTTTAATTGTGTATATCCTTTTCTTCCTCTCCAAGTTTAGTTGTAGGATTGACACCTGTTCATGGACCATCTCCATCTACAATATGCTGTAGTGATTTATTTTTTCATTTCTGGTAATATGTGCATTCATTTTCCTTGTTGTGAAATGACTAAGTAAATATATTGTGAACTCCATTTTACTTGACTTCACAATACTCTTCATTTTGGACTTCTTGATATAGTACAATTTTGGACTTCACCATATAGCACATATTTAGACTTCACGATCTAGTACAGAATTGGACTTCACCATATAGAACAAATTTGAAATTCACGATATAGACCAAATTTGGACTTCATGATAAAACATTGAACTAGACTTCACTATATGGCTTTGATAGACTTCACTACATTACTTTTCTAGACTTCACGATATTTGACTTAAATAAATTTATACAACTTACCTCTTCTTTCTTAGGTTTGATGCTTGAACAATCTTCATTGATTATTCTATGACAACATGTTGCAATAATCCCAAAGCTAGTTATAGTATTTGAGCTCATTATAGTATTTGAGTTGCCTAGAAAAGTGAAAAAGACAAGTTCACAAAGAAACCTATAGCTAGTATCATTTGGTCATTGTCCCTAGGCTTGTTATGAATTCCCGACACTAAATTACTTTTTAAAAAATTAAAAAATACTAAACTACTTTTTAAAATACTAAAAAAAGAAGCTAATATTTTTCCGCAATATTTTCCGCGATAAAAATACTTTTCCCCTCTTTGATAAAAATATTTACCTCATATAATATTTTTATCTCTCAAAATAAAATTTTTCTTAGGATTAGATTTTAATGTAATCTAAGATTTGAAAAAAAAATCTCATTTGAGCAAAAACCAAAATTAATTAATATATTTATTTTATGAATAAGTTGTGTGAAAACCATTTTTTCATCATAGATTTGGATACCACCTATGTTAAGAAAAATATTAAATCAAAATATTGTGAAAGTGTGCTATTTTACAATAATAAATATCATTATTTTATTGAAAATTTTTAGAAATTTTTTATGATCTACAAGTAAAACATTTCAAATATATTATTATACAAAAAACATGTTTAGTTTGTACATAATAGATAGTAAAATATACATGTTCCACTTGTTCAACATAAAAAAATTACAACATTTTCTATGAAATTATGATATTTATATAATATATTTCCATAATAATAAGTTTTATATTTTTTTGATGTAGAACATTTATGTAGTTTTCATACAAGCCCTAATTGAACTCAAAATTGAACCCCTAACTTAAAGAATAAGCTTTAAACTCTTAATTAATCTGGACCTTTATACATACAATCAGGTAGACCTCATAAACAGATGGAGAGGTACTAGAAAGAATAAAAGGGGGATTGTGAAAAATTAAAGTTACTGATGAAAATCAGAACAGGGCTTTTCTCGCTCTAATAATTCACATGGCTTTACAATTAATTTTATATTTGTGCATATTTTAGTTTTTTTTAATTATTTTTAATTTTAAATTCAATAAATAAATATTTTAACTAGTATTTAACTACTATCATAATTATTAAAAAAAATACTTTCATGAAATTAAATCTTTTATAAAATCAAATATATATTTAATTTCTAATTTAACGATACAAAATTAATCATTATAAATTTAATAAAATAAAATTTATGTGATATTTAATAAATAATAATTTACCTATTTACGAAACTCTTGCTATTTAAAAATATGTTAATTAATTTAATATATATTACTATTTTTGAAATCAAATAAATATTTTAATCACTTTATGTAATATTTATATATATATATAATTATTAGATAAAGTTTGAAAACAAAACCCAAAGTTTATGGTAATGTTAACAATAGTACATCTCCCATATGCCACGTCACCAATTTTGGGCCCCAATGATTTTATAATTTTTTATGACAAACTCATTTTAATAATTTTAAAATAAATAAAAAGGTAACCTAATGTAACACCAGGTGCACATGTTCTGTAACACCAGTAAAGTGTTACAATAGTACAAAAAATTCTTATCTAATGTAACGCCCATTTATGGCATAATGCTATCTACTATCTAAGATTTAAATTTTTCAAAATACAAAAATAAGTAAAAATTAATTAGCCACGTATGTTTTATTTAAAATTTATTCCTATTAAACATGTCATTATCCTAATTAAACATGCACAGAAGATAGCATATGTCCAGCAAGTATATGCATGTAAATTTGGCCTCAAGTATACACTTTGTGAAATTTTATACTTTCATATGATTGTAATTATGGTCTTATTACCGCTCACTAATAAGTGGTTGTTAAGTAAACGTTTCATTTTGCTTTTTGAAAGTTAAATATACTTTTATCTAAATTTTAATCATGTTTTAAGAGAAGATAAATTTGATAGCCTCTTCCATACATTTTTACATGAATAATAAATTGAATTTAAAGTGCTTATATTTATGTATTATCTAAGATTTAAAATCTTATATCACTCGGTACCATTTCTCCTAGTACAAAATTTGTGCAACAAATAAAAAAATATTGACTAATTAAAATTTATTAAAATGAACAATATTTTTTAAAATAGAAGGCTATTAAAAAATAACTATCCACGCATGTTTTATTTAAAATTTATCCCTATTAAACATGTACACGACAGATCACATTTAAAAGTCCACTAACTATATGCATGTAAATTTGGCATCAAGTATATAACCGTTTGTGAAATTTTGTACTTTTATAAGATTATAATTAAAATCTCACTGCTCACTGGTAAGTGGTTGTTAAGTAAAAATTTAGGTGTGGAAAACAGTTCATCATAATTCATAAATACATAACCGATATTGTATAAATATGGTCTTACGGATCCTCTGTAGTCCATCACTTTACTCTAAACACCAAGTCCATTATAAATAATCAAAGATGGTTAAGAATTTTGGGCACAAAAAAGTTTATGGCCGAGAACCCAGAGTCAGACTTCCAATAATAACAGCTGCAAGAATTTTTCAATTGACATAGGAACTAGGTCACAACAATGATGGGCAAACCATTGAATGGCTTCTCCGTGAAGCTGAGCCTTCTATCAGGCGTTATACGGGTACTGGATCAATGCCTGGTGTCCGGGTATCAACTCCGTCCCTGAGTCTCCCCATGTCTCCACCATCCTCCTTTGCACCTGTAAGTGCTACTTCAACCATGAGTCTCCCCATATCTCCACTGTGCTCCTTTGATACTTCGACCATGAATCTCCCCATGTCTCCACCATCCTCCTTTGCACTCGTAAATGCTAATTAGAAGCCGAGTCTCCCCGTGTCTCGACCATCCTCCTTTTCAACTATGAGTCTACCCATGTCTTCACCATCCCCCTTTGCACCAATAAATGCTACTTCAACCCTCACTGTGATGCCTCCTGGTCCTGTCTTGGTGCAAACATTAATGTGTGGCTTGGCATCTTCACATGAATCTTTTGTGGGACCTGCACTGAACCGTCCTATACCTACCATGCAAAGAGGGCAACAATGCGGGTTCCGTCAGTAAGGTGAATGGTTGCTCCTACAATGGTTGATCTTGTGCCAGCATATGGATCATACATGGTGCCTCGACAAAATATTGGAATGGCTCAGTCTGGCATGGGGGCAGTGTTATTATTATTTTAATAATAATTATTATTTTATAGGCTACATATAAATATATCAATTATATTTGCAATGTATAATATTGGGTTAAATTAAGTGATCAAATAAGAAACCCAATTAGATTTTAATTTATTGTATGGACCTAATAAGTGGATACCTAATATCAGGCCCAATTAAAATATAATGGGAGATTTAATTAGGTGGTATATAAAAGGGTTATAGTGTAATATTGGGGATATCGCGTGTAATTATATTTATCAATAAATGATTATTATGTGTTTTTTATGTGATTTTTGGTCAATTATCTGATGATTGGTTTTGTTATGTGAATGTTTATAAGTGATAAAGTCGAGGTGTGTTAATTTTATTATATCCAGAATAAAATACAGATAATTAAGGTATTTTTTGGTAATTTTTGGAGTATTATATGACTGTATATTGATTTATGAATTTATAAATTATTTTCTGAATAATTACAAAATTATTCCAAATGCCGAGAATCGTCCAACTTCAACCGTTTTTACGTTTTTACAACCCGAAACTTTTTCAAAAACTCCTTCCTAACCTAATCTGGTAATTCCGGACATTTTCCGTATTTTGACTTTTTTATTCCGGATTACGGTTTGACCCGTGCGCGGCCAGACGCAAAATTTTCGATAGCATAATATCATTTCGGTGAATCAACAAAACCCATATTCTCGAAAGACGGGATGTTATTACATTATTTTTGTATAAAGTATTTTATAAAAAGTCCGGTTTGGATAATTATCTTATACGGGTATCAAATCGGATCATTTTTGTAGTTACTTAGCAGCTAAACAATTAATTTATCGATCCAAAATGATCCAACACGAACTAATATTCCATAAATATACATAGCCCTAAAAACATTACGTTCTTGAGAATTAAACGCATGAATGAAGGCGTTATCGAACTCTAATTCAAGCGTGCAATATATCAAATCGAAGCTCTCGAAAAGACCTTTCTGAATCAACCATCATTTTGGTGCAGAAATCAAGGTTAATTTCTTATTTATTTATTTTAATTCGAATTATTTAATGATTAAAAGATGAATTTTTGTTCTTGATGTTATTTCTGTGATTTGATGATTACATGATGTAGATCATGTTGTGCCATTCATTTTCATATATAATACTTCAAATTTGGAGCTCAGTAACATGTGTAAATCGTGGTTTAATTATTGATAATTCGAATTAGGGTTTATAGGAGTTCTTGAAGCTTTTTAATTAAAATTGGGGTTTTGGTTTTTACAAGTTTTAGGTAGATATAAAGCATATTAGTAGGAAGATAGTAAATTTTGGGACTGATTCGTATGCTAAGAAGCCGTATTGGAGGCCGATTGTGCCTCCCCGGAAACTCGCCGGCTGTTCTTAATTGTTGGCCGGAGGAATTGATTCCGAGACTGTATATGGTTGTTGTGGTGTTTTCAGAATTCCTGGAAGGATTTAAAATGATTCCGCATCAACAAACCTGTTCAAACGACCTTGTTGAGAGTCCAATTGAGGCCACCAGAATCCGGAAAGGGTCGCCGGATTCTGGGTTCGTCCGGTGTTCTTGGTGACCCCGCAACCCTTTTCCCGACCCGGTTCCTGACCCGGTTTTGATTCACCTGATTTCAAAATCAATTCTGATATAATGTTTTTACAGATTAGTACCCAAAACTTCTGAATTTTTATAAATTCAGGATTTCTCTTTTAAAAACTAACAATTTAACCCCTGTTGTTTAAAATTATTTTAAAAAAGATTTGATTACTATTTTAAAAATCAAAAAAATGTTTATTTAATTATTTAAATTCATAAAATTGTTTTAACTATTTAATTATTCAAAACTAAATCAAAATTATTTTATTAATTAATTTTAATTAGTTTTTAATTATTTTAATTAAAAGATTAATTTAATATTAATAGATTATTAATTTAATTAATGATTAATTGATTTTAATTGATTTAATAATTAGATTTAAATATTTATTTTTTATTTAAAATCCTGAAAAAATAGTTTCGAGCTTTAAAATATTATTTAAAATTATTTTCAAGGCTCGATAATTATAATAAAATTATTTTAAAGTCGGATTCGGGTGTTCGAACCCTATTATTTAATTATAAAATGATTCAGAATCAGGTTTTAATTTTGAAAAATGCTCAAAAATTCGTATCTAATACCTGGAAATTATTTTGCCTCTGAATCTTCTTTCAAAAATTATATTGATCGAATATTTGCATACTATGTGCTACGTGCTATCTAATTGATGTGTTATATGCCCATGTGGTTATTGTTTGACTATTTTAGTCATGACTTTCAATCCGTAAATCGGATGTGGGTGAAATAAGGGGTAGATAAAAGTTTATGACGTCTATGTGACGATTAGAATGATATGAGATTGAGTATTGATAGATACTTGTGATTTCTAGCAGAGTAAGAGAGGCATAGAAAAGAAGGCCAGTGATCAGTAAATAGCACTGAACTGTGGCGCCCTCGAAACCCGGGTCAGAAGTTTGGGGTCCAAACACACACCTTATTTATAACCTGCTTATAATAATAATAAAGATAAAATAATATGTTGTGACCCTATTCACTAACTACCACGAATTGCAACAGGTTAAAGTATGTACATAAGCCACACACACACTTATATTACAAACGCCGAAATCCCAACTATTTAAACTCAGAACTGAATATTAAACATTATTACAAACTTTTACAAACTCAAACTATCTCAAAAGCTGTCAGCTAGCTTAACTTGATCAACCCGGACCCCTAGCTCTCGCACTGGATTGGGGATCCTCGCTACCAACTGGTTCCTTCTTAACTGGAAAAGAACATAAACAATATCGCACAAATGAGCTAACTAGCTCAGCAAGGCATAATGACAAGACTGAGAATAATGATCATAAAGTGAAAAGAGTTATGGTATCAAGTGAACAATGAATAATGATTTAGAATTAGATATTATTTTTTTATTTTAAAAACCAAGGTTAGGCTGCTGATCAGTCACGCACTAACCCCGAGCAAGGCACACAGCTCTGCTCTAATTACTGGATCCAAGGCACACGTTGGCCTAACTTGACCACCAATTTGGTCTGACCATGAATCTGGTACATAATTTTATAAAACAATCCAATTCTAACATAATAACAAAATAAATAATGTAAAGCGGTAAAGAAATTCATAAGCAATATTGGATGTCCAATAATGAGATGGTTCCAATCTTCACAAATGAAATATGGCTATCAAATGGTGAAAGAAATGGATAACAAAAGAATCAAAGTTTCAAGGTTATAAGGATTTGGTCTTTCAGAGCGTAAGGTATAATGGTTTGAATATGTAAGAAATCTGATTCAGTGTTTGGTATTTAGTTTGCATGTATTTGTGGAGTAGTATCGTATATCTGTGGTTCGTATTCAGGTATTCAACAATCAATGGTTCAGAAAGAATAAGGTTTACGATTCAAAGATCAATAACTGGAATCAAGGTTTAGGGTTCAGTGCTTCAAAGCACTTGCAATATAAAACAGAACTATCAATAATCTACGATATATCTCGAGAAAGTTCAGAACACTTGCCTGATACTAGCTTGCTATACTTCACCAATTTCCAATCACAATCTCCTACTTCTCGACTATCTGTTTCCCTTTCCTACGCCTTGCCTCTTCTGCTCACATAACATAAGTATCTATCAATACTCAACTCACACGATTTTGTTTGGTATACACTTCTATCTACCCTTCGTTTTACCCAAATCCGACTAACGGATTGAAAGTTATGCTAAAAACAAGTAAACACTGAACATATAGACCGACACTCAAACAAACAAATCACATATAACACATAGCATGTCAGACAATCAATGAAATTTCATTTATAAGGAAGTCTCGGGTCATAAACAGTCTTTCGGGTATTTAATATGATTGTTAAAACATTTTTCGGAGTCAAAACGGGTCGTTGGGTAGGTTGTAAAGCAATATACAGGGTTCGGTTGGCCAAATCTGGCTTCAAAATAATTTTATAATAATTATCGAGCCTTGAAAACAATTTAAAATAATATTTTAAAGCTCGGAACTATTTTTCGTAATTTTTAAATCATTTATAAATAATTAAATCTAATTAAATAATTTATTAAATCTAATTAAATCAATTAATCAATTAATTATTAACTAAAATTAATTAACTAATTAATTCAGATTTATTTTAAATTAAAAATAATTTTTGGAATTAAAATAATAATTTTTGGAATTTTCAGTAATTAAAAACATATTTTTATATTTAAAATAAATAAGAAATATAATTTTTAAACATTTTATAAACTGGAATCTTATTTTTGAAATTCTGGAAACCTCAGGGACCTTACTTCATCTTCTTCAATAATTCAGGGACTAAACTGCAATTTTACAGTTCAGTCGCCGGAAAAATTACGTGGATCGCCGGAGAATACGTTCCCGGCATCCTCACACCACCATCACCTCCATATATGATCTATACAACATCATGAACCTATTCAAGCAATCAAATCACATCAATAACCCCTGAGTTGGCTGGAATATGGCCGAGAAGTTCACCGGTTTCCGGCGAGCTCGACGTAAACTTCAAATGACAACTCCCTCCTCTACAGACCTCGTCGATTTGCAAGACTTATACGAATCGATTGCAAATTTCATAAGGAATACAACCCACCCCTCTAGAACATCTATCTATCCCGAAATAAGAAACCCCCAAATTCAATCAAGAACATTCAAACGAATTATAAACCCTAATTTCAAAATTCGAAAATCAAACTCAATTTTGAACATGTTATTGAACTCCAAATCAGTCATATGACATATCAAAATCATCAGGAAAACAAGCTCTACAACATGAAAGCATCAAATCATTAAAACAATCATCCGTACAAAAATTTATATTTTTAATCAAAATAATTCAAAAATAAATAAAAATATATAAAATCAACCTTTGATTCTGCAGTAAAACGAGCTCTGGAATCTGATAGTACTCCTCAAACCCTTCGATTTGGTTACTCGAGCTTTCCAAACAAAGATCAATACCACCTTCAAAACCTGGTTTGATTTTCAGAAGATTTTATGAATATATGAATTTTCTCTGTAAATTTCTATAATAACTGTTTGCAAATGATTTTCGGTACGAAATAAAATACGGTAAAGGCTAATTATAATTAAGGAAAATTAGTATCCCGTTGGATCATTCCGGATATAAAATGGTACGTTTATTTATAAAAATAGATCCAAACGGTACCGATTTTCGGGATAATTATCCAAATTAGTACAATTTGTACCGTGGTCTTGGTCTCAGCGCCTGGTTAGACGTATTACAAGGTGATAATTGTAATAGTTTAATAAAAAGATCCCGTTTATCGAAAATACGAGTTTTATTGATTTACCGAAACGAATAATGTATCGAAAATATTGCGCCGGGACCCGTGCAGGACAAACCGTACGCCGGATCGAAAAAGTTGAAACATGGAAAATGCTCGGAATATTGTAATTAGGTGAGGAAGGAGTTCTTGGAAGAGTTTTGGGTTATAAAAATGTAAAAACGGGTGACGTCGGCTGGTTCCCGATTATATAAAATAGTTTATAAATATTCGGAAAAAGAATTTAAAAAATCCATATATTTCCCATAAAATCATAAATCAACATAAAAATAAATAGGAGGATATGACAATTATCTATATTTTATTTTGGACATATATAAATTAAAATACTCAATTTATATTATTTTTAAACATCCAAACACATATATCACTTAACAAATACTTCACAGAATAAATATGGAACATGCATAAGATTTATTTGTTTGCAAAATAATTTCACGATATATCCCAGATATTACATCCTTCCCCCCTTAAAGGATTCTGTCCTCAGAATCTCCTAAGAAAATAAATGAGGGTATTTTTCTCTCATATCACTTTCTAACTCCCAGGTTGACTCCTCAACCTTTGGGTTTCTCCACAATACTCTTACTAACTTTACCACTTTATTTCTTAATACTTTATTTCTTTCTTCTACAATCTCTATCGGACTCTCTACATATGATAAATCTGTTTGAAGTTTTACTGGCTAATATTCGATTACATGCCTCAAGTCTGGATTATACTTTTTAAGCATCAATAAGTGAAAAACATTGTGAATGTGCTCCATGTGCAGAGATAACGCCAACTCGTAAGCTACTTTGGCAACACGCTTTAGAATCTCAAAAGGTCCGACATATCTAGGGCTCAGTTTACCTTTCTTCCCGAATCTTGTCAATCCTTCCCACGGAGATACTTTTAGTAATACCATATTTCGTTCTTCAAATTCCATATTTTTCCTTGATTCATCTGCATACTTCCTTTGACGGTCTTGTGTTGCTATCAATCTCTTCTGGATAACTTCAACAACTTCCTTCGCTTGTTGCACTAATTCAGGTCCAAGTATTTTGCGTTCTCCTACTTCATTCCAATATACAGAAGATCGACATTTGCGTCGATAAAGAGCTTTATAGGGTGGCATCCCAATGCTGGCATGATAACTGTTGTTGTAAACAAATTCTACCAAGGGTAAATGCTCGTCCCAACTTCCTTTAAAATCAATAGCACAAACACGTAACATGTCTTCGATTGTCTGGATTGTTCTTTCACTTTGGTCGTCCATCTGTGGATGGTATGCCGTACTCATGTTTAATCTCGTTCCCAAACATTATTGAAAACTCTTCCAAAATCTTGAATTAAATCTCGGATCTCGATCAGATACGATAGACACAGGAACTCCATGACGAACTACGATTTCTTTCAGGTACATATGGACTAACTTATCTAGTGAAAATCTTTCATTTATAGGCAGAAAATGAGCTGACTTGGTAAGTCTGTCTGCTATAACCCAAATGGCATTATGATTGGCTTTCGTCCTTGGTAATCAGACTATGAAATCCATGGCAATATGCTCCCACTTCCACTCTGGAATCTCCAATGGATGCAACAATCCACTTGGTATGTGATGCTCTGCTTTAACTCTCTGACATGTATAACATCTGCTAACCCATTCTGCAATCTCCCTCTTCATATCTGGCCACCAATAATTTTCCTTTAAATCTTTGTACATCTTGGTACTCCCTAGATGGATTGAATACCTTGAATTATGAGCTTCCTGTAAAATTTCATTCTCCAACTCCGTCACTGGTGGAATCCAAATTCTAGAAGAAAACCTAAGAATACCTTGATCGTCCTTTTGCGTGCACAATTCCTCACCTACCAAACGGTTAATGTCCTAATCCATTACCTCTTCTTGACACTTCCTTATTTTTTCTAACAACTCTGGCTGAAAATCATACTATACACTTTTGCTTCATCAGGCTTGCAAACTCTGATTTCCAATTCCAATTTCTGAAATTCCTTGTATATCTCTTCGGGTACTGATAACACATTCAACTTTCTTTCCTACTTAACGCGTCCGCTAGAATATTTGCTTTACCGGGATGATAGTTAATCGTGCAGTCGTAATCCTTGATCAACTCTAACCATCTTCTCTGTCTCATATTAAGCTCCTTCTTTGTGAATATGTACATCAAGCTTTTATGATCCGTATAAATCTCGCATTTCTCTCCATATAGATAATGTCTCCAAATCTTCAAAGCGAATACTATGGCTGCTAGCTCTAAATCATGAGTAGGATACTTCTGTTCGTGTGGTTTCAATTGCCTTGACGCATACGCAATAACCTTATCGTGTTGCATCAGAACGCATCCGAGTCCTTTATGAGGAGCATCGCTATAGATTACGAAATTCCCTTGATCATCTGGAAGTGACGAAACAGGTGCCGTGATTAATCTTCGCTTCAATTCCTGAAAACTTTCTTCATATTTATCGTTTTATATAAACTTTTCATTCTTCCGTGTAAGCTTCGTCAATGGTGTTGCAATCCTTGAGAAATTTTAAACAAATCGGCGATAATATCCCGCTAATCCCAAGAAACTTCTTACCTCTGTTGGTGTTCTCGGTCTTTCCCAATTTATAATTGCTTCAATCTTCGATGGGTCCACTTTGATCCCTTCATTACTGACTATGTGTCCTAAGAACTAGACAACCTGTAACCAAAACTCACACTTTGAAAATTTAGCATATAACTTCTTTTTCCTTAAAATCTCGAAAGCTGTTCTCAAATGTTCTGCATGATCCTCTTCTGTCTGTGAATAAATCAAAATATCATCTATAAACACAATAACAAACTTGTCCAAGTATTCCTTGAAAATTCTGTTCACCAGGTCCATGAATGCTGCCAGGGCATTGGTTAATCCAAAAGACATCACTAAAAATTCATAATGTCCATACCTTGTCCTGAAAGTTGTCTTTGGTATATCCTCTAGCATAATCTTTAGTTGGTGATATCCCGATCTCAAATCAACTGGTCAAACAAATCATCAATTTTGGGTAACGGATACTTGTTCTTGATTGTAAGCTTGTTGAGCTCTCGATAGTCGATACACAGTCTCATGCTCCCATCCTTCTTCTTGACAAATAATACCGGTGCACCCCACGGGGATACACTGGGTCTGATTACTCCTTTTTCCAACAACTCTTGCAATTGCTTTCCTAGTTCCTTCATCTCAACGGGCGCCATTCTGTACGGGGCCTTGGATACTGGTTTCGTTCCAGGTACTAAGTCGATCGCAAACTCAATTTATCTGTCTCGAGGAAGTCCTGGTAACTCATCGGGGAACACGTCTAGGAATTCATTGACTACCGGAATATCTTCAAGTTTTGTTGGCTCCTGACTTCTATCAATCACATATACAATGAAATGCTCGCATCCTTGTCGTAGTAACCTTTTGGCTTGGATCATCGTTAAAAACTTCTTTGCTTGCTTCTGGCCCTTAAACGTTACTATCCTCTCGTCTGGCATCTGTACCATTATTTTCTTATTTCGACAATCTATCCGGGCATCGTGCTTAAATAACCAATCCATTCCTAAGATAACATCAATCTCTCTTAGCTTATATGGTGTCAAATCCACACAAAACTTATTACCAGAAATCTCAATCTCACAATTCCCACAAACTTGATTAACAAATACATGTTCTTGATTTGCTAATTCCACAGTCATTATTTCATTTAAATACTCAACTGGACAATTTAACTTACTAACAAAATCTTGAGAAATAAACGATCGAGTTGCTCCCGAATCTATTAACACTTTGGCACATAAAGAATTCACATTAAGCGTACCTGCCACGACATCAGTATCCTGGATAGCGTCCTTCACAGACATATCAAAAACTCTAGCCCTTGGAACCTCATTCATTATTGGAATAGATCTCATTATCCTCAATGCATTACTAACTGGGGCCGGTGTCTTGCAATCCCTGGCTATATGTCCTGGCTTCCCACATTTAAAGCATGTAAATCCAATAGATGGAATCTTAACCACTGGATTCCGGGTAGGCTGATCCTTGTTTACTGGTTCTCTCGCTGGCTGATTGCGGCATTCCCTCTAATAGTGCCCTTTCTGATTACACTTGAAATAAACCACGTTCAACTTATTACAAACTCCTCCGTGTTTCTTCCCACATACCTGACAATTCTTCAAACTTACTTTCATAATCAGCTACCGACATATTTCCTTGTTTTAGCTCTAAAAACTTCAGCTCCATTTGATCCTGAACAAACTGGGGAAAATACTTTTCTAAAAACAATTCTTTGAACCTCTTCCAAGTTCTTCCTTCACTTTAACTAAAGCAAACGACTTCTCTATTTCCTTTAACCAAACATTCGCTTTAATCAGATCTAAGGAACCCTTGAATTTTGGTGGGTTTACCGCCTGAAAAGTTTTAAAAGTTACCTGGGGATTGGTTTGTCTTTGTTGTTGTTGTGTCAGGTGAACTGTTTGTTAAGCCAAGATTTGAAGAATCTGGGCTATTTCTGGGTCTATGGGTCATGGGTTTGCATTCTGGTTTGTATCATCTTGGTGGTTATTGTTGTTGTTGGTTTCTTCATTCTGGTGTTGGTGCGGGTATTTCTTCTGGGAGGCATTTTCTGTAAAGAATCAAACAACTTATTTAGCTTTTAAGTCAAATCCTTTGCATAAAAGAAAAGTTTTGTAAAGCATAAATATCTTTTTTTGAAAACAGTTGTAACTGTTGAACTAAGTAAATTGCATGCTTTTTTATAGAATATAAACAGTTAAGGGAATAGGGTATATGATATCACAGAGGTATAACTGGTGCAATAAGCAAATGACAATACTGAAAAGGAAAAGGTACTGATATATATAGATCAAAAGTTTTAGGTAGTACAAGCGTTAAAACGCTTCGGAAGTAAAAGAAAAAGGGGTACAACAAACCTACTCACTAGTCAGCAGATCTAAGATAACGACTCGTGTATTTTTAAATTATTTAAATATGTAATTATAATAAATAAAATATATGTATTGGTTTCGACTGCTATATGTTGTTTGATTATTATCTATGTGTGATTTATGGTGTACCGGGTTGTCCGCGTGATCAATTATGGAGTCGTATTGAATTGTTTTCACTTTTTAAAGTGAATTTAGAACAAATTTATTTGCATAAATATTCGGAATATCTATAAAATTATTTTTATGGTTTTATAATTATAAAAATTATTTTTAGGATTTTACAAAATTTAAAAATCAATATTTCATCAATTATTTAACCCTGTATGATTTTCTGATTACATTTATTTGTAAAATCTGTATTTAATTCTAGAATTCTTCAAAAATTATGAAACTCATATTTATTTAAGTTTGGAATATTTTGGGAATTTTAAAATTATTCTAGAAATTTTGGGATTAATTTTACTCGCGCGTTGTTTCATTTTATTGATAAAAATGGTTATAAATTGCATTTTAGAAACCAATTTAAAATTATGAAAATTACATTTTTATTTACTTCAGGATATTTACAATATTTTAAAACTCTTTTCGTGATTTTACGAGTTTGTTTTATTCGCAATTCGATTCGTTAAGTTACAAATTTCAGAACGAATTTATGTTAGCAGCCAGTAGTGAGGACACGTGTTTGAGTTTTATGCATTCAGAGACACGTGACTGTTGCTATTAGGTAAAGGGAAAGAAAAAAAGTGATAAACAAAATAAAACACACACATCTTTCACTTTGGGGTTTGCTGCTCTCTGTTCCGCGTTAATCTCTCTGAATTTTTCTCTCTCAAGCAAATCTCTTCCCTCTGTTGGCTTTATCTCGGCTTCATCTATGCCCTCCCTGCTTCGATTCATGGCTGCTTCTTAAATCCCGTTTCCGGTGAGCCGCCATTTTATTCCGGCGAGTCTTGGTGGTCTCAGCTGATTTTGTTTTATTTTTATTTGATTATATATACACGTATGTATATATGTGTGTATATCAATGTGTGTTTCGTGTTGGGTGTGTGATGTGTGTTCAGTGTTGTGTGCATGCGGCGGTGCCGTTGTGTGGCCGCCGTGTAGCCGCTTTGCTACTGGCTCTTTTCGTCCTGTTCTGTGTTACTTTGTTCAATTGTTGATATGGTGTGCGTGATTACACACGCTGGTTGTGAGAATTATTTTTCTGATTGTATTATTTTCTGCAGGAAATGATTTAATTAAATTCGTTAAATAAAAATGATTTCTGTGCGGGAAATTATAAAACCTAATCGATGGAATTCGCGTTGAAAACCCGAAATTAATCGGGTACCCGCGAATTTTACCGCCATCGGCGATGAGCCTTGGCGAGCCAACGGTGGACAGTGATGTTCCAATTCTGAGTCCTAATATAAATAAATAACAAATGTACAAATTTTATTTATGAGTTCAAAGTGAAATAATAGTTATATATTATTATTCGAGATTGGGATTGTGATTGTAATAGTTGATTGATTGTTGGGTTGAACTGGTGGTTGGGACTCGTGATTTGAGTGTTGGATTATGATTGTTGTGAATCTGGTGGTTGGTTTAATGTCGATTGTATTCGACGGGTAGTCCGATAAGCGAAGGAAGCGCTGCCCGATTTTCGGGAACGTACCCTGTAACATATCAGAACTACTAGTCGAATGTAAATAGTTATGTAATAATAACTAAATACTTTGTAAAATATAATGGACAATGTGTTTCCTAAAACGATGAGTATATGTGTTTTCCGAAAATGAATATTGAATCGAGATTTGAGTATATGAATCATGTATAATGCGTGTACTATAGTAATGTATATAAGTACGAGTCGGGATTGTTATCATTTGGGTATGATTGGTATCGAGGATATGTCAAGCATAACCGGGTGCCTAACATATAGTATTTCGACCCTATAGGTTTTAGTCGGGAAACCGAAAGTGGACGTTGGACTAAAGATAACCTAGTGGTCAGTCGACGAGCTCAGTAGAGTTTCAACAGAAAAACCTGAATATCGAAGTCGGATCCAATGTGATCTAGTGGTTGGACGTTAAAGCCTGAGCGGCAGAGTCGGCTCAGGGTTGATCAGTAATAGTTGTAAATCCCTGTAAGGCAAGTACTCCTAAACCTTTTTCGAGATATAATGCAAATATTTCTAAATTCTGTCGTGAAACATTGTTAAGTATTCAAAATAGCTATGTTTTATATTGTAAGTACTTTGAATCATTCAGCCTTAAACCCGAGCCACATCAGTTAATCTTTGAGCCGCAAACCTTATTCTTTGTAAACCATCCCTTGTTGATTTCCAGATACTACACCATACAAATGTGATACTACTCTCCAAATATATAACCACTAAATAACAAACACTGGAACAGAATTGTTTGAACATCCAGAAACTTTTATACTCAACCATACCTTGTGACATCAAAGAACTTGTTAGATATATTTGATAATGTCATGTCTAATATGATTTGTGTTTAGTTTTCAGATCTTACTTAAACAGGACAAATCAGTACTTAACTGGATATCAGCACTTATACTGAAGTCAGAACTTAAGTTGTCAGAACTTAAGTTATCAGCAGATATTTATTAGGAGATAATATCAGGACTTAAGGAGACTTTCAGATAAGGAAGGCGGCTGATTGAAAGGAAAGGAGATCAAGACAAACGCAAGAAGAGATATGCATGAAGAAGGAATTCTATGAAGAATAGAATACTTGGAAGAAAAGATATCTGATTGATATATTTTAGGAAGCAGAATTATATTCCATATCAATTAGCGATTATCTTGTAACTGTGTAGTATATAAACACAGACATAGGGTTTACACTATATGTGTTATCATTATCGAGAATAATATTCATTGTAACCCTAGCAGCTATCATGATATTTGTTCATCACTGAGAGAGGACAGTTCCACATTGTAACAGAGTTTAATAAAGTTTTTTTTCTGTTACTTGTGTTCTTTGAATTCGATTTGATTATGCTATACACTGTATCCAACCCCCCTTCTACAGTGTGTATGACCTAACAAGTGGTATCAGAGCCTATCTGTTCACACACAAACAGTTTAAGATCAAAAAATAATCATGTCTGAAGCAGAAACTCCAACCAAGCCCATCAAAACTGAAGAACCTCCAAAGACTCAAATCCATAGTCGATATGAGGCTATTAGAGTTCCCATACTGAAACCATTTGAATATCCCATATGGAAGGTGATGATGACTATGTTTCTGGAAGCTACAGATCCAGAATATCTTGTCAGAATCAATGAAGGACCTCACAAGCCAACCAAACTCGTTGTTATAGTTGTAGGCGAAGCAACAAAGTCTGGACCAAAGGAGAAGAGTGATTACACTGCTGAAGATATCGCATCAATTGCTAAGGATGCTAAGGTACGACACTTGCTGCATAGTGCCATTGATAATGTAATGTCAAACAGGGTAATTAACTGCAAGACTGGAAAGGAGATATGGGATACCTTGGAGACAAGATGCCAGGGAACGGTTTCGATTAAGAAGAACAGGAAGACTATACTCAGTCAAGAGTATGAACACTTTGACTCAAAGCCTAATGAGTCATTGACTGATTTATATGACATATTTGTCAAACTCTTGAATGATTTGTTACTAGTTGATAAGGAGTATGATCTTGAAGATTCAAACCTTAAATTCATGTTAGCTCTTCCTGAAAGTTGGGATTTGAAGGCTACAATTATAAGAGACAACTATAATCTTGAAGAAACAACTCTTGATGAAATTTATGGGATGCTCAAGACTCATGAACTTGAGATGGAACAAAAAAGCAAGAGGAAAGGAGGAAAGTCAAGGACAGTTACTCTTAAGGCTGAGGAAGAATCCCCCAAAGTAGCTACCTCAAGGAAATGCAAGGGAAAAGCGCTCATCACAAAGTCTAATACTGAGTCATCAAGTTCTGATAGTGATGATGACTCAGAAACTGAAAGCTTGCCTGAAATGGATGCTGATGAAGAGATGATGAAGCAGTGTGCTCTTATAGTGAAAGGAATCACAAGGATTGCATACAGAAAATTCAGGAAGGGAAAGAAGTTTTCCAGGAAAGGTGCAAGTTCTGATAAGAAGAATTTTAGAAAATCTGAAGGCAAAGAAGGGAACTCTGACAGAGGAGATTACACAAATGTCAAATGCTACAACTGTGGTGAGAAAGGCCACATATCTCCTGATTGCAAGAAAGTGAAGAGTGACAAAGGCAAGGCTCTTGTCACAAAGAAGAGAAGCTAGACAGACACTTCAGATTCTGAAAGTGAGGAGAACTATGCCTTGATGGCAAATACTGACAGCAGTTCTGAAGCTGCTGAGTTAAAGGTACCTCAAACTACTTATATCTTTCATACTGATGATATTAATGAGTTGAGAAGATATCATAAAACCATGTTCATTAGTTATAGAGATCAAACTTTAACATGTGAAAGATTAACTTCTGAAAATCTTTCTTGTAAAAAGAGGAATGATTATTTAGAAAAAGAGTTAGTTATGTTCCATCAAACTCAGAAAGATAGAGATGATGCTTTCTATGTTAGGGATGAAGTACTTAAAATGAATGAATCTCTAAAAACTGAGTTAGAAAAGGAAAGAGAGATTATCAGGACTTGGACTAACTCTGGCAGAACAACTCAGAATTTGTTAAGTAGTGGAAACTGGAAAGAGGGCTTAGGTTATGGAGATGATAAGAATGATAAAGGAACTGTAGAAATTAAGCCTATAGTTGTTAAACAAAAGCCAAAGGTAAAACCTGTTAAGTTTGTAGCTATAAAGTGTGATACTGAGAAATCAGAAGTTAAAGAGGAATTAACTTCTGACAAACTAAAACAGGAAAAGCCAACTGAAGTTAACGTAGGCTTAATGACAAAGAAGCAGCTTAAGCATAAGCTGAAAGATGTTATGAATGTAAACAAGGTAAAGTCACCTAGAAAAAATAGGAATGGAAAGGAAGGTGTGAATAAAAGCAGTGATTATAAGCATGTTCCTAATGCTCCTAGAAAAACATGTCATAATTGTGGAAGTTCTAACCATCTGGCTTCTTTTTGCAGGAAGATTAAGAACATAAACTCCTTACCTTCAAAGTCAGGAGTTAGGAGTCAGTCTGTTAGATATAGGCCACAAAATCCTAGTTTTTATTGTGGTAGTTTATGGCATTCCATTTATACTTGTAAGGAATATCATAGTTTGTACTATGATTATTATCAAATAAAACCTTCTTTAAAGAAAGTTAGCATTGTTCCTTCTAGTGTAAGTTCTGATACAAAGTCTGATAGTGTAAATGCTGATAAGAAAAATGTTAACATAAAATGTTAACAAACTTAATAAGGCCAAAGGATCCAAGCTAGTCTGGGTCCTTAAAACTAATCATTAGTGGTCTTTGTAATTGCAGGGCAACAAGGAAAACATCCTAGTTCTGGACAGTGGATGTTCAGGATATATGACTGGAAATAAAGCCCTGCTATCAGACTTTGTGGAGAAAGCTGGCCCAAGTGTTTCTTATGGAGATGGCAACATTGGAAAAACACTGGGATATGGCAATATCAATCTTGGGAATGTTATCATTAAAGAAATAGCTCTGGTCTCAGGAATTAAACACAATCTGCTCAGTGTTAGTCAAATCTGTGACAAAGGTTATCATGTGGATTTCTTTGAAGAACACTGTGAAGTTGTAAGCAAATTTACAGGCAAAGTTGTTCTAAAAGGATACAGGCATGGTAACATTTATGAAGCCAAGCTTTAAACAAGTACTGATGGTTCTGCAATATGTCTGTTAAGT
Organism: Apium graveolens; assembly: GCF_009905375.1. Classification (NCBI taxonomy): domain Eukaryota; kingdom Viridiplantae; phylum Streptophyta; class Magnoliopsida; order Apiales; family Apiaceae; genus Apium; species Apium graveolens. The sequence continues at coordinate 87,160,265 of NC_133654.1, read as the reverse complement.
AGAGCATCAATTGAAGAAAGCTGGAATTGGCACAAGAAACTCTCTCATTTAAATTTCAACAATATAAATGAACTAGTCAAGAAAGATCTTGTGAGAGGACTGCCAAAATCAGTATTTGCTTCAGATGGCCTTTGTGATTCATGTCAGAAGGCTAAACAAAGAAAATCTTCATTCAAGAGCAAGACTGAATCATCAATTCTTGAGCCTTATCACCTACTACATGTAGATCTATTTGGTCCAGTGAATGTCATGTCTATTGCAAAGAAGAAATATGCTATGGTCATAGTGGATGAGTTCACAATATACACATGGGTGTATTTCTTGCACACAAAAAGTGAAACAACATCTATCTTGATTGATCATGTCAAGAAACTAGATAAATTGGTCAAAGATTCAGTGAAGATAATAAGAAGTGATAATGGCACTGAGTTCAAGAATTTGATTATGGAAGAGTTCTGCAAAGATCATGGAATCAAGCATGAATTTTCTACTCCTAGAACTCCACAGCAAAATGGACTGGTTGAAAGAAAGAATAGAACTCTTATTGAAGCTGCACGAACAATGCTTGATGAAGCAAAGCTACCAACCTATTTTTGGGCTGAAGCTGTATAGACTGCTTGTTTTACTCAGAATGTAACACTCATTAACAAGCATAGAAAGACACCATATGAGATGGTGAAGAAAAAGAAGCCAAATCTGAAGTATTTTCATGTATTTTGATGCAAGTGTTTTGTTCTTAAGACTCATTCTGAACAGCTATCCAAATTTGATTTAAAAGCTGATGAAGGAATTTTTGTTGGATATCCACTTTCCACAAAAGCCTTTAGAGTCTACAATTTAAGAACAAGGGTTGTCATGGAATCTATCAATGTCTCCTTTGATGACAAGAAGATTACTGGACTTGAAGATTTCAATGATCATGATCAGCTGAGATTTGAAAATGAAGACTTAAATTCTGATACTGAAAATCCTGACAGTCTAAATCCTGATACTGCAAACTCTGATGGATTAAACTCTGATGTTATTGAAACTGTGGTGACTACGCCAAAGGAAGATGCACATGTGCAGGAGGAGCATACTGAAGATACAACCACATCTCAAGAAACATCAGAACATACAACTGGCTCTTCAAGTTCTGATTCATCAAGTTCTGATAAGCCGAATTCTGATAATTCTGAAAACTTAAATTCTGAAGGATCCAACTCAAAGAGCATAGTTTCAGGGGAAGCATCAGAAAATATTGAAGAAGACAGCATGGATCATGGGGGAGCATCCAGTTCTAGAGAAAACCTTCCATCTGCAAGGAAGTGGACTAAATCACATACACCTGATTTAATAATTGGAAATCCTGATGCAAGTGTCAGAACTAGAACAGCTACTTCAAGTGAATGTCTCTATAATTCTTTTCTTTCTCAGACTGAACCAAAGATAGTGGAAGAAGCTCTTCAAGATGCTGATTGGGTGCAAGCAATGCAAGAAGAGTTAATGAATTTGAAAGAAATAAAGTCTGGACCCTAGTGCCAAGACCATAGAACAGATCTGTTGTTGGTACAAAGTGGGTGTTCAGAAATAAAACTGATAGTGATGGCATAATAACAAAGAATAAAGCAAGGCTGGTTGCAAAAGGATATTCTCAATATGAGGAAATTGATTATGATGAAACATTTACACCAGTTGCTAGATTGGAAGCCATAAGGGTATTTTTGGCTTATGCTGCTCACAAAAAGTTTACAGTCTTTCAAATGGATGTGAAAAGTGCTTTTCTCAATGGAGAATTGGAAGAGGAAGTATATATTGAACAACCTCCAGGTTTTGTAGATTCAAAATTTCCTAATCATGTGTACAGACTAGACAAAGCACTTTATGGCCTTAAGCAAGCTCCAAGAGCATGGTATGAGACTTTAGCTCAGTTTCTTCTGGAAAGTGGATTTAACAGAGGAGCTATTGACAAAACTCTGTTCTACCTCAACCATGGAAAGGACTTACTTTTGGTGCAGATATATGTTGATGATATCATTTTTGGTTCTACAAATGACAGAATTTGCAAGAAGTTTGCCAAACTGATGCAGTCAAGATATCAAATGAGTATGATGGGGGAACTTAGCTATTTTCTGGGCCTTCAAGTCAAGCAGAATAAAGAAGGCACTTTTATTTGTCAATCCAAGTACACCAAAAATTTGCTGAAGAAATTTGGAATGCAAGATTGTTCAAGTGCATCCACTCCCATGACCACTGCAACAAAATTGGATAAGGATACTGGTATATCAGTAGATATTACTGATTAAAGAGGTATGATTGGCTCTCTACTCTATCTAACTGCTAGTAGACCTGATATCATGTATGCTACCTGTCTTTGTGCAAGATTTCAAGCAGATCCAAGAGAACCTCACTTAACAGATGTGAAAAGAATTTTCAAGTATCTTAAGGGAACAACTAATCTGGGATTATGGTATCCTAGAGAATCAGACTTTAAGCTAATAGGTTACTCATATGCGGATTTTGTAGGATGCAAAATTGATAGGAAAAGCACAGGTGGAAGCTGTCAATTTCTTGGAGGCAGATTAGTTTCTTGGTTTAGCAAGAAATAAAAGTCAATTTCCACATCAACTGCACAAGCAGAGTACATTGCTGCAGGAAGCTGTTGTGCACAGATTCTTTGGATGAAGAATCAGTTACTGGATTATGGGTTAACATATTTTAAAATCCCTATTTACAATGATAATCAAAGTGCTATTGCTATGACAGGTAATCCAGTTCAACATTCAATGACAAAGCACATCAGTATTAGGTACCATTTCATAAGGGAATATGTGGATGAAGGTATAGTGGAATTGCACTTTGTTCTAACAGATCAACAACTAGCTGATATCTTCACAAAACCACTTTGTGAAGCTACTTTTACAAGATTGGTAAATGAACTTGGAATGGTTTCAGGTTCTTTCTCTAAGTCTGCTTAGTTTATGATTCTATTTTATCAGACTTTATGATCAGTATTTACAGATATTACTATCTTTGTGTAATCTGTGCTTAATTGAAAACTGCTTAAGTATTGATTGTTTTCTGATGTGAATTTCTAAACTCTGATAGTGAGATGAATGTTTCTGTGACTATTCAATCCAATGAGGATAACTATGCTAGATGCTGACCTAGTAGTCTTTAATAAACTAAAGATCCCATGTTTGAAGTAATTGTTTATGTGGAAATCTTTTAACACAAGGAAATTCTGATATTGAGCTTAGTTAAGTTTACTTTGTCTATCTTATTAATAAGTCAAAAACTAGAATAATGCTTCTTATCTATTAAGTTCCGATGTTAGTAAATCCGGTGAATGTACTAAGTGCTGATAAACCTCACTTATCAAAAGAAAAGGAAAAGAAAAATAAATAAAAATCAGGTACTCCTTTGAGATCTAGAGTAAAAATGTGGAAGGGAAGACCCAAGTGCATTTCTGGTATTAAGTAATATGCATCAGAAAAGCAAAATAAATATTTTCTTGGTGACTTTTAACACTCTATGATTACTGGAGAAATACTCTGATAATAGCATAAATTCTGATAAGCAGTCATGACTCACTTATAATAAGAAGCCACTGTAAAATGGAATTTCAAAAGATGCATAAAATGAGCACAAAACAGTTGAGGTGGACTCATGCATGAACTCATTCTAAAGTAGACTTCAGAATCATGACAGATTTTGAGCAAAGTTCTTAGTTATGCCTTATTTCCAAGATGTACTGAAGTGAATCAGACTTTAATCTTTATCTGATATTTAGCTTACTGCACACACATACACTCCATATGAATGATGAAAATTACCGTGGTGATAAATGTTCTTTTAGATGAACAGTTTAAGTGTCAGTTGCATAAATTCTGAGGACAAGTTCTGATGGAAGTTCTGATGATTAAGTTCTGAAGAGATGAAATCAGAATTTGTGTGAAGAATTACAGAAATAGGCATTCACCTTTCGAGTTAAGGAATCATGTTCTGCTGACTGTTAAGTTCTGATATAAATCTAAGTTCTGATATTAAATCATGATTCTTTACTTGACTTATATGTGGTTAAAATCTGAAACAGTCTTATTTAAAATCGGAATATGTTTGGGTGAGATATTAACAGTCAACATAATTTGGGTTAGTGGTACTCGTCTATGAACAGTAATTTTTACTTGTTTCGTGTGCGCATTAAATCCTATTTTTAAGCTTCCAATGGTTGTTATTATTCTCATCAGTGTAGGGAGATGAGGTATAATTATTTTTACCTATAACCATTCAATTTTCCTTGCGTCTCTTAGTATTCTATTGGTTATATAAACCAACACCTCATTCCAGCCAACACATCTCTCATTTTCTCTCAAACTCATTTTCTTACTCACTCATCAAAAACATGGTTCATTTCAACTTAGTTCTGAACTATGACACTTTCACTATCGAGTTGAGGTGTACTGAATGGCAGCAGGAGTGGCATGTCACTGCCATTCCCGATGAAATCTGGGACTCAGTTCCTCAAGAGGTTCTCACAGACCTCTTGTTCTTCTATATGGACTATCATCGCCATCTTAAATGTCTAGAAGAGGAAAGGAGAGAAGCTCTCCGACAGCAGGAGCGAATCATTCATCTTGATGTTCTCTTTGTTGAGAGTAGGAAGAAGAAATAATTGCAGCTATCCATTTCTCTTCACCGTCAGCTTTGTCCATCGTCTTAGACTAGGACTAAAGCTGTTGATGTTAGGATTTGTAGCTTAGGACAATCTTGTAATTTTAAGCATGTAATTTATATTTCATGAAATGTATTTGCTCAATATATTAATGAAATTTTATATTTTTGCAAGATTTTATCTCTGAGTCGCTTCATATTCTGATAATATTATAAATCCTGATACTAACCATATTCTGATGACCTTTTTAGCTCTGATACAAATAAAGTTCTGATTCTGACGTGGCAGTATTTATTTACTTGGTTTATTTATGTTCATTCTCTCATTGGTCATACTTTTACAGAATATTGGTAAAGCAATAATAATAATTTATTTAGTGGGAACAATTTTAAAATTTAAAATAAAACTGAACGTCCTTGATTAATGGGATTACTTGGTATGTGGAACGGTTTTTCTCCTTGAAAAACTGCATGTGATAAGTAATGATTACTGAATACCCGTTCCCATTAATTATCTTTTACTGCTGCATGTCTGACATGTGTCTCGACGGTTACTTTTTGTGTATAAGTAAAAGAGAGAAAAGATTGTCAAATCTTTTATTTACTTTCATATTTTATCTCTCTCCCTTTACTTTTATTCTCTCCTATCTACTGACAATTTTTCATACTGACATTTTATCAAACACCTTACAGGCAATTTTCTATTTCATGAATTTCTCATGGCACCCAAGGATAGGGCTGTGCATTCGGTTAACCGAAACCGAAACCGAATTTTTTTTCGGTTAACCGAAACTGAAATATTGTAAAAACCCTGCCGAAAACCGAACCGAAATTTATTCGGTTTAAAACCGAAACCGAAATAAATAAACCGGTTATTACCGAAACCGAAATAAATAAACCGAATTTCAAAATAAAAGGCTAAATTTATCCAAAAATAATTAGAGAATTTAAGTTTACAAGCAGCAATTTCAAACAAACAGAATTATAAGTTTTTGATACTTCATAACATCAGTTTGCATTCAAAACAAATACAACTTGGCTAATATAAAATGAGTCTGAAAATTGAAATATAAGGAAATCTCAAATTTAAATGCTTGGCACTTGGCAGCAGTTGGCAGTGCACTTGGCAGATGATGTGATGAAACATTGAAACTGGAATCTGCAAGACTGCTACTCAGTCCAAATTCCAGACTCCAGAGAACCAGACTCCACATGTTGCATTGCTCCAGTGCTCCTGGCCTCCTGGTCCTGGCTCCTGCAAGGCTGCAACTGCAAGTCTGCATTTGGATAAAAATATAAAGAATTAGATCTTACAACATACTCATTACTCAGGTGTGAATTATCTTTAATAAGCTAGCTACTGCCTACTGGATTGTATTCTGATCCACCACCCAAAAATGCTTGTCAGAAAGTCGGTAGCTTTAGTTCGCAAGTTTAAGTTATTCGGTTATGTGTTTGTAGAAAGAAAGTATAGACTGTAGTGTATAGTACATATTTGATGAGTGATGATGTCTGTAGTCTGTCTGTAGATATAAATTATAATATATAAATAATAAATTATTATTACTTATAAATAATTTCGGTTAATCTATTCAGTTTTCGGTTAACCGCGGTTAAAAACCGAAAAACCGAAAAACCAATTTTTTAAAAAATCATTACCGAAAACTGAACCGAATTTCATATTTTGGTTAACCGAACCGAAATAAAATTGGTTATTCGGTTCAGTTTTCGGTTAACCGAACCGAATGCACAGCCCTACCCAAGGACATAATTTTTTATGGAGCTACGTTTGTTCCTAATAACTTCTCTGCTATTCTTAGCAAGTCAGAAGCCACATCCGAACTTCATTTCATTCAGGACTTTCTTGCTAGTTCTGATATTGGGTATGCTCTGACTGAACCTAAAGCATTCTCTGGTACTCAAGTACTGGAATTTTGGCGAAGCGGAGTATATGATGATGGTGGTGCTCAAGGGTCCCCAAGTATTATTTTTTCATCAGAGGAGGATGAGTATGTTGTGACTTTGTCTACGGTTCGAAAAGCACTGCAGCTACCTGAGAACTGCGTTTATTCTACTGTTGAAGAGCCAGTTCTTCAAAACATGATGGCCAATCTGGGATATGAGAGGACATTGGCAAAGCTGGGCCAGTTGAAGAGATCTTTCATAAGGAGGGAATGTAGTTTCTTCTTTGATTGCATAACCAAGGCTTTTGTAAACAAATGTTCCAATTTTGATGCAATTCCCATATTCAGCCAGCAAATCGGGTATGCTCTCATAAATCAAACTGATTTTAACTATGCAAGTGTTGTCTTAGGTTTCATTGGGGAGAGAATGAATGAAGATAGATCTACTGTTTATTTTGCTAAATTCTGTCAGCTTATCTATAGTTTCTGTTGTGATAATAAGCCCCAAAATGCTAGTGAATTAATTTCATCATTCAGAATAGCTAAAAGAGCTTTAACTGACTTATTATCTACTGATAATAAGAAGGATGTGTTAAGACCCCTCTTAATTCCTTTATCTGTCAAACAAGCCTTAATAACCTATGATCCCGTTAAGTACACTGCACTATATCCTGATGTTCAACCATCTGAACCTCATCCATCAGCACCTACCACCTCTACTCAACCACCTCAAACTTCTCAACCTCAACCTTCAGATCCTACAGTGCAGCCTTCATCTTCCAAACCTAAGAGGACTAAGAAAGTACCTCAAACACAACAGAAGAGATGGATATTCATTCTGTGAGATGAATCAGATGTTGACGAACAGGTTCCTGTATCAGAACTTGTTGTTCTAGAAGCTGAGAAAGTCTCTTCTCAGGAGGATGTTGATATTGGGAGTTCTAGGCCCCTCAAAAGGCTTAGAAAGCGTAATTCTGATGATACAGCTCCTACAGTCTCCTTAAAAGCTAAAAGATTCAAAATATTGGTAAAAAGGCCTGAAGATTCTGGTAAAGGAATGGAAGCAGCAGCTAAGGAAGGGGTGTAATAACCCTAATTTTTGGAAATTTTTGAAACCCTTATGAATAGTGTTTTTTCTGAATGAGAAAACTTTTCATGCCACACTATGTAGGGGTTCTGTTATGGATATTCTGAGATTTTATTAGTACTCTATATGGTATATAAGTGTATGTAAAGATCGTCAGAATCCAATTCCGAACACTTTGATTTTTCCCGAAAATCCACTAGATACGGAAAGAATTGAGTATAAGGTAACATGATTAAAAGGATTTAAATTCAAGGATTATAAGAGAGGATCATAAAAGGAATATAATGTATTGAGAAAGGTTAAGGGAACCCAAATAATAAGATCCCGGGTATGATCCCTCAAACGATAAACGAGAACGAAAGTTAAGTGAACCGTATAACAGATCAGCGGTCATTAGCCAAGTAATTAAGAGCTAATCAAAGAGGTTAGTGATGATGATGTCACCACACCAACAAGAAGATGACAAGTGTGGGAAGATGACATAGGAGGATGACATAAGCATGACCAAAGGGAAGGTATTGTTGGTTGATTTCAAGCCACACAAATTTTACCATGGTTAAAAGGTAATTAACAAAACAAAAGGATATCAACCAAGCTTTTTATGCACAAAGATCAAGAAAACAAAGCAAGCTTCTCTCTCCCCCCTTTTCATCTTCTTCATTTCGAATTTTTCACCAAAATGGTGAATTAGAAATTCAAAACACAAGCTATACTCCATGGAAAATTATAAGGTTTGTTTCTTTGGATCCTATATTTCATAACTAAGAAGAGCAAGTAGTTTGAGTGCTTGAATCAAAGGTTTTCTATCTCAAACAAATCATTTTAGTTTAGGGTGAATAGTAACTTTCAAGAACAAATTTGTGATTCTTGATTTTATTTGCAAGGTCAAGGTAGCTTAAGCATATATTAAGGCTTCCATGGACATTCCAAGGATCTTTCATGGATTAAAAGCTTCAAGGAAGGTATAATCTCTTAACCAAGATTTGTTATTGAATGTTAAGAGCATAATATGAGTAATATAGTTCATGAGAGGCTTGATGGTTGTGTATGTAGAGATTAGTTGGTTTTGGGTTGTTTTTGGAGTTGTAAATCTTGGTTGTTGATTAATGAACTTAAGTGTAGTTTAAATTCATGATAAAGAATAGTATAAATTGTTAATGTTGAGTTGTTGGGGCTGTTATGATAAAGTATGGATGGAGTTTGGATTGGGTTGTGAATTGGGGTTGGATTGTGGTTGTTTTGAGTTGGTTTAAATTTGGGAAATCGCGTAAACATAGCCGTCGTAATGTCCGATTTACCGTAGACTGTTTTTGTTCTTAACATCAGAACCCTTGAACTCACTGCTAGGTTTTGACCATTGTCATGTTTAGATAGCTCATGTTACGAGCTTCGTTTTGATATGTAGTTCGTTCGATTCCGATGCACGGTTTAGGAGAAACGACCGTTTCAAGTAACGGCGTTTCGCGAACGAAACTTTTCCCCTCGCCTTACTTTGAAATGTAGGTTAAAGACCAAAAAGGGTTAATTAATGCATGAAACATTTATGGTAAGTGTTTTAGGCAGTTGGTAAGTCACTCGCGAAGGAATCGCTTTAAAACTCGTAAAGGTTAAATTATTAAAAATGGTGGAGCCGAGGGTACCCGAGTGACTTAAGCGAATCAGTGAGAGCAAAACAAGCGTTAGAGTCTAAGTTAGTTAAAGTATAGATTTACAAGTGACTTTGGTTTAATTCCAACTTACTTGTTGATTATAGGTTACCAGACTCGTCCCGAGCCATTCGTAACCCCCAGTCGCTCAGGCAAGTATTCTATCCGTTATACTGTTGTTGTGATGAATACACTTGTATATGCATTATCTTGCGATAGATGCATGTTGGTTATTTAGCAAATTCTTGCGATATATTGTAGCATGTGATATGGTATATATGCATGCCTGTTTCATATTCTTGAAATATATATCTGTTGGTTCAGTTGATAATACCTATGCTAGAGGATAGCGGTATCTTGCATATACCCTTAGTATAGGGACCCAAAGGTGAAAATATTTTCTAAAACCGGGAGTCGAGGATCCCGAGTAATCTTGTATATATATGGATATGGATATATATATATATATATATATATATATATGGTTATAGTTTTCCAAACTATTAATCGAATAAGGTTTATTCGATAACTTTAAACTTTATTTTATTATTGAATATTATTTCGAATATTATTCGAGGACTTATGACTCCTTTTATATTATTTATTGAATATTATTTGAATATTCATTCGAGGGCTTATGACTCTTTTATATTATTTATTGAATATTATTTGAATATTCATTTGAGGATGTATGACTCCTTTATTTTATTTAATGAATATTATTTATAATATTCATTCGAGGTATTATGACTCAGCTTATTTTATTTATTGAATATTATTTGAATATTCATTTGAGGATCTATGACTCCGATTATTTGCTGAGATATATTCTTTATTTTATTAAAGAATAAGATGTCAATAATCAAACTTATTTTCGATTATTCAAATAAAGATAATACTTTCATATAAGTATAGCTTTGGTTAATTAAAACTCGTTTCAAGTATAAATTCTAATACTTCTACTTCAATTATTTTTATAAAGACTATTCTTTATGGGAATATTATTTAATTAATAATATTCAGATATTTTCTAATATTCTGGGGACTGATTTACTTCATTAAATCAGCCTTACTCCAAACACTCTTTAAAGTGTTTTCGAGTCTTCAAAATGATTTTTAAAAGTCAGAGCGGATCCCAAAACTCATTTTTATATTTAAGATCTTCCTTTTTAAAGGGGATTTAAATACTCGCTCAAAACCTGGGGAATCCGGCTCTGTGGTGTATTTAATATTCGCAACGAGGTTGCAGATTTGGTAAATGAATTGATTACTTGCCCAATGTTCGGGAAGTAAGCCCATCTCATTGAGTCGGCATAAGCGACAGGCCGGGGTACGGTCTATTATTGTGTAAGTGGCTGGGTGGCAGTCCATCAACGCGTGAGGGGCCGGGGTACGGTCTAGCGCGAGGTCCTAATGCGGCCAGGGTGATGACCGGTGAGGAATTCATCCATCTACAGTAGAAAAGGTTACTTATTGGTATCTTTGCCTGATCAGCAAGATATCGGGTTTATGCCAAAATTCTTTTCCTTTCCAAAATTCATTGGATGTTTCAAACTCTGTTCATACTTTGCATAACAGAGGTTCCAGGAAATGTTTAAAGGGATATATATATGTGGATATATATATATATCGGGGCTAAATAAAGTATCTCATAACTTTTTCATTCAATAATATTTCAAAGATTGAATCTATTCAAGTCTTATCTTGTGGTCTCATCAGTGGGATGAACTTTTGAAATTGATTATAACTTGAACGGTGGTAGTTCAAGTAGTATTTGGGAAGGATATAAGTGTAGTGAAGTATTTGGTAACTTCATCTTTTAAACTTATATCTAATTAATAATTGTCTTATGAATGACAAAGATTTTCAGAAAAACGTTGAGACAAGGTTAGATATATGAGATCACCTTGCAACGATATTTTTATACAGTTATACAATGGGACTTTGTGTATATTATGCATGGAAGAGGACTTCCATTACTTTGAAAAGTATATATGTATATATACTGAATATTTTGCGACTTCATCGCATTAAGATATCAAACTTGGTTCATTTCTTTTGACCAAGATTTTCATGAGTATTATGAGTAGACTCATATACTATTAATCATTATACATATTATTTTGGTGGGCTTGCTGCTCACCCTTGCTTTCTTCTTTCATCACACAACATCAGATAGATAAGATGAACAGGACCAAGCTCCCAATTCGCGATCGGATAGGAAGCGTTTCGCAGCTTCCTATAGGCATTGAAGTCACTGTAGCTGAGGTAGGGAACTACCAATAGACTAGGCTTCAACTTTTGATGTACCAGATTTATGTATATTTATGAATTGTAATAATGGCAATGAAATGTAAATTTATTCAGAACCTTTTTAAGGTGTATTGACATATAATTGTGGAATAAAACGACTTGTGATTATTTTTGGATGTTCATCTCTGAGACTATAACGTGTGGTGTGTGTGTTTATTGTGGGGTCACAGTGCAGAGTAGTTGAGAAATTATTAAGATTGGGTGTTAATAAGGGAAATGGAACTCGTGACAACCCGGATCCCCGACCCCGGATCTGGGGGTGTTACAGAAATGGTATCAGAGCTAAGCGTTATAAACCTCAGAGATGATGGGACGTTAAGATAATAAGGTAACTAAGAAAATAAGAACTCTTGCCAAGTTCATAGTCGGGCTACCTAACGTAGCACTGACAGTTAAAACCCTTATGGGAACCCTTATAAATATCGTGATAGAAGCGTAGTTCGTTATCGTAGATGGTAGCGGGACTCCGAACCCTGAGGTTGAGGAGCAACAGCGCGATGATGTTTATTACTAATTGGAGATCGGATTGTGGATCCGATAGAGTGTCCTAATGCAGGACCGGATGATGTTGATATTGAGAATGTAACGGTTGAGGATGTTGTCCTAGAAGGGATAGTTGCTGAGAAGGATCCCATGGAGGATCCTGACAAGAATGAATAAAGGACCACTGATGAATTGATGACCATGGTTAGGTCGACTACCAGAGGTAGGATTGGTCGGTCACTACCAGAGGTTCGTTCAAGTTTGTAAAGATAGTAGCCCCTTTAACGCGGCTTACTCATAAGACTGAGAAGTTCGAATAGGCAGAGAAATGCGAGAGCAGCTTTTAAGAACTGAAGCAAAGGTTGGTGACGGCCCCTATGTTGGCGTTACCGGAGGGAAAAAGGAGATTTTGTGATTTGTAAGTGACACTTCGCATAAGGAATTAGGGTGCTTCTTATATAGCACAGCAAGATAATCGCGTATGCGTCAAGACAATTAAGGGAATTTAAAATTCGATATCCCCACCCATGAGCTTGGGCTCGTGGCAATAGTTTTGCCCTAAAGATTGGAGGCACTACTTGTATGGAGAGAAGTGCGAGATTTACCTAAGCCATAAGTACTCTAGTACATTTTCACGTAGAAAGAGCTCAACATATGCCAGAGGAGGCAGTTAGAGCTAATCAAGAATAATGATTGGGAGATTCTTTATCATTCGGGGATAGCCAATATGGTGGCTGATGCCCTTAGTAAAAAGGAGAGACTCAAGATGATAATGTCTTTTGGAGAGTTTATAAGAGATTTTGAAATAGAAGTGAAGGTAACCGGAACCGGTACCGAAAAGCTGTTTGAGATTGCAATACAGCCCGAATTATTGGAAAAGATCATATTGTGCCAGAAAAAGTTATGAATGAAGGCAGGGAGCCAACAATTAGATAAAAGATTAATATCGAGAAAGATGATAAGGGAATAATGAGGTATTCCTATAGAATTTGGGTTCCAAATGTTTAAGAGCTTAAAGATGAAATCTTAGATGAAAGCTAGTTTGAGGAATAAGAGTTAGAGCAAACCCTGAATGTGATAGTCAGGGAGGACGCCATCAAGATAGAAGGAACCCATAACATAATGAAGTGGAAAATGAGGATTTTAACGTACAAGATAACCCCAAGTATGGGAGAAGGATGAAACATTCCATACTAAGGAAACGGAAAGTCGAGTAAGGAAAGGAGACCCGAGACGGTACTCCAATACGGCAATTCATGGACCTGTCTAAAGAGAACTTAGACTATTATCCCCAACCACCACCCTGAGGGGACAATGCGGCAGGAAATTCTTTCATGACCTTTAAAGCGTTAAGCTCTCAGAGTTCCAAGGAACAAGTTGACCTAGTCGAGGCAAGAGCCCGGCTAAAGGAAATATAGGAATCATTTGAGATTCTAAATGATTGACGAACCACAAAGGACTGTTTTTGTCACTTACCCTCCTAAGAGAGAGGCCACCCGCTGGTGAAAGACCAAGAAAGGCACGGAGCCAGAGGTTATGATAAACTGATTAAAGTTCAGCCAATTGTTTTTGGGAAAGTAATTCCCAAGGTTATAGAGAGAGTGTAAAAGCTTTAGAGCCAGAACAAAGGCATACGAGTATGATGAATGGTGAATTTAAGTTGTAAAAGTTGTCAAGATTCGTTCTGAGGACACGAATCCAGAATGACGGGATGTTTGAAATCAATGCTTATGTTGTGTTGGTTCATGAAATAACGATAAGAGAAAGGAATATAAAGGCAAGAGAGTTTGAGGAATGATAAGGGAGTTGGGCATGAGGAAACCCTAAAGACTCGTACGAATAGAAATAGAAGAGTATGTAATCGTCAGGATGAGGGTGATTCACCATGAGTTAAAATTGATGGTTGAAGGCATAAGAGATGCATATATTTTATCCCCTTTAAGTTGGGAGGATTCGAGGAAACATTGAGATAGTTCGAAGGATAAACAATGAGACGCGGATAGACTGAGGAGACAAGGAAGTAAGAAACTAGGAAAATAGGATGAAGGAAGTGACCTTCAAGAATGAGAAATGTAAGACCGGTGGCATGATACCCAGAAAGGGAGACGCCAGGTATGAAAGATATCCCAACATTGAGGTGACTGTTGAGATAAACAACAAAAGTAAATAAGGATTTTTATAGAAGAAGTTCACGTTGAACACGACTAATATCTTCCAGATCATCCATGTGATCATTACCAAATCAGGAAAGAAAAGCGGATAACCATTTTTATCTTTTGGAGGCCATGTGGATTGACCTTAACTTGAATAAGGATGCTATTGTGAAATTCGGTATAGACTATCAAGGTGGAAATGATTGAATAAGATACCCTTATCAGGGATATATGACTTTATTTATCCATGGAAGGATGCTTGTACCTTTTTAAAGGTGGAATTAAGGATAGAACATCGGTAACTTAAAACGAATCCTAGGAGAATGCATAAAGGTTGGCATTTCACCCTTAATAGGGATAGTATGAGTTTTGACAGTATGAATTGGAAAGGATTAAGGTAATAATAACCTTTAAGGATCAGTGGAGAAATTTTTCAGAAGTATATAGACAATGGTTCTAGTATCAGTAAATGGTATTTTGATATGCCCTGTATATAGGGAATACAGGAGGAACGATTGAAGGATAACCTTAAAGGTTTTACAAGGAGAAAGGAAATATTCGAAATTCTCAAGAATAAAAATGTTGATAAAGGAAATATGACATAATTATAATGATGCCAAGTGGGGCACGTGTTAAACCACGAGAAAGTATGGATCGAACCAGTAAAGGTCGAAATTATTCAGGGCAATTAAGACTTAAGATAAAAGATGTTCTAAGTATGATTGAGAGTCAGTCGTGACAGTGATTAACCTCTAACGACTGAGGCAATAACTTATGGAAAATGGTGATATTTTTTTTTTACTCATCAGATTTTAAGGAATACATCTTCACAAAAGCAGTGATTGAAATAAGGTAGAAAATTTATTTGGAGGTGGTTAAAATGACATTGACTGTAAGGAAATTTTACTATCAGGAAAGGCCAAAGAGGTGGCCGACACTTTAAAGGTAAGAGGATAATTATAGGCGCTTGTGCCAGAGGAATACAGTGATGATGGTTAAAACTGTGAAGGTTGTATTATGGTTTGGAAGATTGACATTCCTTCTGATGACTGTGCAATACCCAACCGTAATAGTAGTTGGTAAAAGTTTAATTCGTGTAATCGCCATAAACGGGCTATCTATCTTAGGAGGTCCTATCTTGGGATAAGCCAGGACCATATTTCCAAAAGGACTAGACGAACCTTTGAGTTAAGTCTTCTATTTAAGGCATATGATTAAGAATGGTATTAACCTGCTATCGTTGCTTTGATTGAAACTCTTCTGCAATTTTATCTGCTTCACGTCATGAATGTACGTCAGGATCAGGAGTGTTCTTCATGAATCAAGAACGGTGATCATGTTACCTCCTTAGAAGAATTCGATATGATATGAATGGACTCCGTATGGTTAGCTATTAAGATTTCATGGAAAGTGAATGATGACAGTGGGTCAGTGGTGGACCATAGTAAGGCAGCAATGATTCTGCGAGTAGTGAGCTGATTACAACCGTGAGAGTTGTATTGGAATGGGTGTTGAGATTGAGTACCACTAATCGGGTCGTGGTAGTGTATAAGTTATCATTGATAGACTAATTAAGTAAAGTATCTACCTAGTGAATAATTATTCTTTCTTATCAATAGAGAGTCGTATTATTATACGAAGAAGGTTGCGGTATAGAAATGGATTCTAGTAACGATGAGGTCTAGAATGAGATCCCAGATTCGATTTTCGATATCGAGGGAGTTTCAAAGGTGATTGTGTATAAGCTCGAAGAAGAGCATGGGTCCATAGAATGATGGACGGAATAGAAATATTTAGGCATGGGAAATACGATGCTATAATACTTGATGCTGATATAAATACGTTTATGTTTTGTTCTCCTATGACAAACCTCTATAATTCAGAGGTAGGTTCCAAGCCAGATATTTTATGGCAGTATATATATATATATATATATTTTATATATACAATTCTCTTCAGTTCGTTCTTTTCTCTTCTTTTCATTTCATGTAATCTGAGAAGAACAACCCTTCCAGAAGGGGAGGTATTGCCGAATGACTATCTATCTGTGTGATAAAAGCCTAGTAGGATACCATCTATTGTTTAATTGCTTGTCAAGTACTAAAGGCTGGCCACCTTCTGTACTAACTATGCAATATAACAAGTGTTCATGATCATAGTGATCTCTCAACAAATTCCTTTACTTCTATTTGATTGATCAAATTTTGGAAAATAGAAACAACTGAAAAAGGAGTAATAAAGTAGTGGTAGTATGCGGAATGGAAACACATTCGTGATACTAAGGTTGTCGTGGTCATTAAAAGGTTATAGAACGCTAACGAGCAAAAGTATAACTAGTATAATATTAGGAACGGAAGGTTGTAGCGATTACGAACTAGAAAAGAATGGGTATTAAGAAGCAAAAGCTCTAATGCTAAATGCTATAATGAGAGTCTGTGCAATAGACTTGAAAGAATTTGGAATGATCACTTAACGCGGATTTAGTTATATCACGACAATAGATCATATGTCATTATCGAGGTGTCACCTTATGAGATCCTTGAGGGAAGATAATGTCGATCTCCCTTATGTTAGGATGAAGTTGTAGAGCGCAAGATGCTCGGACCCGCAGTAGTCCAAAGGACCAGGGATATAATAGATCTAATCAGAGGACGGCTGGTAGTAACCCAAGATGGACATAAGAGGTATGCTGATTTGACTCAAAAAAAGGACAAAGAGTATGAAATAGGGGGCCTAGTAATGTTATAGGTATCCCCTTGGAAACCCTTGAAAAGGATTGATGAGGTTCGGAAAGAAAGGAAAGCTAAGTCTACAATTTGTTGGACCCTTGGATATATTAAGACGTTTGGGAAGTTAGCATAGGAGCTAGCCTTACCCCCGAACCTGCAACAAGTTCATAACGTATTCCACGTATCAATGTTATGGAAGTGTAATTCGGATGCCAGACAAATAGAGGCATATGAGCGCATAGATATGTAACCCGACGTAACCTATATGGAGCAACCATGAAGGGTTATAGAGTGAAAAGGGAACAAGTGCTTTGGAGAAGGGTTATCAAACTAGGCAGAGTTTGGTGGTAGGACCACAATATGGGAAAATTTACTTGAGAGTTAGAAAGTGCAATGCTAAGAGAGTATCCCTGTTCATTTTCTATCTGATTCCGGGACGGAATCCTTTTAAGGAGGGGAGACTGTAATAACCCCAATTTTTGGAAATTTTTGAAACCCTTATGAATAGTGTTTTTTCTGAATGAGAAAACTTTTCATGCCACACTATGTAGGGGTTCTGTTATGGATATTCTGAGATTTTATTAGTACTCTATATGGTATATAAGTGTATGTAAAGATCGTCAGAATCCAATTCCGAACACTTTGATTTTTCCCGAAAATCCACTAGATACGGAAAGAATTGAGTATAAGGTAACATGATTAAAAGGATTTAAATTCAAGGATTATAAGAGAGGATCATAAAAGGAATATAATGTATTGAGAAAGGTTAAGGGAACCCAAATAATAAGATCCCGGGTATGATCCCTCAAACGATAAACGAGAACGAAAGTTAAGTGAACCGTATAACAGATCAGCGGTCATTAGCCAAGTAATTAAGAGCTAATCAAAGAGGTTAGTGATGATGATGTCACCACACCAACAAGAAGATGACAAGTGTGGGAAGATGACATAGGAGGATGACATAAGCATGACCAAAGGGAAGGTATTGTTGGTTGATTTCAAGCCACACAAATTTTACCATGGTTAAAAGGTAATTAACAAAACAAAAGGATGTCAACCAAGCTTTTTATGCACAAAGATCAAGAAAACAAAGCAAGCTTCTCTCTCCCCCCTTTTCATCTTCTTCATTTCGAATTTTTCACCAAAATGGTGAATTAGAAATTCAAAACACAAGCTATACTCCATGGAAAATTATAAGGTTTGTTTCTTTGGATCCTATATTTCATAACTAAGAAGAGCAAGTAGTTTGAGTGCTTGAATCAAAGGTTTTCTATCTCAAACAAATCATTTTAGTTTAGGGTGAATAGTAACTTTCAAGAACAAATTTGTGATTCTTGATTTTATTTGCAAGGTCAAGGTAGCTTAAGCATATATTAAGGCTTCCATGGACATTCCAAGGATCTTTCATGGATTAAAAGCTTCAAGGAAGGTATAATCTCTTAACCAAGATTTGTTATTGAATGTTAAGAGCATAATATGAGTAATATAGTTCATGAGAGGCTTGATGGTTGTGTATGTAGAGATTAGTTGGTTTTGGGTTGTTTTTGGAGTTGTAAATCTTGGTTGTTGATTAATGAACTTAAGTGTAGTTTAAATTCATGATAAAGAATAGTATAAATTGTTAATGTTGAGTTGTTGGGGCTGTTATGATAAATTATGGATGGAGTTTGGATTGGGTTGTGAATTGGGGTTGGATTGTGGTTGTTTTGAGTTGGTTTAAATTTGGGAAATCGCGTAAACATAGCCGTCGTAATGTCCGATTTACCGTAGACTGTTTTTGTTCTTAACATCAGAACCCTTGAACTCACTGCTAGGTTTTGACCATTGTCATGTTTAGATAGCTCATGTTACGAGCTTCGTTTTGATATGTAGTTCGTTCGATTCCGATGCACGGTTTAGGAGAAACGACCGTTTCAAGTAACGGCGTTTCGCGAACGAAACTTTTCCCCTCGCCTTACTTTGAAATGTAGGTTAAAGACCAAAAAGGGTTAATTAATGCATGAAACATTTATGGTAAGTGTTTTAGGCAGTTGGTAAGTCACTCGCGAAGGAATCGCTTTAAAACTCGTAAAGGTTAAATTATTAAAAATGGTGGAGCCGAGGGTACCCGAGTGACTTAAGCGAATCAGTGAGAGCAAAACAAGCGTTAGAGTCTAAGTTAGTTAAAGTATAGATTTACAAGTGACTTTGGTTTAATTCCAACTTACTTGTTGATTATAGGTTACCAGACTCGTCCCGAGCCATTCGTAACCCCCAGTCGCTCAGGCAAGTATTCTATCCGTTATACTGTTGTTGTGATGAATACACTTGTATATGCATTATCTTGCGATAGATGCATGTTGGTTATTTAGCAAATTCTTGCGATATATTGTAGCATGTGATATGGTATATATGCATGCCTGTTTCATATTCTTGAAATATATATCTGTTGGTTCAGTTGATAATACCTATGCTAGAGGATAGCGGTATCTTGCATATACCCTTAGTATAGGGACCCAAAGGTGAAAATATTTTCTAAAACCGGGAGTCGAGGATCCCGAGTAATCTTGTATATATATGGATATGGATATATATATATATATTTATATATATATATATGGTTATAGTTTTCCAAACTATTAATCGAATAAGGTTTATTCGATAACTTTAAACTTTATTTTATTATTGAATATTATTTCGAATATTATTCGAGGACTTATGACTCCTTTTATATTATTTATTGAATATTATTTGAATATTCATTCGAGGGCTTATGACTCTTTTATATTATTTATTGAATATTATTTGAATATTCATTTGAGGATGTATGACTCCTTTATTTTATTTAATGAATATTATTTATAATATTCATTCGAGGTATTATGACTCAGCTTATTTTATTTATTGAATATTATTTGAATATTCATTTGAGGATCTATGACTCCGATTATTTGCTGAGATATATTCTTTATTTTATTAAAGAATAAGATGTCAATAATCAAACTTATTTTCGATTATTCAAATAAAGATAATACTTTCATATAAGTATAGCTTTGGTTAATTAAAACTCGTTTCAAGTATAAATTCTAATACTTCTACTTCAATTATTTTTATAAAGACTATTCTTTATGGGAATATTATTTAATTAATAATATTCAGATATTTTCTAATATTCTGGGGACTGATTTACTTCATTAAATCAGCCTTACTCCAAACACTCTTTAAAGTGTTTTCGAGTCTTCAAAATGATTTTTAAAAGTCAGAGCGGATCCCAAAACTCATTTTTATATTTAAGATCTTCCTTTTTAAAGGGGATTTAAATACTCGCTCAAAACCTGGGGAATCCGGCTCTGTGGTGTATTTAATATTCGCAACGAGGTTGCAGATTTGGTAAATGAATTGATTACTTGCCCAACGTTCGGGAAGTAAGCCCATCTCATTGAGTCGGCATAAGCGACAGGCCGGGGTACGGTCTATTATTGTGTAAGTGGCTGGGTGGCAGTCCATCAACGCGTGAGGGGCCGGGGTACGGTCTAGCGCGAGGTCCTAATGCGGCCAGGGTGATGACCGGTGAGGAATTCATCCATCTACAGTAGAAAAGGTTACTTATTGGTATCTTTGCCTGATCAGCAAGATATCGGGTTTATGCCAAAATTCTTTTCCTTTCCAAAATTCATTGGATGTTTCAAACTCTGTTCATACTTTGCATAACAGAGGTTCCAGGAAATGTTTAAAGGGATATATATATGTGGATATATATATATATCGGGGCTAAATAAAGTATCTCATAACTTTTTCATTCAATAATATTTCAAAGATTGAATCTATTCAAGTCTTATCTTGTGGTCTCATCAGTGGGATGAACTTTTAAAATTGATTATAACTTGAACGGTGGTAGTTCAAGTAGTATTTGGGAAGGATATAAGTGTAGTGAAGTATTTGGTAACTTCATCTTTTAAACTTATATCTAATTAATAATTGTCTTATGAATGACAAAGATTTTCAGAAAAACGTTGAGACAAGGTTAGATATATGAGATCACCTTGCAACGATATTTTTATACAGTTATACAATGGGACTTTGTGTATATTATGCATGGAAGAGGACTTCCATTACTTTGAAAAGTATATATGTATATATACTGAATATTTTGCGACTTCATCGCATTAAGATATCAAACTTGGTTCATTTCTTTTGACCAAGATTTTCATGAGTATTATGAGTAGACTCATATACTATTAATCATTATACATATTATTTTGGTGGGCTTGCTGCTCACCCTTGCTTTCTTCTTTCATCACACAACATCAGATAGATAAGATGAACAGGACCAAGCTCCCAATTCGCGATCGGATAGGAAGCGTTTCGCAGCTTCCTATAGGCATTGAAGTCACTGTAGCTGAGGTAGGGAACTACCAATAGACTAGGCTTCAACTTTTGATGTACCAGATTTATGTATATTTATGAATTGTAATAATGGCAATGAAATGTAAATTTATTCAGAACCTTTTTAAGGTGTATTGACATATAATTATGGAATAAAACGACTTGTGATTATTTTTGGATGTTCATCTCTGAGACTATAACGTGTGGTGTGTGTGTTTATTGTGGGGTCACAGTGCAGAGTAGTTGAGAAATTATTAAGATTGGGTGTTAATAAGGGAAATGGAACTCGTGACAACCCGGATCCCCGACCCCGGATCTGGGGGTGTTACAAGGGGGTCAGGAATCTCTGATCTCACAAGACCCTGTTGAAGCTCACAATTCTCCTAGTGTTGATCCAGACCTTCATGCAACTCATCAATCTCCAGTTCATGCTGATAACCAGGGGCCAAGTGATGAAATTGACATCCATAACTTAGAAGTGCCTCAGGTTTTGAATCTAGAAGCTTCACCAACTCAAGTCACTCCACCAACAACACCAATTCCTGATGCTGATTTTAATCCAGAATTGCCTACAACGCCTTCTCTGCATCTAGATACTGAAGATCAGATTTTAGGTGAGCATCAAAATATGGCTGTTGATCATAACATAGTTGGAGATCAACACTTAGAGGATGATGTTGAAGCCTCCATAGCCTCTCATACTGTTCTTTTATTAGAGGATGCTGAAGATACTGACTCTGTAAGTTCTGATGCTGCACATGTTGATGATACTGGTATGCCGCTACAAATATTCCAAAGCTGAGGTTGTCAAAAATTTTGTTACAGGGGAAGCACCAGTACCTTGGAGTGAAACTCCTAGAGGACATGAGTGGACTAAGGAGTGGAACACAGTTACCTTTATTCCTACTGAAAAGATTCTTGCTGATCACTTGGCAAAAGCTGATGAGATGCTAGTTAATGATGATTTCAAAACACAGCTAAGAGTTACTGCACTTAGTACAAGGCACCTTCAAGGTCAACAATCTGTAACTCAGGCCAAGGTGGACAAAATTCAAGAAACCTTAAATCAGCAAGATACAATTGTCAAGTTGGACAAGAAAGGGTTTTTCCAACCTTTATTTGACAAAATTACCAACATTGAGAAAACCCAAGAGAAGCAACAATCTCAGATTGATGAAATTTTGAAAAATCAAGCTTCTCAGCAAAATCAACTCAATGAGATCCAATCATCAGTGGAATTGCTTGTCTTTCTTCTTTTACCTACTAATGCCAAAAAGGGGGAGAAGGTAATTAAGTCCAAATGCAAACCTGTTAAGACACTGAAGAAAAAGGATGATGGTAATGACCCGGGAAACTCTGGAATGGGTAGAGGTCATGGTCAAGGTGAAGGTCTCTCATCAAGTAGAACTGGAACTACAAGTCAAAGAAAAAGTTCTGATACTGGGAGAAGAATAACTTTTGATACTGGTAAAAGGATAAGTTCTTATCAACTTTTGGAACTTGATGAAGAAATTTCAAGACAGTTATTTCTGAAAGAAAATCCAGGAATGGACTTTGAGAGTCTAAAGGAAGAGGAAGCTAGACTTAATTTAGAAAAAGTCAACTCCAAATCTGAAGCTTCTGTTGTTAAAAAAAACTTCCTAAGACCAAAGGCATTGCGATAAAAGAAAGGGTAAATCCTGAGGCAACTAAGGCTAAATCACAATTGCAGATAGATCCAAGGTCCAAGGGTAAAGAAAAAGTTGGTGAACATGTAAAGGTTTATGTGCCTCTTATGGATGAAGAAATATTTGATGAAGATGCTAATATTACTCTGACTTCAAGGAAGATTTCTAAGACAACCTCTGGCATGGCTCAAGTTGTTCAGAGTCAAGATATAGTTAGTTCTGATATAACTATGAAGCAAGCAACCTCTGACATAGCTCAAGTTGGCTTGATATCAGAAGATAAGTAAAGGAAACCTCTGACATTGCTCATGTTAAATCCTCAAAGTTACTCCTACCAGGATTCACTAAAGCCAAACAGACTCAACCTTTGAAGACTGCAGCAAGTAGTTTTGAAGCAAGAGTGATTACTGGAAAGGAAGCAAGAGATAAATCTGGATTGGGTAGTGCTGATGAAAGAAGAGTGCAAAACACAACCAATGATCCAACTTCCTTAAGTGAACCAGGTGTTGGAGCAACTCCTGAAAGATTGAATCAGCTTGAATCTGTACAGATGGTTTACCATACCTTCTTGAAATAACACATCTTGTTATATTTCATGAAAGATGGAAGGGTTTACCATATAAAGGAAAATGCTATACCACTGAAGTATTTTGAGGAACTAGAACATATTTTATTCTTACTTCAAGTGAACGACAAATTAACAGAAACTGCTGTAAATTATTTGAAGACTCAAATTCAGAGACAGAAGAAGCTTTATTCTGTGAAGTCTGACAGCACATACTGTCCCAAGTACAGAGATCACAAGGATGATATTGTTGATATGAAGCCTAATACTGCAAAGATCAGAACATATCTTGGTATTAAGGGACTTGAATTCCATCTAGAGTCTGACAAAGCTTATGTCATCAGAATAGATCAGGAGTTGAGAAAAGCAAAAATTAATGATCTCAGATATGCTATCTTCCAAACTGGTGAAGATACTGCAGAGCTTAAAGATGCTAAAAGGAGGATGATTGATGAACTCAGATATGCTGAGAGATGTTTGTTAAAGAACTATCTCAGAACAACTCCTGATATTGAAGAGATCAGAAAGTGAAGCCAAGTCAAGATCTACAACTGCTCAAATTCTGATGTGTATACAGACTGAAGTTGTTATCAGAAGTTAAAGTTGGTAAAGCTTTAAGGACTGTAAGTTGTAGTTATCTAGTCAAATTCTCATGCATTTATACTTAATGTTTTTGACATCATCAAATATCTGTTAAACTTGTATATTATGCTAATTTACAAGTTGGGGGAGATTGTTAGATATATTTGATAATGTCATGTCTAATATGATTTGTGTTTAGTTTTCAGATCTTACTTAAACAGGACAAAGCAGTACTTAACTGGATATCAGCACTTATACTGAAGTCAGAACTTAAGTTGTCAGAACTTAAGTTATCAGCAGATATTTATCAGGAGATAATATCAGGACTTAAGGAGACTTTCAGCTAAGAAAGGCGGCTGATTGAAAGGAAAGAAGATCAAGACAAACGCAATAAGAGATATGCATGAAGAAGGAATTCTATGAAGAATAGAATACTTGGAAGAAAAGATATTTGATTGATATATTTTAGGAAGCAAAATTATATTCCATATCAATTAGCGATTATCTTGTAACTGTGTAGTATATAAACACAGACATAGGGTTTACACTATATGTGTTATCATTATCGAGAATAATATTCATTGTAACCTCAGCAGCTCTTGTGATATTTGTTCATCACTGAGAGAGGACAGTTCCACATTGTAACAAAGTTTAATAAAGTTTGTTTTCTGTTACTTGTGTTCTTTGAATTCGATTTGATTGTGCTATACACTGTATTCAACCCCCTTTCTACAGTGTGTGTGACCTAACAGAACTAAACCTTGTAAAACCATTGTTCATCCAATACCCGATTCTCCTATCGGCTGAAGACCATTTCTTATACATACTTCGATACCATCTTGTGATAATCATGAAATACATCATGCCTTTATACAAATGTTTCATCACTATTGATCATGATCTTGTTTTATTGAATTATATTGTTTATCATATTAAATTGCTTTAGAATTGAATGGTTTTCTTTATGTGGACCAGATTCGTGGTCATACCAGATTTGTGGTCGAATTAGGCCAATGTGTGCCTTGGATCCAGTTTATAGAGCAGAGCTGTGTACCTTGCTCGGGGTTAGTGCGTGACTGATCAGCAGCCTAACCTTGGTTTTAAAAATTAAAATGAATATCCAATTCTAATGATTGGTTAATAAGAAACTTGATTCCTTTGAATCATCTCGTTTGATCATTGTTTAACCTCAGTTATTGTTATTGTGACTTACTGAGCTAGTTAGCTCACTCTTGCGAATCTTTTTATATATTTTACAGGTAAAAAGGATATGGATGATAGTGAAGTTCCTCAATCCAAAGTGGGAGCTAGGATTCCAGTTTGAGTTGGATCGAGCTAGCAGAAGCTTCATATGGTAGTGAGATAATAAGATTGTAAGAATAATTTCATTATCAGTTGTAAGTTAAATTAGTTGGGATTTGGTACGTTGTAATAAAAGTTAAGGTTGTGACTTGTTTTCATACTTTAACCTGTTGCGATCCGTGGTTATGTAAAGCATGGTCACTCCAAAGAATATTTCATATACAGATTTATATATTGTGTATGTGTTGTGGACCCCAAACTTCTGACCCAGGTTTGGAGGGTGCCACATCTAGTCTATAAATACAACCCAAAAGTCAACTTAATACATATTACACATTACTATATATACTAAACAACCACAACAGAACTGATCAGCATCTCCATCTCTGGATCTAACTCCAAGGAAACTCTGGTCCGCCTAGCCTCTCAAGATCCTCCATCACCTCACTAGCCCATCCCATAAATGCATCAGGGCCTCGGCCAAGTAATGTAGCTCCATGTAGCCTAGCCTCAAGAATCCTGCGTGTCTCATGGATCTCCTCTCGAAGCTCCCTCACACCATGATTAACATCTGTAGTCCTGATGATATGCTACAGCTCTCGGATCTGTGCCAATAAGGAATCACGGTCCAATAGAAGAGCCTCATACCGGTAATAAGGAATAGGATGCAATGTAGACTGGAATAGGGCACCCGTAACTGAATGCCCAGTGGAATCTGAATCAGCTGGTGGGGGTCCTCTAATAGGTGGCCTCATGCCTGGGGGTGGAATAGCCTGTAGTGGTACGAGCTGCAACACAGGTGGAGGTAAAATAGCAAACACTGATGGAATAACATGACGTGGATCTGAAGATGGTCCTCCAACTGAGGGCTCCGAGTGATCAGTTGGTACGGAGATGAAAGAGTCGGTCATCGCTGCTATCTGAAATCATATCGCAATATAAGAATAATGATTTAGAATTGGATATTATTTTTTTTATAATGACAAGACTGAGAATAATGATCATAAAGTGAAAAGAGTTATGGTATCAAGTGAACAATGAATAATGATTTAGAATTGGATATTATTTTTTTTTATTTTAGAAACCAAGGTTAGGCTGTTGATCAGTCACGCACTAACCCCGAGCAAGGCACACAACTCTGCTCTAATTACTGGATCCAAGGCACACATTGGCCTAACTTGACCACCAATTTGGTCTGACCACGAACCTGGTCCATAATTTTATAAAACAATCCAATTCTAACATAATAACAGAATAAATAATGTAAAGCAGTAAACAAATTCATAAGCAACATTGGATGTCCAATAATGAGATGGTTCCAATCTTCACAAATTAAATATGGCTATCAAATGGTGAAAGAAATGGATAACAAAAGAATCAAAGTTTCAAGGTTATAAGGATTTGGTCTTTCAGAGCGTAAGGTACAATGGTTTGAATATGTAAGAAATATGATTCAGTGTTTGGTATTTAGTTTGCATATATTTGTGGAGTAGTATCGTATATCTGTGGTTCGTATTCAGGTATTCAAAGATCAATAACTGGAATCAAGGTTTAGGGTTCAGTGCTTCAAAGCACTTGCAATATAAAACAGAACTATCAATAATCTACGATATATCTCGAGAAAGTTCAGAACACTTGCCTGATACTAGCTTGCTATACTTCACCAATTTCCAATCACAATCTCCTACTTCTCGACTATCTGTTTCCCTTTCCTACGTCTTGCCTCTTCTGCTCACATAACATAAGTATCTATCAATACTCAACTCATACGATTTTGTTTGGTATACACTTCTATCTACCCTTCGTTTTACCCAAATCCGACTAACGGATTGAAAGTTATGCTAAAAACAAATAAACACTGAACATATAGACCGACACTCAAACAAACAAATCACATATAGCACATAGCATGTCAGACAATCAATGAAATTTCATTTATAAGGAAGTCTCGGGTCACAAACAGTCTTTCGGGTATTTAATATGATTGTTAAAACATTTTTCGGAGTCAAAATGGGTTGTTGGGTAGGTTGTAAAGCAATAAACAGCGTTGGTTGGCCAAATCTGGCTTCAAAATAATTTTATAATAATTATCAAGCCTTGAAAACAATTTAAAATAATATTTTAAAGCACGAAACTATTTTTCGGAATTTTAAAATCATTTATAAATAATTAAATCTAATTAAATAATTTATTAAAATTAATTAATTTTTAATTAAATCAGTTAATCAAATAATTTTCGAATTAATTGACCAATTAATCAATTAATTATTAACTAAAATTAATTAACTAATTAATTCAGATTTATTTTTGAATTAAAAATATTTTTTGGAATTAAAATAATAATTTTTGGAATTTTCAGTAATTAAAAACGAATTTTTATAATTAAAATAAATAAGAAATATAATTTTTAAACATTTTATAAACAGGAATCCTATTTTTAAAACTTCTGGAAACCTCAAGGACCTGACTTCATCTTCTTCAATAATTCAGGGACTAAACTGCAATTTTGCAGTTCAGTCGCCGGAAAATTACGGGGATCGCCGAAGAATACGTTTCGGGAATCCTCACACCACCATCTCCTCCAGATATGATCTATACAACATCAGGAACCTATTGAAGCAATCAAATCACATCAATAACCCCTGAGTTGGCCGGAATATGGCCGAGAAGTTCGCCGGTTTCCGGCAAGTTCGACGTAAACTTCAAATGACAACTCCCTCCTCTACAGACGTCATCGATTTGCAAGACTTATACGAATCGATTGCAAATTTCATAAGGAATACAACCCACCCCTCTAGAACATCTATCTATCCCGAAATAAGAAACCCCCAAATTCAATCAA
Source organism: Apium graveolens (assembly GCF_009905375.1). Lineage (NCBI taxonomy): Eukaryota > Viridiplantae > Streptophyta > Magnoliopsida > Apiales > Apiaceae > Apium > Apium graveolens. Next base: position 87,131,974 of record NC_133654.1, on the reverse strand, counting down.
GAACATTCAAACAAATTATAAACCCTAATTTCAAAATTCGAAAATCAAACTCAATTTTGAACATGTTATTGAACATCTATCTACAACATGCAAGCATCAAATCATTCAAACAATCCTCCGTACAAAAATTAATATTTTTAATCAAAATAATTCGAAAATAAATAAACATATATAAAATCAACCTTTGATTTTGCAGTAAAACGAGTTCTGGAATCTGATAGTACTCATCAAACCTTCGATTTGGTTACTCAAGCTTTCCAAACAAAGATCAATAACACCTTCAAAAGCTGGTTTGATTTTCAGAAGATTTTATGAATATATGAATTTTCTCTGTAAATTTCTATAATTACTGTTTGGAAATAATTTTCAGTACGAAATAAAATACGGTAAAGGCTATTTATAATTACGGAAAATTAATTTCCCGTTGGATCATTCCGGATATAAAATGGTACGTTTATTTATAAAAACAGATCCAAACGGTACTGGTTTTCAGGATAATTATCCAAATCAGTACAATTTGTACTGCGGTCTTGGTCTCAGCGCCTGGTTACACGTATTACGAGGTGATAATTGTAATAGTTTAATAAAAAGATCTCGTTTATCGAAAAAACGAGTTTTATTGATTTACCGAAACAAATAAAGTTTCAGAAATATTGCGCCGAGACCCACGCAGGAAAAACCGTACGCCGGATCGAAAAAGTCGAAACATGGAAAATGCTCGGAATATTGCAATTAGGTTAGGAAGGAGTTTTCAGAAGAGTTTCGGGTTATAAAAACGTAAAAACGGGTGACGTCGGCTAGTTCCCGATTATAAAAAATAGTTTATAAATACTCGGAAAAAGAATTTATAAAATCCATATTTTTCCTATAAAATCATAAATCAACATAAAAATAAATAGGAGGATATGACAATTATCTATATTTTATTTTGGACATATAAAAATTAAAATACTCAATTTATATTATTTTTAAACATCCAAACACATATATCACTTAACAAATACTTCACAGAATAAATACAGAACATGCATAAGATTTATTTATTTGCAAAATAATTACACGATATATCCCAGATATTACATGAAGTGTAAAAAAAGAAAGCAAGTGATTGATGAATAGAGGCAGGGCATAGAAAAAGAAGGAAAGTGATGGAAAAGAAAAATTGTTAAATGGGTACAAGTAAAGTTATAAATCATCGGTGATAAGGCAAGTACTTCTGAACCTTCTTCAAGATATATTGCAAATATTTTCGAACTTTCTCATAACACGTTGCTATTATTTTGATATAACTCATGTTTTATATTACAAGCGCTTTAAACTATTCAACTTTGAAACCTGATTCTGATTGATCTTGAGCCATAAGCCTTGTTCTTCATAAACCATTGATTGTTGAATTCTCAGATACGAGCCAAACACATACGATATACTCCACAAATACATATCTACCACATACTGATTTCTGATATTGAATTGCTTGATATACCAACCCTTATTCCTTGTTTAACAGAAGACCAATCCTTGGAACCCTTGAACCCTTGGTCTTCTACTTTCTTATTATTTCCTTGATTGAAAGCCAAACTTTTTGAATTCCTTGTTATACATTCATGGTATTGTGAATCACCCTATGCTTTAAGATAAATATTATTTATGATTCAGCTTATTGAATTACATTGGTTATCATATTTAATTGTTTTAAAATTGGATGGTTTTATAAATACGGACCAAATTCATGGTCGGACCAGATTCGTGGTCATAATAGGCCAATGCGTGCCTTTGATCCAGTATATAGAGAAAATATGGGAGCCTTGCTCGGGGTTAATGTGTGACTGATCAGCAGCCTAACCTTAGTTTTTAAAATAAAAAGTGAATATCCAATTCTAATCATTACGTATTCAGAAACTTGATTCTTCTGAATCATTTCAATTGGTTATTGTTTAACCTCAGTTATTGCTATTATGACTTGCTGAGCTAGTTAGCTCACTCTTGCAAACCTTTTTATATTTTCAACTGTTGAAAAGGGAATTGTTGGTAACGAGAATTCCCAGTCCAGTGTGCAAGTTAGGACTCCAGGTTAAGTTGGATCGAGCTAGCAGGAGCTTTATATTGTAGACGAGTTATGCAAGATTGTAAGAACGATATCATTATCAATTGTAAGTTGAACTAGTTGGGATTTGGTACGATGTAATAAAAGTTAAGGTTGTGGCTTGATTTCATACTTTAACCTGTTGCGATCCGTGGTTGTGTAAAGAAGGGTCAAGACATATAATATTTTCTATACAGATTTATATATTATGGTGTGTGTGTTGTGAGCCCCAAACTTCTGACCCGGGTTTGGAGGGCGTTACATATAGTCTCCAATATATCAAGTACACGTAACGTCTTATCTTCTACCCATCAGAGAGAGCTATTGAGAAACCCTAAGGAGTACTTGGTTGAGGAAGACAACAATCAAGAAAATAATACAGATTCAGATACTGTAACAATTATCGTCGTATTGATTCAGGTATGCTTCCGCCTTCGGTTTAATCTCGATAATTAGATATGATGATTACGGTCCTTGTCTCTATTTTAGAGAATTATATTCTTATACAATTGTTAGATTCTATCAATTGGCATCAGAACCTCTTCTTATCAGATTATTGAATATCATCTTCGTGTTTTTTATTATTCATTCTTGTGGGTCTTCATATTATATTTTATTTGGTGTGCATACGGATTAATTCAGCGCAACCATTATTATAGATTCAGGATATAATTTTGGTGATAAAATTTTTTAGCGTAATTCAGGCAGCCCAAGGCAGTAATCATATTTTGGCAAACATGATTACGTGTAGTTGGTGTGTTTACTTGAAATTCACATGTTTAATTTTAGTACATATGGTTTGGATAAAGTGTCTTGCTTTGTTAGTATAAATTTAAGTTGTTAGTCATCATGTGGCATATACACGTGTCTTGTCAGATGAGGCTATTTTAAATGAAGTCATATACCATTTCTGTGTTTGAATATATGTTGCTGTATGTCTTCCTGGAAGATATATTATTTTGAAGTCTAATGAGACTTCTTGATTTGGTGAATGGTTACGTATAAGGATTATATAGATGTATTATAGGATGTTGTACTTACATAATTTGGTTAGTAAGTTAAATATAAAGAATATATTATATTTGTGAAATATTTTTTTTATCGGAAAATTAGTATTAACTTATTTATTTAAGTGGTCAAATATTTTTGAAGTTAATTGATTGAAACAATATGTCGTCAAAATGACCTCTTTTGTTTAGATTAATTAATTTAAAAATATTATTATGGCGATAAAATATTTAATTTTATGTAAATTTTATCGGCCCAAAGGAAGGTAATATTTGACCAAAATTAAAATATTCTTGTGATAATAAGTGTGTAGCAATATTAAAATTTTCATGTGAATAATAAGTCGGTCCAAAGAAAGGCCTATTATTTGACAGAAGTTAATTGTTAATACTTGATTATTGCATGGAGAGTACCAATTGAAAATTAAATTTTCTGTCCAAAGAGTAAACTTTAATGTTGCGCTAGGTATCTTGTGATGGTGTTGCCAATATTTAAAATTTATCACATTATTGTATATACTAGTTTTGAGCATATGTCATATATTTGTTTTCTATTTCAGTTACTGCTAGTGTTAATTCCGCTTCCGCTCCGTTGAGCATGATTCCAATGTTGAATGGGAAAAACTATGTCACGTGGAAAGAGAATGTTGAGATCGTTCTTAGTTGTATGGATCTCGACCTTGCGCTAAGGAAAGAGCAACCAGTTTCCACTACGAATGATCCCAAAATAGATTAAATTAAGAAATGGGAACACTCTAATCGCATGTGTCTGGCGATCATGAAGCGAACAATTCCAACTGGCCTTCGGGGCTCTATTGCCGAGAGCACAAGTGCCAAGAAGTTCCTCTCCGAGATTGAGCAATATTTTTCTAAGAATGAGAAAGCGGAAATGAGTAATCTTCTGTCAAAACTCGTGACCATGAAGTATAAAGGAAAGGTGAACATAAGGGAGTACATTATTGGGATGTCTAATCTTGCTGGCAAACTCAAAGAAACTCAAGTTAGAACTTTCGGATGAGTTACGTGTTCACTTGGTTCTTATTTCTCTTCTTCCTCAGTTCGGACCCTTTGTGGTGAGTAATACTCAAAAGGAAAAATTGACTCTTAATGAGCTCATTTCACACTGTGTGCAAAAGGAAGAACGGGTTTTACGAGAGAAGACCGAGAGTGCTCACTTGGCATCAAGCTATCATGATAAGAAAAGAAGGAGAGGTAAGGATATTGCAAGGGGAAAACCCAAGCATTAATTACAAGAGAAGTAGGATAAGGGAACAACCTGCTACTTTTGTAAGAAGGTCGGACACATGAAGAAAGAGTGTTCCAAATATGTTGCTTGGCGTGTGAAGAAGGGTAAGACTTCTCCCTTAGTTTGTTCTGAAGTTAATTTGGCTTCTGTACCTAAGGATACTTGGTGGGTAGATTCTGGTGCTACTACTCACATAAGTGTATCAATGCAGGGTTGCCTCTGGAGCCGACCACCAATTAATGCCGAAAGATTCATCTATGTGGGCGACGGCAATAAAGTTTCAGTTGAAGCTGTTGGAATATTTAGATTATTATTAAAAACTGGTGTTTATATATATTTATTTGAGACATTTATTCCACCGTGTTTTAGACAGAATCTTATTTCTATTTCCTGTTTGGACAAATATGGCTACACTTGTTCTTTTGGAAAAAATAAAGTGTGTTTCTCTTTAAATTCAAATGTGGTTGCCACCAGTTCTTTAATTGATAATCTTTATATGCTTGATATTGTTGCTTTTAATAATGAAATTTTTCACTCAAGTGCAAGAGGTACAAAGCGTAAGTTAACTGAGAATTCTAATATGTTGTGGCACAATCGATTAGGTCATATCTCTAAATAGAGAATTCAGAGGCTTGTAAATGATAGAATTCTTGATCCCTTAGATTTAAGTGACTTTCAAGTATGTGTTGAATGCATTAAGGAAAAACAAACAAACTCGAGAAAGTTAGGTTCCAATAGAGCTACGAGTGTCTTGGAATTGATTCATATCGATATATGTGGACCCTTCCCTACGGCCTCTTGGAACGGTCAATGGTATTTTATCACTTTCATAGATGATTACTCTAGGTATGGTTACCTATACTTTGTACATGAGAAATCACAAGCTCTGGACATGTTTAAAGAGTATAAAGCTGAAGTTGAACTTCAACTAAACAGTAGTATTAAAGCTGTCAGATAAGATCATGGTGGTGAATACTACGGTAGATATGATGGATCAGGTGAGCAACGTCTAGGACCATTTCTTAACTTCCTAAAGGAGTGTGGAATTGTCCCTCAGTACACTATGCCAGGAAAACCAAATATGAATGGTATTGCTGAGAGGCAAAACCGTAATCTTAAAAATATGGTGAGAAGTATGATAAGTCATTCTTCCTTGCCTGAATCACTTTGGGGAGATGCACTAAAGACTGCAATTTATATCCTTAACCGGGGTCCAACTAAAGAAGTGGCCGAAACTCTTTACAAACTTTGGACTAAGAAAACACTTAGTATTAAGCATTTACATGTTTGGGGTTGTCCAGCTGAGGCAAGGCCATATAGGCCGAATGAAAAGAAACTGGACTCTAGGACAGTCAATTGCTATTTTGTTGGGTATCCCGAACGTACTCGCGGATTTAAATTTTATGATCCCGCTACTAGATCCTTCTTTGAGATTGATAATGCAGGATTTTTTGAGGATGTTGATTTTGGGAGGGAAGATATAGGTAAAAGTATTGTCTTTGAAGAAGATAGTCATGATCCTATTTATGACTCTGCCGAGAGCAATGATGAGATTATGATACCTATCATTGTTCAAGGCCCTTCGGTTCAAGACAACACTGAAATTCCCCATGAGGAACCAATTGAGCAAACTCAACAACCTCATGAATCACAAGAAGTGCCACTAAGGAGATCCACTAAAGAGTGAAAGAGCGCAATTCCAGATGATTATGTTGTTTTTCTACAAGAACATGAAGATGGAATTGGCATTGGGGAAGATAATCTTGTAATTCTTCAATAATCCATGCAAAGTCCTAACTCTCAAAAGTGGATTGATGCCATGAATGAAGAGATGCAATCTATGAAAGACAATGATGTTTGGGATCTTGTCGAGTCGCCTAAAGCCTTAAAACCTATTGGTTGTAAATGGGTATTTAAAACCAAAAGGGATTGGAGTGGTGACGTCGAAAGATATAAGGCTCGTCTAGTCACTAAAGGATTCACTCAAAAAAAAGGCATCGACTACAATGAGACTTTCTTTCTGGTTTCCAAGAAAGACTCATTTAGAATTTTTTATGGCACTTGTGGCTCGTTATGATCTAGAGCTACATCAGATGGACGTATAGACGGCATTTCTCAATGGAAACATTGGAGAGACAATTTATATGATGTAACCAGAAAATTTTGTCATTGGAGATCTAAAGACTGTGGTTTGTAAATTAAAGAAGTCCATCTATGGTCTCAGGCAGGCTTCTCGTGAATGGTATCACAAATTTCCTCATGTAATCACATCATATGGTTTCGAAGTGAACTTGGTGGAACATTGTGTATATCACAAGTTCAGTGGGAACAAATTTATCTTTCTTCACTTATACGTTGATGACATCTTACTCGCTATAATGATATAGGCTTATTCCACGATACCAAGAAATTTCTCACTAGTCAATTTGAGATGAAGGACCTTGGTAACGCCTCTTTTGTATTAGGAATTCAGATACATCGAGATCGCTCTCGAGGTATTCTTGGATTGTCATAAAAGAGCTATATCGAAAAGATCCTAGAAAGGTATGGCATGAAAGATTGTGCACCAATGGATACATCTGTGTCTAAGGCAGAGAAATTTAGTCTCAAAAAGTGTCCCAAGAATGAACTTGAGATCAGGGTAATGCAAAGGATACGATATGCATCGGCAGTGGGAAGCCTAATGTATGCTCAAGTTTGTACTCGTCCTGATATAGCATTCATTGTTGGAATGTGGGGAAGATATTTGAGTAAACCGGGAATGGAGCAATGGAAAGTAGTGAGACGAGTCTTACGGTATTTGAAGAAAACAAAAGACTATATGCTCACATACAAGAAATCAGATCATCTAGAAATCATTGGATATTCAGATTTTGACTTTGGAGGATGCAAAGATGAAATAAAATCTACTTCGGGCTATGTTTATCTACTGGCTAGTGGAGCGATTTCATGGAGGTCTGTCAAACAGACGCTCATAGATTCATCCACCATAGCTGCAGAATATATAGCATGTTTTGTGGCATCCAATCAAGCTTTATGGCCGTGAAAATTTGTCACTGGTTTACGTATTCTTGATGGTGTTGAAAGACCATTAAAGATATTTTGTGATAATAAATTAGTGGTGGAGTGTTAAACAACAATAAGAGCACTACATATGCAAAACATATAGATATTAAGTTCCTAGTTGTTAAAGAAAAGATTCAGAGTGGACAGATTTCGATTGAACACACTGGCACTAACTCCACGATTGCGGATCCGCTCACTAAGGTGTTAACACCTATGGTTTTTTATGAGCATACTGCTCATATGGGTGTTACCTTATGTGATACTTTGGTTTAGTGGGAGTTTGTATTTTGGTGTTTTATGTAATAAACATTGAGATGTTTATGTTCTGCAGAATACATTTGATGGAATTTTATTAAATGTCACTCTACTTTTGTTCAATTTTCTTATTATGGTTTAACATTGAGTTGAGAAAATTGGAATCAATCTCGTTAGAGATTGACTAAGGACTAGTTGAGAATGGACATTATATAAATCATATTATATGTAATTTCCATGCAAGTTATCCATGAATTGATTCATGTCGTTGAAATATTTGTGTGGTGACCATGGAAGTTTTAGTCATGTAAAGTTTGTGACGAATGCCACAAGAATCTCATACATATATAGTAGACGGACCGAATTGTTTTGGTAAAATCTAAGGACAATAAATAGCATAAAGTTTCCCACTAAAGTTTTGTATAATTGATTGTGGATTCATATAAAGCTCAAGTGAGAGATTGTTATTATTATTTTAATAATAATTATTATTTTATGGGCTACATATAAATATATCAATGATATTTGCTATTTATTATATTGGGTTAAATTAAGTGATCAAATAAAAAATCCACTTATATTTTAATTTATTGTATGGACCTAATAAGTGGATACCTAATACCAGGCCCAATTAAATTATAATGAAAGATTTAATTAGGTGTATATAAAAGGGTTATAGTCCCTAATATATCAAGTATACGTAACGGCTTATCTTCTACCCATCAGAGAGACCTATTGAGAAACCTAAGGAGTACTTTGTTGAGGAAGATAATAATCAAGAAAATAATACAGATTCAGATACCGTAACAATTATCTTCTTACGGATTCAGGTACGCTTCCGCCTTCGGTTTAATCTCGATAATTAGATATGATGATTACGGTCCTTGTCTCTATTTTAGAGAATTATATGCTTATAGAATTGTTAGATTCTATCAGGTAGTACCCACAACTATTGTTCCTGAATCTTATATAATGCCACAAGAAAATGTCGGGCTTCCTGAGCTACCTGGTATTAAGTTTGATAATTCAGAGTTCTTTATGTTAATGCTACAGGGAAATGACGTAGCAAATGAGGGTGGATGGTTCAATGATCATAATGATCTTGATAATCATTAGATAAGTGATCTTTGAGATGTTATAATTATTTATCTCATAAAATGATGGTTATGTCACATGTGGAATTTAACCTCTTTTAATTTATTTTTTCATTTTTGGTTATCACCCACAAAAGTGACTATGTCATATCTTGAATTTAGTCTTTTACATTTTATTTTATTTTCTCTTTGTTATTTAAGATAATTAATTAAGCAACTTTTCAAATTTAATCTTTTAAGATCGCTCTAATGATGATGTTGATTTGCAATTCTTAAGATTTGTTAGATGGGAAATTCTTATAGAATATATGGTTAAATTAAATTTAAATATCTTGTTTACTTATTTTGAAACTATAGAAATTTTATTATTGATATTTGATAAGAAGAGATGCAACATCTTTTATTTAAAGTTTTATTTAAAGTGAGCTACAATTTAATTATCAAAAAATTATTGGAATGTAAAATGTGAAATAAGAAAATATATTATATTTTGAATTAAAATTAACTAAAATAATGTATATCAACAAATATGGTCAATGTCTTCCTCAGTCCAAAACAAAATATTAATTACAATAAATAATTTAATTTATTTAATTTTCAAAGGAAAAAAAAGAAAAAAAATTAAATTTAGTTACTTGTGATTGTTATTTGCTTTTAGTTGAAGAATACTTAAAATATACCTTATACATTATTATATTTTAGTTGTCTTTATAATTATTTACATTTTAACATAAATACAAAAAAATTGTAACATATGATCTCATCAAAAACTAAAATTTGTAACATCAAATCGCCTATAGTGCCTAGATATAGCAAACCTGGCATTTTTGCTCCACAAGAACCTATAGGGTAACCAGGAATAAAGTCATATGTTCAATATTTTAGTTAAAACTACGAAAGGTCAGAGCTTGTTAGTTACTAGAATAGAAGCAATATGTTTGTTTGTGTTTGAGAGAACATAAGGATCATATTCATATGGATCTTGAGAGATAACATCAGCATCAGTATTTGCTGTTTTCATGGAATTCTTGAAATCTTCCTCCATTTGCCTTAATTGTTCTAGATCAACTCCAGGATTTTCCTTTTCAAAAATTCTTTTACTCACCTCAGAGTCAAATTCTTGAATCTTTTGGTTCTTGTAGAACATAGTTGTCTTTCTACCTTTTACTTTTAGAGTTTGAAGATACTGATTTGCTTATGTACCATCTTCTATCTTTAGAATACCTTGGTCTTCATCAGCAGTTGTGACTTTCAGAGTTTTTTGAGTTGTTCTATTCACAGTCAGTTCTCTTTTTTCACTTGCCTTACTTTCTCCACCTTGTCTAGTTTGAGACGTAATAATTACTTTTGATGAGCCACTAGTTCCAACTAGCTCTTCATCGCTTCTCCTTATACTGTCCTTTTGTCCCCCCTTATTACCTCCATCAGGAATTTCATCATTAGTATTTGTCAATGTCAGCTGCTTGCACTTAGAATTAGCAATCTTCTCCCCCTATTTGGCATCATCACCAAGCAATAGAGAAAGAATCAGCTCCATTGAACTCTGTACCTATGTAAGTTGTTCGGACATTTGAACTTTCTTAGCTTCCAATTTTGCTTGATTGGCTTCAATTTTAGTCTATCTATCAACAATTGGTGCAGTCTGCTTCTGAATTTCCTGATGAGTCGTCAGTCTTGAAGCAACCAAAGATTTTTTGATCTGATTGATTTGAGAAATAGTTTCTTCTTGAGGTGTATGCAAGGATCTTACTACCAGAGTAGATGCTTTTAGATGATTCAGCACGTCTGAATTTTGAATTTTCTGTTTAGCTATTTCTAGATGATCAACAGCATTGGTTCTGGATATAAGATATGCAACATCTTTCCATTTAGCATTCCAGATATCATCAAAATAATTCTGCTTCTTCTTAGCATCTAACTCCTTAAACTTCTGTTGCCTCACATGTTTAGGTATATCTTCGAGAAAGAATAGATCATCCTCAGGATCTGTAAGAGCATTTAAAGTATCAGCTTCTTCACCGTCATTAGATTCTTCATTTACAATCGGATCTTTAACTATCTGCTGAACTTCATCTCCATCTTCACCATGTAAGATAGAATCATAAATTGGTGTTTTATCAACATTTAGCTCCACTTCTTCTAGAATTATAGATAAATGAATTGGAGCTCCATAATTTACTTCCAGAACCTCAGTACATGTGGAGTGCTGTGGTGACACTGTAGTGGATAGATCTTTATGAATGGACTATTATGCTACTACATCTTCAATAACATGGAGAATTCGAGGTGATGAAAAAGTAGAGTGAATGGACTATTTTTCAACAAAAACAAGGATTTCTACAGGTGGTGGAATAGTAGATTGAATGTACTGCAGGAAAGTATCAGTACTTAGACCTGTAGGGAGATTATTAGCACTAGGTACATCAGAGTTTATCCGAGGGTCAATAGAGTGTTGTTCAGCCATTGTTTCTAAAAGACTCTGTGCACCTTCCAAATAAAAAAAGTAACATTTAATCCCTATATTCTTTTAAAGTAGTCTCACTACTCCGCACACCGCACATCTCATAACTTTCAATAGTTAGAGTTTCCTCACAAGGATTGCTAAATCATGACACTCATCTACCTCTCCTTTTGTCAGGAAGGATCCCACCTCTCTTTAATTCTGTTTGTCTCTAAATCTTTTCACACAACTCACAGAAAAGATCAGATAATTTGTCCTGCAGAAATAAGAGGTGGCTAAAGAAGGGTGGTATGTGGTCATACTACTAGAGGTAGTCCTTAAATAAGGTCTAGAAATAATCATACCAGCAGGATTTATAACATGCATAATAAATGCTGATAATACAAAATCAGTATTTAAAATAAATGCTGATAAAGTGAAATCAATATTTATACCTTGTGAGGGTAACGAATATGAAGAACTGATAAGATATCTTTTAGGTAACGAATACAACATAGAGGGGGGAGGGTTAATGTGTTTTGGATAATTTTTAAGCTTTTTGAACTGTTATCAATGGTGAACAAAGTAATATAACTTGTAGAAATAATAGGTTTTAACAAGAATAATAAAACATGCACAGGAACACACTATCTTTCAAAACTCACTTAATTTTATATTAAAATCAAGTATGTCTTGCTACAAATTTCTGGGTTTTTTGTTGATAAAGAACTTAACTTCTCTCTTGAGAGTTACAAGAATTTCTAGATCTATTTTGTTACAACTAAAACAAAGCATCCAGTGTTTACTTTATAGAACATTAAACACAAGTTTTACACAGTATGCAATAGCATGTACTAAACCCTACTTTAGGTTTTACACAGGTTTTGCAAATCGTGCATGTCTATGATTTCTACTTTGTCAGTTAACCTTGGCCATTGATCTTGTACTCTTCAAGCTGTTTTTTGTAAACTTTTCAAATCAGTGATTGATTTGTTTGTTGATTGATAATCTTGGATATTTAACTGATCTACATTTTGTAGTTGAGTTTTACATCGAGATCTCCAGTTTGTTATATAGAGAACTCGACATGTCAATAAGTATAATGGCTTATCGAGATCTCTTGTTACTCTATAGTTGTTTTGACTTATCGAAGTCTCTGAGTTCTCTATAAAAGAACTAGGCTTGTCGAGGTCTCCAATCTTCATGTCTTCATTTTGGATTATCGATATCTTCGAGTTCTCTAGTGAAGAAATGACTTGTCGATATCTCAGAGATCTCTAATGATATTTTGACTTATCGATATCTTAGAGATCTATAGTGATATTTTAACTTGTCGATATCTCAGAGTTCTCTAGTGAAGAAATGACTTGTCGATATCTCCAATCTTCATGTCTTTAATTTGGCTTATCGATATCTCTAAGACTTCTCAATACGCTTTTCTTGACTTCTCGATAAGTCATTCTGGAGTTCTCGAATGACTTCTCTATATGACTTAATATGTGACTTGTAGATTTCTTGACTTAAAATGTTTTTCCCAAAATAGATTTATTCAAATCCATGCTTCTTCACATTGTCTCTGAGGCATGATCTTCATGATCTTCTTCCAAGGTTTATTCTTAGGCTTGAGACTGTTTACAGAAAAATACTCCAGTCTAATCTATTTACACTTTTACAGACTTAAGTGATATAATACAAAATACAAACTTAGATTATCATACAACTTACTTAGGGCTATCAATTTGACTTAGTCTTGTTATAGTACAGGCAAGTCTTGCACAACAATCTCCCCCAATTTGTGAGAAGATTGCTTATCACAAATTCATGTCTGTTAACAAGACTAACCCCAAGCTATAATGAACAATAAATCTTTACATGAAAATTGAAAGCAATACAATATTTAACATTGAGTGGTTATAGAAGTTTTAACAAGGCATTCATTACATAAAATCCACATAGCCTGGCTCCTTTCTAATGAGAACCTTAAGAGTTACTAACACTTCCATTTCTTCTATAATTTCAGTTCCTTTTAAAGCTTCCAAAAACTTGAGCCTCTCATCTAATGAATAACCATTTAAGTAACCAGCTCTGAATCTAGAGTATCTGCCAACCTTCATATTCATAAAATGTCCATCTTTGGAAAGTCTGTTCATCCCTTTTTCTTTAAGCTCATTTGATCTTTTCTCAATTCTTGCAAGTTCTTCTGCATACTTCCTATCTTTTTCTTCCTTTTCAGCCTTTGCCCTTGCATTTTTCTCATCCCTTTCTTTCACCCATACACAACATACAGCTTTTCAGAACCTTGTGATTGTATCCTTATCCTTCATTAAACTAAACACTCTTTTGAATTATGTGGTTGAAAGTGTGTCCATTAGGTTACTTCCAAGTAAAGTGAACTAGCCATCATCATAATATATTTTGATTTTTGTGTATGATACAACCCAGACTATGACTATTTCTTCAGCTAGCTATTAAAAATATTCTTCATCTGTGAAGCACCAATTCAGTGGTAGAAAGTCAGATTGATCATAGCAATTCCAGAGAGATCTCTCAGTAACTTGTAGTTGCATTGTTTTTCTTCCAACAGATTTAAAGTGAATCTTGGTTGGTGGTTTAAATGAAGGTGGGTTTGTGATTTTCTTTAGGCTAGTTTAGCTGGTAGTGATTGGGATTTTGAGAAGAGAGTTTGCAATTGGCTTATATAAGAATATTGGCTTTGAGGTGAAGGATGGTTGAGTGTTTTAGCTAAAAGGTTTAGTCGGTTGAGCTTGGTTGATTTGGATTGGTAGGGATTGTTTTTGTGGTCCTGAACCATCTTCCTTTTTCTTCTTTCTTCCTCTCATTTTCCTTCTTCTTTTCATCTCCTTTCTTCTCCTTTTCTTTGTTGCTAGTTGCTATAGAAGATTGACTTGGATTTGAGCCAAAAGGTTTTTGCTGATCATGCTTCTGCTCATCATCATCCTTGCCATCTTTTAAATTGTATTGTTAGGTTGGCAACATGGTGTCAGCATTTACAAGATACCTTTCAAGGATTCTGATCATTTCTTCATCTTCAATTTTCTTGTTCTTTTTACGTTTCAGATCAGATTGAAGTGTCATAATCAGCCTCATGTTTCCTCTGACATAGTTCTTGGAAATATTAAATATCTTGCATTTCTTGGTCTGAGAGCATATGTAGTCCACATGTTACGACCGGTATATCTAAACCCTATCTATATATAATTATGTATTTATAGTTAAAATTTAAATTGTGTGGAATTATAAATGTGGATGATCTGTATGACTGAGTGCCTATAAACTAAGTGTTTCATGTATTAGTTTATATAAAAAAAATTTGAAAAGAAAATCTTATCATTTAGTATTTTTTAAATGATAATCAAAAGTACTTCATTTTATATGGAAATAGATTTTAATAATCTTTTAACAATAAACTTTCAAATTTAATATCATTAAATTTCTAAAATCATAAGCTATTTTATTATATTTATTTTGTGATTTATGGAGGTGCATTTATATTTATAAAAATTATTTTATATAAATTGGTAGATTTTTAAATTGCAAATTAATTAGTTGCCCATGCATGCAAATACCCTCCAATTCAACTTAAAAGGGCATAAGAGACAATTCATACCCCACTAACCTTCTCCCATCCACCAAAAGACTAAACTACCCTTGCATGCACTTTTGCTTGCTTATTGGAGAAGGGCACTTTAGTACATTCCAAATTCCACTATTGAATTAGTGCATGATGAACCATAAAGAGAGGAGTTAACCCAAAACCACACTCCACTCAAGCTCATCATTTTCACTCTCAAATTTTCTCTCCTCCCCTCACTTTTTCTTCATTCGGCCAAAGCCCTTCCCCCATTCCCTTCAATTTTTCTTCATCAAATACTTGTCATTCTAGTGTAATTCCATTACCCATTCATATAATATACACTTTACAAGAAGTTCCATGCTTAGGAGATGAAGTTTAATGCGTGCATGTCTTGATTTTATGTGATCTTCAGAGAGAAACTTTTAATTCATGTAAATTAAAGAGTTCTATACGAGATATACTTTTTATGTGCATAAACTAAGTGTTTCCATGTATAAAAATCTTTTAAAACCTTTGCATGCTACTGATATTTAGTTGTAAAGTCATATTCTACTTTGCATGTTAGAGATAGGGCATTATTTTCAAGTATAATCATGTTATAAATGCTCTTCTTTGCAAATATGTACATGCATGCTTAGTTTGTGTTAAGTGACCCTATATGTGCTTAAAACGAATTATTTCCTTGATATTATGCTTGATATTAGTTGTTAAAAGGTAGTGTGCATGATCTTTTGAAGTAGTTAGTATTTTAAGTCGAATTTATGAGCTAATAACTCTCTTGTTTAGTCAAACAAGAGGGTTATTAGCTTGATTTTATGCTTGATTTAGTAATTTTATGCTTGATATTATGCTTGATTCAGTGATCATCTTGAGTTGCATGTTAAGTTTTATTTTGTATGTTGGTACTATAGGGCATGGATGATCTCCATTATTGGATGAGGCCTTAGTTTAGAGTCTTGTAGTAGTAAATTTTTCTTAGTTGAGATTTAATTCGTGGTTTTAAAGTGGGAGTTAAGGTGGAAAGGCTAGGATAGAATCCTGAAATGTTTTCCAGATTTGCATGTGAGTTTTGTGTTGATTTTGAATGGGCATTTATTAGCATTGTTAGGCCCAAGCCACGGGGAGTTAATAATTGGGGTATAATTGAGTCTAGAAGTCACAAATTAGAGAAACCCAACCATTTAGTGAGGTGCACACACCAAAAATTAGAATCTGTCCAGCAGGGGACAGTTTTGGTACAACTTAGAAATGAGGAGTTTTGACCATGTCATGGGTAGGCTCTCACTAGGACTTGGTCATCCCTATTTAGAGGGAGTGTCAGAGGAGTTTTTCCAGCCATAGTTTATAGGAATTGAGTTAGAATCATGTATCATAAGTTAGTACAAAACAGGATACTTTTCTGTCCAGAAAATAGGGGAACATTGGACTTTAAGCTTAGGCCCGGGTAGGCCCAAGCTAGGCCCTTGAGCCATACCAAGTTTGAGAGTTGTCTCATGGTCAGAAGAGTCTAGTGTATAAGTTTGAGAGGTAAACTTGAAGTGTAAGGGTGTCAATCGTACTCATAAACCCATTGGTGTCACCCTGAAATCACTATAAGGAGCACAATCACTTAACCTTTAGTTTTAGAGCACATATGAGTGAGGCCTAGGTTGATCACTTCGAGTTATGAGGACGATATTAAGAGTTTTGGCTAGTTTAGCATAACTAAGTGACTTGAGTAAGTGGAGTGAGATCATCCAAGCCTAGTGATGCAATATAGTGTGTATGAATATATTATTATGTACTTAAATGTGCTATGTGAACATGAGTGGCTATGTGCACTCTTATGCTTATAAGGTAATTATAAGCGTTTATGTGTATATAGGCCTAAGTGCCAATGTGCGTAATTTCGGTTTATAATTAGGTTGAGTTAGTGAGTATATATTATAATGAGGATATTATTATTTTGTGTAGGCTCTCGAAACGAGGGTAAACTTGCCATTAAAGTCGAGTGAAGCTCCAGTTGCTCCCACCTGCCAGCCAAGTCAAGCCTTTCTCAAGGCAAGTGTTTCAACCTACCTTTTTCTTAATACTGCAAGATAGTGTTAGCCCAACTTTTATATATGATACGAGTATTCTAATTCACCTTGATATATATGATCCAAGTGGTTTCAAATCTATTTTTCGTATTATATACAAATTCTATGAACCCTCAAGTATCAATTGCAAGTAGTTTGACTTTGCTTGGAGATTTCTATGCAAGTAATTCAAAAGTTGTACCATGCTAATATACCAAGTAATTGTGATGTGGAACCCTGTGCAAGTTATACTCAGTAACCTTATCTTGATACCTAAAAGTCAGCTATCCCTTAAAAGTCGTTCATGATTGCTTGATAACCCTATTCTTACTCCTAAAACATGATACCCTGTTATACTTTGAACTGATGCTCACCTTCTTTATATTTCAATAACTATGTCTTATCTGGAACCATTACCTTGAACCTAGTTTGACTTAGTTCCTTCATACTATCTAATAGCCCTGCTAAATCTCATTGTCAAATTCCTTGTGAATAGAAACCTTGCAATTCCCTTGATAAAGTATAGTCTAGTTGATCATGGCCTTGAAATTTAGTGGACCTATTCCCTGTGCTTCAAAGTTGATCTAGAACCCTTGATAAAGATGCTCACTATTTAAGAAATTAACCGTCACTTGGCATCAGTTTTTAAAATAAAAAGTTAAAATTTGGATTTCCAGTTCCAAAGGGGGACAAATATTTTCTTTAGATAGTGGATCTGGACTGAGACGCAAGTCCCTTCCCCTCTTAATTTGTAGGCTTAAAAGTTGCCTAGGGATCCCATTAATGTTCTAGAACCCAACGAGGTTTAGGATTACTTCGCGGCTGATCACCGGCTGTAATCCGTAGCGTCATAAAATGGTTTTTGATAAGGAAATGGTTTTGAATGGTTTTATTACAATAAAACATGCCATCATCCTGAAAGTTTATCTCTTGATACTATATTGTTGAATCTTTCAATTCCATTGTTAATGTTTTATTCTTGTTTACGTATATTATAGCGCTTGTTGAGCATTTGGCTCACTACTTGCTTACCCTGATATTACAGCTAGCAGATATGGTTAGATTCAAGCAAACAGAGCATAAGACTTGTGATGCCGATTCGTATGTTTGAGCTCAGGTAGTTAGTGATTTTGTGTGTGAGGACTCGATATTGAAATCAGGTTGTATTAGTTAATAGTGTTGGGCTGTTCCAAACCTTAACCTGTAAGATCTTGGATTCAGATGTATGTACTTTGTGGCGCCCTCCAAACCCGGGTCAGAAGTTTGGGGTCCACAACACCTACTCAATATATAAACCTGTATATAAAATATTATTTGCAATGACCCTGCTTTACATAACCACGGATCGCAACAGGTTATAGTATGAAAATAAGCCACAACCTTAACTTTTATTACAAAGTACCAAATCCCAACTAATTTAATTTACAACTGAAATAAAATTATTCTTACAACCTTGCTATCTCACTACTGTAATAAGCTCTTGCTAGCTCGATCAATCATAATCTGGAATCCTAGCTTGAACATTGAACTGGGAAACCTCGCTATCAACCGTATCCTTCCTAACTGTAGAATACATAAAAAAATTCGCAAGAGTGAGCTAACTAGCTCAGCAAGTCATATTATCAATAACTGAGGTTAAACAATAATAAATGAGGTGATTCAAAGGAATCAAGTTTCTTGTTAAACAACCAATAGAATTGGATATTCATTTTAAGTTTTTAAAACCAAGGTTAGGCTGCTGATCAGTCACGCACTAACCCCGAGCAGAGCACACAGCACTGCTCTAACTACTGGATCCAAGGCACACATTAGCCTAACTTGACCATCGATATGGTCTGACCACGAATCTGGTCCAAACAAAGAAAACTATCCAATTCTAAAGCATTTCAATATGATAAACAAGAGAGTTCAATAAACCGGATCATAATAATAACAATAAAACATTTGTATAAGAGCATAATAAAAATTCATGGTTACCGAAAGGGTATGTCAAAGTACATAAAAGAAGTGGCCTCCAGCCTGTAGGACAATCGGGTATTAGATGAATAATGTTTTTACAGGGTTTTTATAGTTTGATATCACAAGGTATGGTTGAGTATAAAAGTTTCTGTATGTTTAAAACAATTTTGTTCCAGTGTTTGGTATATGATGGTTATATATTTGTGGAGTAGTATCGTATTTGTGTGGTTTAATATTTGGTAAATCAACAAGAAATGGTTCACAAAGAATAAGCCTTACGGCTCAATATCAAATGATGTGGCTCAGGTTCAAGGCTGAAGGATTCAAAGTATTTCCAATATAAGACAGAGCGATTTTGAATATTAACAATATGTCACAAGAGAATTTAGAAATATTTGCAACATATCTCGAGAAAGATTTAGAAGTACTTGCCTTATCATAATCGAATTCAACTTCACTTGTACTCGTCTAACGACCTTATTCAACAACCACTCATCTGCTTCTCATATGTCTCGCCTCTATCCTCTGATCACTTGTTGTATTTTATACATGTCAATTCTATTTTCTGATCACCTGCTTCCCTTTCTTACGCCTTGCTTATTCTGCTAGGCATTATAAATATCTATCAATATTTAAATCATACGATTATATCCGACATACACTTCTATCTACCCTTCGTTTTACCCAAATCTGATTAACGGATTGAAAATTACGCTATAAACAAGTAATTACTGAGCATCTAGACCGACAGTTAACCAACAAGTCACATATAACACATAGAACGTCCCATAATCAATGATATATCATTTATAAAGAAGTCTTGGGTCATAAACAGGCTTTCAGGTATTTAAAATGATTTTTAAAACATTTTTCAGAATTAAAACGGGTTGTTGGATCAATTTTAGAGTAATAAACAAGGTTCGGTTGGCCAATTCTGGCTTCAAAACAATTTTATAATAATTATCGAACCTTGGAAATAATTTAGAATAATATTTTAAAGCTCGAAACTATTTTTCGGAATTTTCTAAATCATTTTTAAATAATTAAATCTAATTAGATAATTAATTAAAATCAATTAATAATTAATTAAATCAATTAATTTTCGAATTAATTGACCAATTAATCAATTAAAAACTAACTGAAATTAATTAACTAATTAATTCAGATTTACTTTTGAATTAAAAATAATTTTTGGAATTAAAATAAATA